>NC_067475.1:68414634-68749736 GCF_947179515.1 Apodemus sylvaticus
GCAAGTACTTTGCAGACTGAGCTATCTCTCCAGCCTAGAAAATCCATCTTTTAAATAGCCATACCAAGGCAGCTAAATCTTTCCTCAGAAATTATAAGGATTCAATCAGTTCTACTGACATAGCAATCATGACTGTGCTTCTACATAGGGAAGTCCACAGTATGTGTCATGGCCCAAATCCTGGGAACTATGGTAAGGGCTGGTATTCTGATAGAGTATGTCCCTGTTAAAGCATCAGTGGACACAGCCACAATAGTTCTAAATCCTTTTCTGTGGAACTTAGTAATTAAGTAAAGAAAAAATAAAAATCTTAAGAATGAACAGTAATTTATTCTTCCTCCAACACCCAGGTAGGGTTTCTCTGTGTAGCCCTAGCTGTCCTACAAAGAAACCAGGCTGGCCTCAAACTTACAGAACTCCACCTGCCTCTGCTTCCCAAATGCAGGGATCGAAAGAGTGAGCCACCATACCTGGCTTAATTCACCCACTTCCTGATGGGGAAGCCAAAGTTCTTACTGCACCCCAACTTGTAAAACCTCATGTCCTCCTTTGCCACAGGTAAGAGAAAACACAGAAAGGGAAAGAAAAGATGGGTTAGACAAAGGGTAAGAAGGCAGCATCTGCTTCATGCTAAACAACACAGCTCCTACCTGGCAAGTCTCTCTTTATCCGCAGAACTCTGCTCATCATCCGACCTAAAAACAGAATTGATGAACTAAGCGAAAATTAAAATAAAAAGGAAGAAAGGAAAGAAGAAAGGGCAGATGAAAGTGAGGGAAGAAAAATTAAATGCAAAATGAAAAGGAAAGGAAAGGAAAGGAAAGGAAAAGGAAAAGGAAAAGGAAAAAGGAAAAAGGAAAAGGAAAAGGAAAAGGAAAAGGAAAGGAAAGGAGAAATGAAATGGATACAGAGAAAAGGGAGGAAAAGGCCATACAAGTAGGAACCTGGAGAATCTATAGAAATGTGTTTTTGTAAGAAGTAACTTGTAAGATGAAAGTCAAGGACAATTAAAAACTAACATAATCTCAACACACACACACACACAAACCACTTTGTCAAACAATCTGTACAGAAACCAAAGATACAGAGTGTGAACAAAAACCAACCAGGAAATTCAGAATTATCATTCTTATAAACTGCCGCCAATCTGGGAAGAAACTTTTATTCACATTTGCTGTTGTCTATTAGTGACTAAATTACACAGCTTCCAACATCCGAGTAGAAATTTAATTTTCTAACACACACACACACATTATGACAGGATCTGTTTTTCCCATTGTAATATTTAGTGTGTCTGTGTGCCACGGAGGTCAGAGGACAACTTGTAGGAGTTGGTTCTCTTCTCCCACCCTGTGATGAAGAACTTGGAGCTATAACTTGGGTCCTCAGGTTTGGAGTAAAAGTGACACACTGAGCCACCTAGTTTGACCATGACCAGATGTTACTCATGAAATTACATCCTTAGACCAGGAGCTAGGTTTCTTGCATATTCTCTTATTATTGACACACTCCTAATTTAATGAACTCTGGTTTAGGCACCTTAGCATTTTTTCCTAGTTTCACCAGTATCAATCCCTCCTCCCTTGAGGAAAGACAAAGGTTTTCACTAAATTCTTCCTGAGAAACAAACACTGTAAGAATGGATGCAGGAAGCAGGGCTAGGTGGTGTGTGCCTCGACCCTAGCCCTGAGGAGCTCAAGTCCAGACTGGGGTACAGAGATTTCCCGCATAACCAGGGCAATGAGGAAAGGCTGTCTCAATACCCACCCCCCAAAAAGGGCAAAGAGAAACAACTGAAAAAAACCAAGGTACCAGCTAACTCAGCATATCAGTACTCATTTTAAGAGAAATAAGCCTCAAATAAATTATCTAGTAAAGTATATTAATAGTCTAAAAATGATGGGGCTGGAGACGGGCTGAGTAGACAAGGAACACTGGGCTCAGTTTCCCGCAACCCCCAGTTCTGGCTCCAGTCCTAGGAGATCTGATGCCCTCTTCTGTCCTCCATCGGTACACACATGCTGGCTGCACAAACATGTATGTGGGTAAGACCAAATAAAGAAAAAATAATAAGTAAATTTAAAAAAAGCTTTTAAAGATAATGACAAGGAGCATTATCTCAATTATGTCATGTGGACATGAGAACTGAGTAGCAGGCCAGAGAGACTGTCTCACATAAACAAAGATAATAAAGCCAGGCACGCAAATAAAATAACTTCCTAAGACTCTGCCTTAAGATGGATACAGCAGGAAGCAGGACCTTATAGTCTCAGCTACTTGTGATGATAAAATGGGAGAATTTTACCATCAATGCTTGAGCCTAGGAATTTGCAACAGAGTAAAACTTCAGCTTTATTATTATGATGGTGATGATGATGATGTTATTTTATCAATATATGGAAAAATTCCAATAAAACAGAAACTAAAATCCTTACAATCTTGGCACTGGAAAGGCAGAGCTAGGAGGATCCCACAGGCCCATTGAGCAGCATCCTAGTCAACCTGGTACAGTCCAACACAGAGAGAGGGTGGGGTGGGGATGGGGGCCCTGATAAATGACACCTGAAGTTGTCCTGTGTCCTCTCCCTGCACATATATACACAAATGGTCAGTAGAAAAGGAACAACTGGCTGTGGTGGTGTTCAACTTTAATACCAACAGTCAGAAACAAAAGTAAAATAATTTTCTGCAGGTTCCAGGAAAGCCTGACCTGGTGAGATCGTTAACTCAAAAAGAGACAGAAAAGATGGGTCAGAAGTTCTGGCAGAGGATGAGTTTGGTTCTCAGCATCCATGTTGGATAGTTCACAACTACCTGTAAATTCAACTCTAGAAAATCCTGCATGCCCTCATGTGTGCATACCCACACATAAACACACTCAACTAATGTCTAACAGCAGAATCTTAACAAGCCACAGCCATGTAAAAATCATTAATTCTGTCACTTTCTCCCTTTCTCCTTTCCCTAGCACTGTGGTTCTTCTCAGCCTTCCTAACGCTGCGACCCTTTAATCAGTCCCTCATGATGTGGCGAACCCCAATCATAAAATTATTTTTGTTGCTACTTTGTAAGTGTAATTTTACTACTGTAATGAATTGCAATATAAATATCTGAAGCCAGTCAGTGGTGGTGTGTGCTTTTAATCCCTGCACGTGGGAGGCAGAGGCTGGAGGATTTCTGAGTTTGAGGCCAGTCTAGTCTACAGAGTGAGTTCCAGGACAGCCAGGGCTATACAGAGACACCCTGTCAAGAAAGAAAGTAAGAAAGAAAGGAAGGGAGGGAGGGAGGGAGGGAGGGAAGGAGAGAGGGAGGGATGGAGGGAAAGGGAGAGGGAGGGAGGGAGGGAGGGAGGGAGGGAGGGAGAGAGAGAGAGAGAGAGAGAGAGAGAGGGAGGGAGGGAGGGAGGGAGGGAAGGAGGGACTATCTGCTTTGCAGGATGTCTGGTGAGACCCCTGTGAGAGTCATTTGACCCCAGAGGGGTCCCAGCCCACAGGGTTAAAGGCGATGCTCTGTGTCTTTTCCAAGCATGCTCCTCATCAACGCTCTGGGCTTCCCTACTCTTTCTCTAAAGGCTCCCTCACCACCAATGGCTGCCTGTCTATCAAATGTCTCGTCTCCACGACAGCTTAAATTGGCACGGCCTTTCCCCTCTTTCCTCCACTCCCGTCCTCTAGCCAGCAGCTGACGTCTTACCTGCTCTGTTCTTCTTTTAAAGACACTTTTTTTTTGGATTTGGTTTTTTGAGACAGAATTTCTCTGCATAGCCCTGGCTGTTGTGGAACTCACTCTGTAGACCAGGCTGGCCTCGAACTCAGAAATCCACCTGCTTCTGCCTCCCAGAGTGCTGGGATTACAGGCGTGCGCCACCACCACCCGGCAATCTGTTCTTCTTTTAAACTGGAATAAAATTGTTGAGTGTTAAAAATAAGAATAAAAAAAAAAGTAGCCGGGCAGTGGTGGCACACACCTTTAGTCCCAGCACTCTGGGAGGCAGAGGCAGGCGGATTTCTGAGTTCGAGGCCAGCCTGGTCTACAGAGTGAGTTCCAGGACAGCCAGGACAATACAGAGAAACCCTGTCTCGAAAAAAACAAAAAAACAAATTAAGAAAAAAAAGTTAAAGGAAACCGCAGAGAGCCATGAAGACTATAAATGTAGCACACTTGCTGAAGAGAAGCTGACAACGAAGTAGTCACACCTGCCTGCCCTTACTCTACAGTTTTAACAAACAACAAAACATTCATTTTCAAAAGATAAGTAAATTCACGATTTTTAGCTTTTGAACACCTACTGAATTCCCAATGGTATATGAGGTAAACTATCATAACAAACTGTAACTCTAAGAAATACATTTTTGTTTGAGGTTAACCATTTAAAATTCCTTTTATTATTAATAGTAGAGTCACACAATCCCCCTTTCTATTCCAGTATTTCTAAACAAAATAGGGCATACACAGATTAAACACCCCAGGTTGCGTTCTATGGTGTTCTAGACCTTTGATCAAGAGACTGAGGACTGGACCTGTACTACCTGCCCTAGTGAGGATCTGACCTTTGCTTTTTAGGATCTCATGTAGCCAAGGCTGGTCTGGAACAACATTGCCAAATAACTTTTTTTGCTTTTGTTTTCAAAACAAAGTTTCTCTATGTAGTCCTGGCTGTCCTGGAATTCACTCTATAAACCAGGCTGGCCTCAAACTCACAGACAGCTGCCTGGCTCTGACTGCCTCTGCCTCCCAAGTGTTGGGATTAAAGGTGTGTGCCACTGCTGCCCTGCTGCCAAGTAAGCTAAAAATTAAAGATTTACCTATTTTTATTTTTATGCATCTAAGTATTTTGCTTGTATGTATGCATACATGTGCATGCAAGGCCCAAAGAGGTAAGAAGAGGGCATTGGATGCCCCCAGAACTGAGTCGTATATGGTTGTGAGCCCCCAGATGAGCGCTGGGAAACCCTAGACCCACTGCAGGGAGTAACCGATGCTCTTGCCTGCTGCTGCTGAGCTCTCTCTCCAGTCCTAACCTAGGACTACTAACCTCTTGCCTCCACCTCCATAGCACTGAGATTATAAGAGTACATGATCACATGCAGTTTTATGGCTAGACTTTTTAATAGAATCTGAAAGATTATTACCCAAAAATCTATAATTAACGTTTCCTTTAAAGATTACTGCATCCTTAAGATATCATTTATTTCAAGATGTTTTGATAGACTGCTCTTGAAAAACTCCCTATATTCATTCTTTTATTCGTGCCATGGCCACATTTCTGGGCCCAAGCACTCATGATTTCATAGCTGTCCTAAGAGTTAACCAGATTCTATCTACCCTCCCTCTTTCTACCTACTACGTACCTACCTGTTCTTTTCAATCAACCCTATATACTGCCAACACTGTGTCTAAGAGTTAGCTACTCTTCCTGATATTTCTTGGTTCTCTAGATCAGTGGTCCTCAAAGTAGATCCCACTCAGGCAGGTTCAGCAATAAATAAATACTACTGATAAGTATTCACAGAAGACCCAGCAGACAGGCTTAATAAAGGTGCTTGCTGAGTTTCATCACTAGGACTCACAGGTGGAAGGCAAGAATCTACTCCCAGAAGTTGTCCTCTGAGCTCAGCATGTGGAACGTCGTAAACACACACACTCAACCAACTAACCAACCAATGTAATAAAACCGTAAGTATTCATTGCGCTATAGAAACAGCTCGTGGGTAAGTGTGCTCGCTGCTCTCCCAGGAGCCTGAGGTCTTCTTTGACGTCTAAATTCATATGTATATACACATTTATCTATAAAAATGGAATAATCTATATAAACACACATAATTAAAAATAACATAGGTCATTTTTAAAGTAATCAATTAAATACAACATCCAAAAATAAATTTATTCATTTTGAGAAGATTACAAATTCAAATTTGTGTGCGTGCCTTGTGCATGAGACGCATGAGAAGGAGAAAGGCCTTGCTTGTTGTCTATGCCTTCCACTTTTCGGAGACAGAATCACTCTGATTTTTTTTTTTAAGAAATATTTTATGTATACAACTGTACTATAGCTGTCTTCAGACACACCAGATGAGGGCATCAGATCCCATTTCAGATGGTTGTGAGCCACCATGTGGTTGGTGGGAATTGAACTCAGGCCTCTGGAAGAGCAGCCAGTGCTCTTAGTCTCTGAGCTACCTCCCCAGCCCAGAGCCACTCTTGTTGTTCACCGCTGCACACTCCAAGGTAGCTGGGCCATGAGTCTGCAGCTTCCCTCTCTGCTCTAGCTCCCATAAAGACTCACTAAGATCGCAGACGTTTGGGATACTCTGTGTCAAGGTTTTATGTAGGATCTGGGGTTAAGCACTTTAAATCCTAAGCCATCTCCCCAGCCAAAAATTCAGTAGCTTCTAAATTTTTAATTATTTATTATCATTAAGTGTGTCTATAAAATGTACACATATAAGTACAGGCACATGAGTGTCAATGTGTGTGTGTGTGTGCGCGCGTGTCTGTGTGTGTGTGTATGTGTGTATATGTTATGTATATAAGGGAAAACCTTTCAAAATTTGAGCTTAAAGTACTGATCCATTTACTTATTTATTTCCAGTGATTATTAGATTTATTTATATAGGGATAAAAGTCCCTTGCCAAATTAAATGAGAGGTTAAATGTTCAATCCAGTTTTTCTATCCTTTCTGTCCCTATCTGTCTTGAAAACATAATACCAGAAGATGAGGGGCCCAAATACCAGCACATCTCCTAAAAAATGGGCAAATTCTTAGGAGTAGTTCTGAAATTAGGATAAACATTTGTTGATCCTGCATAAGTCCAATCAATCACGACAGGGTCTGCATTGTGCATTTGGTGTTTAGAGCCATTGTACTGAGGCAAATACTCTCTCGGAGCTTTACCCTTGTGCTCAAGCACTCTACTTGTGCCTTTTGGGTCTCTCTCCAGAGACACGTCACACTCAGCTGGGTGAGAGGTGCAGGGAGAGTGGTCAGCGGCACCGGCTTATACTTGAAACCTGACATCATGGCTCCCCGAGTATGTATGTATGTATGTATGTATGTATGTGTGTGTGTATGTATGTATGTATGTATACACGTGTGTATCGGTATATATGTATGATCATGCACATGTAAATGCCAACAGAAGCAAAGAGGATGACAGGCTCTGTAGAGCTGGGCTACAGGGGTGTGAGCCACCATGTGCATGCTAGAAACCAAATTCAGGTCCTCTGCAAGGGCAACGAGCGCATCTCTCCAGCCCCATGACACCCTCCCCTCTTTTTTAAAGAGTAATTCTCAGCAAGAATTTTCTAAAAGTAAAACCAGTATGAGTTGCAAATGATTACTCTTTAATAAAAAGTAAAATATATTTCATAATCTTCTGACAGTTATTTGAACAAATTTGTTTGATATCCAGAATAAAAACTCATTTAAATTAACCATTTTCTATAAAAATTCTTCTGTATTTGTGCCAATATAAAAATATACCCAATATATATACCCAAGTCTACAGTTTACACTCCTGTAGGTACAATATACACATTACTAAAACTTGCATACATGAGAAAAACTTTATGTTAAAAATATACCATTAGCTTCAAGTCACCTGAACGTGCATAATTTACAGGCTGTTTCAACACTTTTCAGAAGAGGAAGGAGACTAAACAGAGAAACTCACTCTCGCCTAGCTAAGATTTCAATCCAGGATTTAGCCTGCCCGAGCCCGTGTGCAGGGCGGACATTCAAGTTCATTACCTGGCAAAGCGCTCCTTGTCACTGCACATCTGTTCATCATCGCACCTGAAAAGAAAGGGCAGGGAAAGATAAATTTAAACCCTTGTACTTCATCTACTCCACTCTGAAATAAAAGCTAGAAATAAGTAAAACTACTCAACAGGGGAGAGATAATGGGGAGCATCACCAAGCAACGGACACCACAGCATCTGAGAGAGCACTAGGAGCCGGTGACGCTGAGTTCTCAGGCATCACACACAAAAAGATGATATGATGAAAACATGAAATGTCTCACAATTTCCCTAAAATTGGGAATACATTTAGGGGTTTTGTTTGTTTTGGGGGTTAGGTTTTTGAGGTGGGGTCAGCTATGTAGCACTGGCCAGCCTGGCATTCACTCTGAACTTGCACACCCTTGGCCTCTGCCTCCCAAGTGCTAAGATTACAGGTATTAATCACTATGCCTGGCTCAGTTTGTTTTTTAATTGTAGTTTAAACACACACACACACACACAGAACAGTGTGTGGGTATATTTTTCCTGTGTTCATTCTTCTGTGAAAAACAGGATCATAAATATGAGTATTCGTTTAACTCCTTAAGATCCTGCTTTATGCTGGGTGTGGCAGCATGTGCCTGCAGTTCTTTTGGCCTAGCTACTTGGGCAGCTGAGGGAAAAGAGCATTTGAGCCAGACATAGGAGGCTGGTCTGAGCAGCACAGCAAGACTCCACAGGGAATGGGGGATGGGGAGGAGCTAGCCAAAGCCTCCAAGGGTCAGGGACCATTGCATAAGAGAGGACAGAAACAATCTGAGTTAAGAGAAAGGGCAGACTGTTGTGGAACACTGTCTTCTGAAATGACATGACCAATACATACTTGAATTCATGATAGCTGTGACCTCAAAAACTACACAACATCTAAGCATAGAGGAGGGGAGGAGCTCACAAAGCCACAAACCTCCTTGAGGATCTGTAAGCAGTTAGTAGCTGCAGAGAGAGGTTTTCTGCAGTAGCCCTGAGGAAAGTGTACTTGTTCCTGTAGTAATCACTCACACACACTACTGGTAAGCTGCCCTAAAGAAACACTGAGAGCCACTCCGACAAAAGTCATGAAAGTAGAAGAGGACCGAGTTGGGAAGAGGCAGGAGGCTAATGAGAAGAGGATGTCCCAGGGTAAGGGGTGGGTATAAAACGCCTTATAGCCATGTATGAAAATGTAAACTGTGCACAACTGAACCCCCGCACACACAATGCAGGTTCAAAGAGGATCACCACAAGCTGGAGGTCATCGGCAACCAACAAATTGGGAAAAGATCTTCACCAATCCTACATCAGATAGAGGGCTAATATCCAATATATACAAAGAACTCAAGAAGTTAGACTCCAGAAAACCAAACAACCCTATTAAAAAATGGGGTACAGAGTTAAAGAATTCTCCCCTAAAAAACTTCGGATGGCAGAGAAGCATCTTAAAAAATGCTCAACTTCATTAGTCACCAGGGAAATGCAAATCAAAACAACCGAGATTTCACCTTACACCAATCAGAATGGCTAAGATTAAAAATTCAGGAGACAGCAGGTGTTGGAGAGGATGTGGAGAAAGAGGAATACTCCTCCACTGCTGGTGGGGTTGCAAATTGGTACAACCACTCTGGAAATCAGTCTGGCGGTTCCTCCAAAAACTGGGCACCTTACTTCCAGAAGATCCTGCTATACCACTCCTGGGCATATACCCAAAAGATTCCCCAGCATGTAATAAGGATACATGCTCTACTATGTTCATAGCAGCCCTATTTATAATTGCCAAATGCTGGAAAGAACCCAGGTATCCCTCAACAGAAGAGTGGATGCAAAAAATGTGCTATATATACAGACATTAGAAACAATGAATTCATGAAATTCTTAGGCAAATGGATGGAGCTGGAGAACATCATACTAAGTGAGGTAACCCAGACTCAAAAGATGAATCATGGTATGCACTCACTAATAAGTGGATATTAACCTAGAAAACTGGAATGCCCAAAACATAATCCACACATCAAATGAGGCACAAGAAGAACGGAGGTGTGGCCCCTTGTTCTGGAAAGACTCAGTGAAGCAGTATAGGGCAAAACCAGAACGGGGAAGTGGGAAGGGGTGGGTGGGAGGATAGGGGGAGAGAAGGGGGCTTATGGGACTTTCGGAGAGTGGGGGGCTAGAAAAGTGGAAACCATTGGAAATGTAAATAAAAAATATATCGAATAAAAAAAAAAGAAAAAAGAAATGCCTCAATGCTCTAGTCCTATTCAGATTAGAAAGAATGTGAAAAACAAATTCTGTGTTAGGGGTCACATCCTTAGTCCCAGAATTGAAAGGCAGAGACAGGCAGACCTCTGGGAGTTTCAAGCCTGCCAAAGCTAGAGTCAGACCTATTTACAACAAAATAACAAACAAGTGCTAAGCAGGGTATAGTGGCTTGAGCCCATAGTTAACACCTCTGAGAAAAGAGGTTCTCTGAAATTTGTGTAAAACCTGGACTATACAATGCTTGATTGGATTACCAAGTGGGATTCTGTCAAACAAAATGGAGGTAGTGAGATGTTTCAATAGATAAAAACATTTGCTGCCAAGCCTGCTGATCTGAATTCTCAGAACCTATATAGTGGTCGTGGTGGTGGTGGTAGGGATACCTATTCCTGCAAGTTTTCTCTGACCTTCATACATGTGCGGACACACATACACACAGCAAAAGTGTTTAAAACACACAATGGCACACACACATTCTTAAGTTCTCTTATAGCTACAAATCCCCTCTAGGAAGATTTATCAACCAGGAGAGAGTAATTAACCTAGAGGACAGGAGGTCAAGAGACAAATATAGATCAAGGCAAACGTTGCCACAACTATCACCCATCATTCAAATGCACATTCATCTTATCTGTGAATCCTCTACTGAGTAGCCTATGAGATCATACAAATTCTCCAGTTTCACTGACTGCATACTGTTTTCCCTGTGGGCAACTAGGCTACTCTTTGACAACCACATATCTATCTACCTCTTCTGTTTACCTGTCTCCAAACAGTCTGTTTTATCAACTTAGTCATCAAAGTACTTAGAGGAAGAGGAAGGTCTTTCTTTCCCTACACTAGCAACAAAGGCATACCTATACAGTTACTATCAGCTGTCACGCCATGGATACTAGCTGAAATGGATGAATAAAATTCAGTATTTACTTCTTAGTACACACACAGAGTAGCGCTGGGAATCAAACCCAGGCCTTGCATAAACTAAGCACACACTTTATCACTGAGCCACACCTGTAGCCCCACTGTAACCACTCTGGAGTATCAAGAGGCATAGCTGCTGTCATTTTTGTCTTCATTTTTCTGAAACTGTCTCCTATGTAACTCGATTAAGGTAGAACTTACTAAGCGTGCCATGTGTTTGGAAGCCAGAAGAGGGCGCTGTAGTTATAGGCAATTCTACATTGCCTAATGTGGGTTCCAGGTACCAAACTCTAGTCCTCTCTAAGAGCAGCAAGCACTCTTAACAGCTGAGCCATCGCTCCAATTCCCACAATTCTTCATCTTAAATATTAAATACTTTCCAAAGCTTGTATTAGAGTTGTAGCTTATTATGTATTGTAGATTCTGACTCTGCTAAGACCCATGATTTCCAAGTACTTTCCCAACTCTACATTTTACGTCTTCAGGACAAGCAAAAAGAACTATTAGGAATTAAGTTTCACAAAACTGGCAATTCAATGATACCATGTTTTACAGTAAACTTTGTCTTGTTATCTGAAGTATGTCAACACAGAACATGCTTTTGGTTCCCTTATATACGTAACATACACACACACACACACACACACACACACACATTGACACTCATGTGCCTGTTTAAAAGATCACCCTGATCCCAAACACCAGTGTAGTTGCTGGTAGGCTAATAGACTTTCATTGGATTAAATCCATGTCCAAGCATTCTCTGGTAGATATTCCACAACATCAACACCCATATGGTAGCTCACAATCATCTGTAACTCTTAGTTCTAGAGAACCAACACCCTCTTCAGGCCTCTGCCAGCACGATATGCATGTGGTAATCCAACACACTTGGCAGGTAACAACATCCAGACACTTAAGATAAAGACACATAAATGCAGCAGTAACAACAAAAGTCTGCCTAGTGCCAAAAAGTGAAATCTTTTTCCTTCTTCACATTTATCAAGATTCACTAAGTATCCAGAAGAATTATTTTTAATTGCTGTGCTGGTTAGTTTCTATCAATTTGACAAAAACCTAGACATCTGAGAAGAGGGACTCTCAACTGAGACAATGTCTCTATTAGATGGCCTGTGGGCAAGCCAGTGTAATTTTTTTTGATTAATGATTGATGAGGCCGGGCTATGGCGGCACATTTACACATACAAAACCTCTAGTTCCTGCTACCTAAAAAAGGAGTCAACAGGTACCAGCATGACAGAGTAGAACATTATCAAATTACACCTTCTAACATCTATGGCCGCTATTTTTCTTAAGCTATGAACCAACATATGACTGGCTTATAGGTCTTTAAACTTTCTGTGCCCTCCTCTCTAAATCATTATATCTAAAAATAATAAAATGCCTGAAATCATCCTATTATGTAAGAAAACAAGGTTTTAGGATGAAGCATATTCCTTAGGACAATGAACAAAAATATAATAAGCCGGAAGTATAAACATACTTAAATGACCTTTTTGGTACTACGGATAGAACCCAACACACAGGAGGCCACATTCCCAGTTAGGGTGATGAGTGCCAATGCCACAGCCCGCATCCGGGAGGTCAGAGGACCCTTTACACAGTCAGTTCTCTCCTTCCGCAGTGAGTTTAGGTATCAAACTCAGATCATCACACTTGGCAGAATGCTGTTACCACTGAGCCAGCCAACCAGCCCTCCACCCTCTCAACAAATCAAAATCTTACCTCAAAAATTTACTGTTCACTTCTTCATCATCAAAATCCAGCCTGGGGAAAAGCAACAAGGGATATTCTAAGTCTCTTGATAGTAAAGATAAAATCATAAGTAAAACATAGTAACAAAAGATGCCTATGTACTCATCTACATAGAAGGAGAAGTAGACAGAAGCAAAAGAAGAAACTGTCTATAATACATGTTTTTCATAGTATTATAACTGGGAAAGAAGCTAGGCAATAAAAGACAGCCACAGTGGCACGTGCCTATAATATAACCCACCACCCAGAGATTGATGTGCACTGAGAGTTCAAGGCTACCCTCAGATACATAATGAATTCTAGGCTAGCCTTGGCTACATAATTAGACCCTATTTCAAAAAGCACATGAAGAAGTGAGGGAACAGTAGGAGCAGCAGCAAAACCAATCCCCCCTCAGCAGGGTCTGCACACACTGGGCAAGCGCTGTAACCAGAAAGAGGGGGAGCATAAACAGCTCCTTGGCTGAGGCCGCAGCTCGGCTGGAGTGCATGAAGGCCTGCTTCAACCTCCACACTGCTCAAAACACTGCATGGATTACAGACCTGTAACCCTGCCACAGGGGAAGTGGCAACAGCATGAGCAGCAGTTCAAGGTCAACCTTGGTCAGACCACTGAGTTCAAGGTTAGGCTAAGCTATGTGAGACGCTGCCTGAAAAACAGAAAATGCCTGAGATCTAGTTTTCATTTTTATAATCTAATCTAAGCCTTGGTTGCAGTTTTCTGAAACATCTTTCAAAGCAATATTACATAGAGGAAAGACACAAAAGGTTGTCTGTTAATCTAAAAATAAACTATAGACCATATTCAAGTCACTGTGCTAAGTGGCTAGCCTTGCTGGCATGTACCTTTAGCTCAAAGTATTCGTCAAGTAGAAGCAAAAGGATGATAGACCCAAAGCCACCTTAAGCTACATAGCTAGATCCTCTCCAAGAAGAACGCAAGAGAGCAAGATCACGTGCCACACAGAGTATTGGGGACAAGTGGTAAAAATAAAAGATACCCTCAGGGAGCTTCACAGCCTAGATAATTGCAAATAGAAAACAAAAGGCCAGAGATAGCTCAGCCAGCCTACCAGGCATGAACTGGATCCCTGGGACCCAAATGGTAAAGAAAGATTTCCCACAATTCATTTTCTAACCTACATAGAGAGTGAATGAATGAATGAATGAATGTTACTATATATAAAAAGTGAGAATGTGGTTGGGTTTGGTTTTTGAGGCAGGGTCTTTCTGCATAGCCCCGACTATCCTGGAACCACTATGTAAGTCATGCTGTCCTCCCACCCACAATGCCTTTGTCTCTCAGGGGCTGGCCTTAAAGACATGTGCCACCACACCCAGGATTGTAGTCCTGAAGCACAGGAACAAAAGCAGGGCGTCAGGAGCGGGAGGCCAGCTTTGTGTACAGACTGAATTCCTGACCAACATGGCTACACTACACAGCACGACTGCCTCAAGCTAGATGTGGTGGTCACATGGTTTTGTTTCCAAGCACTTGGGAAGTGGAACGGGGAAGAATAGGAACGCAGGCCAGCTGAGTCTACAAGAAAGCTCTGTCAAAATAACAAAATTAAATTAAACAGACTTTGTTAAAAAAGAAAAAAGCAAACACTTCTTAAAATATGCTTTTAATACTGAAGAGAGCATCTTTTATGATTTTTAAAAAGATTTTATTTTAGTATGGATACATGCACATGTGAGCACAGGCACCAGGAAGGCCGTCGGATGGCTGAGTCACCGCAATGGGTGCTAGGCACTGAATTCAGGTTCTCTGCTAGAGCAGTGTGCACTCTGAGCTGGAGAGGAAGCTCAGATTGTGTTGACTGCTTGCAAATATGCCTGCAGGCCAGAAGAGGGCGCCATATCACATTACAAAGGGTTGTGAGCCACCATGTGGTTGCTCCTCCTCATTGATTCATTTTTAAGTTAAATATTTTTGTGTGCTTTAGTAGTGTGTGTGCATATAGATAGCACACGCATGTAGAGCCAGAGGTAGAGTTATTTTTCTCCTATCTGTATGTGGGTCCTGGGGAACAACCAAAGGTAACTAGGCTCATAAGGAGCTACCTCACCTCACAGGCCCTGAAGCAGCTGTTTTCAAGCTGTGGGTCATGACCCCTTTGAAAGTTGCATGTCTAATATCCTACATTACAATTATTAACAGTAGCAAAATTACAGTTATTAAGTAGAAATAAAATAACTTTATGGTTGGAGTCACCACAACATGAGGAACTGTATTAAAGGGTCGCAGAATTAAGAAAGTTGAGAACTACTGCCCTAAAGCAAACTTCTTTTAAAAACTTTTCCCAATCTTTATCACCCAAAAGCAGTGTTTCTATATATTTAAAAACTTATATTTTTTAATTTGTTTTTAGTTTTGTTCTGAGATAGAGTGTCACAGTCTCCATCCTGAGGCAGCCCTGCTGAGTGCAAGGACTTCAGGTATGACTTATTTTGTTATATTCTGTCTTGTCTATTTATATGTAAATACAATCACTAACAGAACTTCAGTAACTTTTCCTATCTACCTCTAGAGCCTATTAGCAATGATACTTCAATGCCACGTTCAAATCTGGTACTTCATAAATTCTGTTGAGATTAAAAGAATTGTACATTCCAAGTCAAAAATATTAATAAGCTAAAAAAGAAACACGCTTAACAAAATGATTCTGAGTATGCGACACAAAGCTTAAGGAGAGCCAACATTTTTTAACAACAGTGAAATCCTCTCTGCCACAGTCCCTTGACCTTCCAGAAAATTTTGGTTTTGTTTAAAAAACAAACAAACAAAAAAAAAACCTGGCTTACCAATAAAGATATTAGAAAACAATTTTTAACCTGTGTAGAAATTTTTATGTAAGATCTATGAACATGGTGTAAGTAATAAAAGCCAAAAGTCTGTGTGAAACACAGGTGCTGTGAGCGAGGTCAGATGACAGTAAAGTGGTAACAGGCGCGACCATTTCGTCTGTTCCTTTCCTTTAAAATTTATTCATTTATTTATGTATATAAGCACACTATGGCTGTCTTCAGACACCCCAGAAGAGGGCATCCAATTCTATTACAGATGGTTGTAAGCCACAATGTGGTTGCTGGGAATTGAACTTGGGACCTCTGGAAGAGCAGTCAGCGCTCTTAACCACTGGGTCTTCTCTCCAACCCTCATTTTTCTCTTTACAGCTATATTTATACTCAAATTATACAAAAAAAAAATAAATAAAACAAAATAAATTTACTTAAAATAGCGAGCCTGCAAAAGGAATAATCCAGGAGCTAAGAGCTAGTTATGTGACAGCAGTATCGTAAGTAATCAAAGGCGGTCAGGAATAAACAAGAACCAACAGCAACCAACTCCATCATGTTGATGGTAGAGACACGCAGATGATATACATTCAACTTACCCTGGCCGTCGCTTAATAGCTCTCTGTACAACAGCTCCTCCACCTTGAATCCCAGGTCCAGGGTTTCCAGAAGCAATGGTGGGACCCAGCGATGGTACATCTGATGTCATTTCTGTCAGAAAAGAATATTGTCCATATCCTCAACAATCAATGTCATGATGCTGGCTAAAAGAAATACTCACACCAGGGGTCATCAAGACCCCTGCAGACTCTGCTGCAAACTCTGATAATCTTAATTCAATACTTCACGCCCACATGGTGGAAAGAGAGAACTGACTCAGAAGTTGGCCTTTGACCTCCACACATGCACTGTGACATCCCACAGCCTTGCTCACAGTAATTTAAATATTAAAGAAGGAAGGAAGGAAGAAAGGGAGGGAGGGAGGGAGGGAGGGAGAGAGGGAGAGAGAGGGGGAGGGAGGGAGAGAGGGAAGGAGGGAGGGAGGGAGGGAGGGAAGGCTCAAGCCAAGACTGGTGGCAAACATCTGTGATTCCACCACTTGGAAGACTGGAGAGAGGAAAAATCAGGAGTTCAAAGTCAGCAATGGTGGCTCACACCTTTAATCCCAGAAGCACTCAGGAGGCAGAGTCAGGCAGATCTCTGAGTTCAAGGCCAGTCTGGTCTACGATAGAGTTCCAGGACAGCCAGATTACACATAGAAACCCTGTCTCAAAAAATACAAAACAAAATGGAGAGGTCAAAGTGGATTTGGAGCCACCCCAGGCCACATGGAATCGATTAAAAATCAGCACAAAAAGCCAAGTGTGGTAGTGCATGCCTTTAATTCTAGTACTTGGGGGACAAAGAGAGGCAGATCCCTGAGTTCCAGGGAGCTCTAGGACAGCCAGAGGGGCTATACAGAGAAACCCGTCTGAAAGATCAGGTCATTTTAAATACAAAATCATCAAGGTTTGAATTTAAAAAAAAAAAATCACTGGTCATATAAAGAATCAAGCAGTCTCAAGAGAGCTGTGGGGTGGGGGTGGGGTAGGGAAGGAGAGTGTCAGCTAATAGGTGCCAACATTAAGACAATACAGATGTTAGAAATATCTAACAAAAGTTTTGCAAGTAGGCCTGATAAAAATTCTTCACTAAGCAATTAGAAAAACATTTGAAACAAATGTTAAACAGTCTTAGCAAATAAAAACATAGAATATGGAAAAGATGGAAACTTTGGGAATAAAAGTTGTACATGAACCAGGCATGATGGCACATCCTATAATGTTTACATGAGAGACAGGCAGAGACTGCATGTGTGAGGTCAACCGATGCTATCTAGCTAGTTTGAGACCAGCATAGCAAGACCATCTCAACCGGACGGGGAAACAAGTGTAGAAATGAGGGGAGAAAGTAGGGACTGTATGTGTCTGTACAGAAATATGTGTAATTCAAATAAAAATGTCATATAGTCTTATCAATAGATCATGGACATCAATGAAAATGAGCCAGGGCACCAGAGAAGCAAAGAAAAAACAAACAAGCAAAAAACTAATCAAATTGGGAGCAAAAGCAAACAGAAGAAAACCGACCAGAACTTCAGAACCACTGGGGCTACAGCAAAAAGATCTAACGTTTTGTCATATAAGTTACACAAAGAGATGAGAAAGAAAACAGGGCTAAGAAATTAGGGGAAAACTCCTAATTTTGACAACAAATACAAACCAAATACAATAAGTTGCAAAAACTCCAATAAAGGATACAAAAAACCTATTATAGCACACATTATAACTAAGCTTCTGAAAACTCAGGTTTTGAGGGCTAGAAAGATGGCTCACCAGGTGAGCGAGCTGCCCAGCCTGGGGGAGGAGCCTGATCACCTGAGTCATATACCCAGGACCTCCACAGTGGAAGGACAGACCCACTCAGACAAGTCGTCCTCTGATCTCTATACCATCATCAAGATGGACACATACACACTCAAAAAAATAAAATAAAATAAAGAAAATTTAAAATGAGCCAATGACAGGAGCCAATGACAGGAGCCAATGACTAGCCTTTGCCACCAGGTAACCTGGGGTTAGAGAGACATATGTCTCAGACAGCAAAGGGTTTACCATAAAAGCATAAGGACCCGCGTTCGCATGCCCAGCACTGATGGAGAAGCTGGGGGGTAAAAACAAGCAGCCGAGCTGGCCGCCTTGCACGCAGAACCCAGGTGAACTACTCCAAGGAACAATATTTGAGGCTGTCCTCTGAAGTACACGTGCACACACATGTAAGAACTCCCACATAAACAAATTTGTAAATCATCTTAAAGGCAAATTGACATCATTTAAAACTATTACTCATTCCTTCCAGATCCAAAGCTAATAAAACTAGACACTAAGCTAACAACAACACTACGTGCAGTTAGTTATTATTCTAATCTTAGACACATTTGAGTCCTAGGTCCCCAAAGCAACTCTGGACTGATTACAAACCTAAACCAAGTAATATTAATATTTCCATCCAAGTATAGAGCTTTCTTATCTGTAATTGGAACACTCAGGATGGCTACTAATCCCAGGCCAACCTGGGCTACAGTAAGACTGTCTCATAAATATATAGTTAAGTTTGTACCAAAGCCCTATGGGCACTGAGAGGAGGACAGTTTGGTGATGAGCTCTGAATACCCCAGTTCTTCGGTGAGTCCCCCTGTCCTCTGAGATGTCTTTTTCCTCCTGTTCTATTTAAGGATGTGACTTTTTCCTTTTTGTCTTCTTTACATCTCCTTCCTCCTGAGAATGCTGAGATCTCTAGCTTGCTTGCCCTGCCTTTTCTTACTGACTCTAGTAAATGGTCCCCTTCTAAGCACATTTTTGAAAGGACGTTTTTATTGTGATGGGGTAGTGCGGAGTATGTGTGCACATGTGAGTGCAGCTGCCTGCTGATGCCAAAAGAGGGCACTGCAGTCAGCTGTGACCCACCTGATATGGGACTTGAAACCAAGCTCAGGTCCTCTGTAAGAGTGATACAGGCTCTTGGCCACTGAGCCATCTCTCTAGGCTCTTGGGTCTTTTATCCATGAGATCAGTAACTTGCTAAAGGGGCCTGCCCTCCATCACAGCATGGGGTATGCCTCAGCCAGTAGAATACGTGCCTAGCATGATAGAGGCCCTGGGTGTACTGATGCACCCCTAGAACTCCAGCACTCAGAGGCTGGGAGGTCAAAGTCACCCTCAGTTACATGAGACTCCACCTTAAACCAAGAAACATCATGTACACATGAATCCAAGCAAAGTGGGACTGCAACAGGCTTAGAGGATGCTGGGTGGCTCCATGTCAACTGGACAAAGGAGTCACTGAGAAGACGGACATCATCAGCTGAGAAAATGTCCCACTAGACTGGTGTGTAGGCAGGCCTGTGGTACATTGTCTTACTTAGTGAATGGTGTGGGAGGGCCCAGTTCACTGTGGGTGGTGCCATCCTGGGCTGGTGATCCTGGGTGCTATAGGAAAGCAGGTTGAGCAAGCCATGGGCGACCAGTAAACTAAGTGGTTTCTGCTTGAGTTCCTGGCCCCACATCCTGCCCTGCTGAGTTCCTGCCTGGACTCAAGTGATGGACTGTGATGTGGATGTGGAAGTATAAGCTGAAATAAATCCTTCCTCTGCAAGTTGCTTTGATCACGTATAGAGATTTAATCAAAGCACCAGAATCCCTAAATAAGACAAAAGTTACTATTGCTCAGACTAATGTGAGCTCTTGCTTATTAAAGTAAGGTAAAAGGCCGGCACCACTGTCTGCATTTTGCTTGTCTGTCTTCCTTACTTCTGCTCACAGCACAGAGCTAGGTCACTGTCTTTAATGTGTCTTCTTGAGTCACCTCAGATTCCAGCAAAAACAAGATAAAGAACTGAAACTATGCCTAGGCTGAGACAGCACAGACTACTCACTCCCCAAGTGAGAACAATTACCTGTGATGCGGAGGCTACACCAGAATGCACTATCTTGTAGGAGCCACAATGGTCCAGCCGAGCAACAATTTAATTCATCCACCTAGCAGGACCTGAGACAATGAGACACTGTGTCCAGGACTGGCTAAACCTCTCACCTGCTGCCCTAAGTGTTGTATTTAAACCTAAAGCTGAAGTCAATATAGTTAAAGGGACTTAGGGGTCACTGGACCCTTCTATCTGTTCCTATGCCAATGTGACCACAATTGGCATAATCATGTAATCATTACTTGTCAATTAATTGGGTTAAGTGACTGAGCCTGGCCAGGGGACACTGAGAGACCAAGCTTTAATTGTGGTTACAGGAATTGTTATATTTACAAATAAATCAGATAAAACAGCAAATAAAATTAACCTACACCTCAAGACATTACAGAGTGAGAATCCAGCACCAATAACACAGCAGTGCACACATACTAAACAAAACTTGGGCAAAACGTGTTGTAAAATCTGACACAACTAAAAGAAAAAAAACTATCTGGAGATTTGAACAGCCCGCTCTTAACTGAAAGAACAATTAGAAAATCTGTTAAAAAATGCAAGAAAACATCATTACTAGAATACTTTAATACCTAAAGAAACATCCCACCCAAAACAAAGAAACACATTCTTTTCTTTTCAAGTGTGCCTGAAATATGCTAGGACAAAACGAGGATCCATAAAACAAACTTTAAAAGTCTGGAGCCAGGCAGGTGGTGTGACAGGCCTTTAATCCCAGCACTAAGGAGGCAGAGTCCAACCCCCTTGGTCTACAAAGCAAATTCCAGGACAGTGAATACAACTACAACAACCAAAAGAAATGAAAGAAAACAATAGGAAAATCTCTACAAACATGAAAAAAAAATACAATACAGTTAATGAATGAATGAGTCAAAGTCTCAAAAGAAAGCTGTCACAAGCTTAACTCAATACAAGTGAAGCACAAGTACTGCTCTTGCTGAGTTCTTCAAGCACCATTTTGGGCTGCTCAAACACAGGTAACTCCTGCTCTAGAGGATGCTACATCCTTGTCTGTTCTCTAAGGGCTCTGCACTCCAAGCACATGCACAGATATGCACAAGCACATAACACAAAAATATACTATAGAGCTGGCACGGTGACTCAGAATGAAAGGACCAGCCATGCCAATCTGATCAAAGTTCCACTCTAGAACCCACAGCAGGAGAGAACTGACTCACAAACACTGCCCTCTGTACATGCCAGCACACACACACACACACACACACACACACAGAAACAATAATAACGATGATGATAATAATTAAAACAAGGCTGGAGAGCACTGACTGCTCTTCTGAAAGTCCTGAGTTTGAATCCCAACCACCACATGGTGGCTTACAAGCATCTGTAATGAGATCTGATGCCCTCTTCTGGAATGTCTGAGGATAGCTACAGGGTACTTATATATAATAAATAAATAAATCTTTAAAAAAAGAAATAATAATAAACAAAAATCTAAATACAATATAGCAAAAATTACAGGAGACAATTAAAACTACCTGGTAAGCAGTTTACAACACTATGCTGTATCTCAGAAAACAAAAGCAGCAAAGCAAAGGGCTACAGAGGTGGCTCACTAGCAACAGTGCTTCCCGCCCTTCCAAAAGCCCCAAGTTCTGCCCCCTCCCCCAGCACCATGGCAGGTAACTCGGTCACCTGAAACTCTAGGATGAGAGCTTCTCTTCTGGACTCCGAGGGAACTGATCTATACTCACACAGACACAGCCATACACACATATAACATATCTTTAAAAACAAAACCAAATCAATCATTACGCTTTTACTTCAAGAGCCTAGAAGAACAAAAAAAGCCCAAAGCAAACAAACAAAAAGAAATAAAAAAGACATGAATTTCAAAGTGGAAAACAATAAAAACCAATGAAACAAAAAGCTTGTTCTTTGAACAGATCAATAAAACTAGCCCAACCTCCAATAAGAGTAGGGAAAGCCCATAGGATTATAACTGTCTAAATACAAAAATAAATATAAGAGCCA
Organism: Apodemus sylvaticus; assembly: GCF_947179515.1. NCBI lineage: Eukaryota > Metazoa > Chordata > Mammalia > Rodentia > Muridae > Apodemus > Apodemus sylvaticus. The sequence continues at coordinate 68,436,677 of NC_067475.1, forward strand.
GGCAGTGGTGGTGCACACCTCTAAGCCCTGCACTGGGGAGGCAGAGATAGGTGGATCTCTAGAGTTCAAGGCCAACCTGGTCTACAGAGCAACGACCAGGGATACAAAAAGAAACCATGTCTCGAAAAACAGACAAAAAAATAGATATAATAGTTCTATAACTATTCTCCAAAAAGAAATATCCAGGTCCAAACTATTTTACTATGAATTTAATCAAACATGTAAAAGATTAACAACTCTACATAGTCTCTTCCAGAAAATATTTGGATGGGATGTCCTCCCCTGACCTGGTATTAATCTGATAGCACAACAAAACAAATAATTAAAAATATACAAAAATTATAAACCAATATTTTTCCTGAAAACAGATACTAAATTACTTAACCAAAGATTACCAAATAGAAGTTAGTCATATACAAACCAGGTATAGTGGCACACATATAAACTCCCAGACTTGGGTAATAGAGGTAGAGGATGAGGGAAAGCCAGACTCTGTGACCAAACAGAAGAGTAATCTGGGAAGACACCTGGTGCTCACCATTGTCTTCCCCACTTGAACATATGCACACACACACACACACACACACACACTCGTCTATTCACATGCAGGCACATACATACACACAAACACTCATACAGAAGAGTTTTGTCAGCTCTCTTTAGCCTGGCCATACGGGTAATGGCTGGGTCAATTTCCCATGAGTCTGTGGCCTTGGAGACCTCAATATGGCCATGTGCATGTCAATGCATATTTACTCAGGACCTCCTCTGTTCCCTATACCTGGAAGCTCAGTCTGTAACTCCAGCACCAGGGGACCCAACACCTCTTCTGACCTCCAAGGGCACCTGTACTCACATATACATATATACAATTAAAATTAAGTCTTTAGCCAGGCAGTGGTGGTGCACACCTTTAATCCCAGCACTTGGGAGGCAGAGGCAGGCAGATTTCTGAATTCGAGGCCAGCCTGGTCTACAGAGTGAGTTCCACGACAGCTAGGGCTACACAGAGAAACCCTGTCTCAAAAACAAACAAACAAACAGAAAGTCTTAAAAAAAAAAACAAGATTACTAGGCCTGGTGGTGAACACCTTTCATCCCAGCACATGGGAGGCAGAGGCAGGTTAATTTAAGCTCTAGACCAGCCTGGTCCACATAGCAAGATCTAGGAGAGCTAAAGCTACACAGTAAGTCCCTGCCTCAAAACCACACCAAAGTCGATAGGTTTACTGATGTCAACCAACATGGAAAATACTGACTTCCACTTCATGGAAAATAATAGAACTAAATATATATGAAAAAAGCAGTGAACTGAGGGAATCTTCTGACAGAATTTACTCACTTTGTCAGTAGTACAGGCCTGTAATTCCAACACTGAGAAGACAGGAGAATCACAGGATGTTCACATGAAATTTTAGGCCACCTAAGCTACACTCTTTCTCAAAGGGAAAAACAGACAGACAAAAAACAGGTATAGGCCACCACCATATCCAGCTTAGAAACCCGTGGTGGCTGGCATGAGAGAAGGTTTGCAATGTACTGTGGATTAGATTTAGGATCTTGTGTCTGACACGAAAGGGTTCTTCCACTAAGTACACATTTTTATTATTATTATTTTTTTAAGACAGGACCTAACCCTACTTGTGGCTGGCCTGGAACCTGTGTAGCTCAGGCAGGATTTGCCTGGCAGGCATGAAGCTCCAATCTGGAGCCCAATAACGCTGGAGTGCTGGCCCCTAACTCTAATCCCACCACTACGTAAGCGTAGGCAGGGTCTAGTTCAAGCCCTAGCTTAGGACAGTAAGATCAAGGCCAGCATGGTACCTGAGAACCTGTCTCAAGAAAAACTTACTTTGGTCATCCAACTACAGTAAAAAGGAAAAGGAAAAACATAAAACTTAAAACATATTTTGTTTTTGGAGTCAGGGTTTCCCTGTGTAACAGCTCTGGCTGTCCTGGACTCCATTTGTAGACCAGGCTGGCCTTGAACTCACATTGATCTACCTGCCAGTGCCTCCCAAGTGCTAGGATTAACAATGTGCACTGCCAGGCCTAGAAGGAAGATTGAAAGTTTTAAAAATTGTAATTTTGGGAAAAATAGAAGAGACTTTATGATACAGAAAATAAGAACTACAGCGCTCTCTCAGGGGTTAAGAGAACTGACTGCTATTGCAGCGACCCAGGTTCAATTCCCAGCACCCACATGGTGACTCACAAGCATCTGGAACTCTATTTCCAGGGAACTTAAGTCTTCTTCTTTTGACCTCCGCAGTCTTCTAAATCCATGTGGTATAAAAACATACACTCAGGCACACATATACACATAAAGCAAATATTTTAAAAATAAATGAGTAACTTACAAAATAGTAAAGTATAGCCTGGACACAGAAAAATAATAAATGCTTAATAAATATGTTCATGTTTGTTTCCTTGCTGTAAAATGAGAGAGTTATCATTCTTTTTATTTGTTTCTGTTTTGTCTGCCCTCAGAATTCACAGATCCTTGCTGGCACTGAAGCCCTCTCAGACAGTGCTGTTTTATTTACAATGTACTCACTCCCTGATTTTACCTACTCAAGGCATCATGGAAAATAGGAGAGCATTTCTAAAAATAGATGGGTTTAGCAAGGCATGGTAGGTCGTGCCCATAAACCCAGTACTGGGGAAGCTGAGGCAGCCTCGCGTAGCCCAGAAGCTGGCCCTGAACCCATACCCAGCTAAGGTTCTCTGTCTATCTCAAATACTCAGGAGAGATGGAGAGTTTAAGGCCAGCCTGAGCCACACACCCAGACCCTGTCAAAACAGCAAATCAAGCAAGGCCTACCACTGAAGGTGTGGAACTGGCTCAGACTTTGCTGAGTGCAAGCCCTACATTTTCAAAGGCATGTTAAAGACATTCTTTTATTATTACAACATCAGAATGAAATCAGTTATAGTTGACAAAACACTAGATAGATAACAGAAACATTTTTCAAGATCCTTTATAATATTGTAACAACAGAGAACTTTTCTGTTTTGTATTTTAAATGACTTTATTTTACGTGTATGTTTTGCCTGTGTGTACTTATGCAACACATGCATGCTTGCTGCTCATGGGGGTCAGAAGGCAGCAATAGATCTACTGCAATTACAGATGTGGTAGTGCCATGCACGTGCTGGGAACCACACCTCAGTCCTCTCCAAGAGCAGCCAGTGCTTGCCTTTCCTGACAGAGCCGCTCTCCAGTGTTCCTGTTTACTGATGCATGGCTACCATTCTCAACATAAGTCTTAACTTAGTTTCTTTCTTTTTTTTCTTTTTCTTTTTTTTTTTTATTTTTTATTTTTTTGTTTTTTCAATCAAGACAGGGTTTCAAAAAAAAAAAAAAAAAAAAAGACAAGGTTTCTCTGTGAAGCCCTGGCTGTCCTGGAACTTACTCTGTAGACCAGGCTGGCCTCCAACTCAGTAATCCGCCTGCCTCTGCCTCCCAAGTGCTGGGATTAAAGACATGTGCCACCACTGCCCAAGTATTTATTTATTTATTTATTTATTTTAGTCTTTATTTCTTAAATTCTAGGAAAATAGAGAAGATTTAAAAAATTGGTACCACAAGTCTACTGCATAAAAGTACACCAACTGAAGTTTCTTTCCAAATGTTATCCACTGAGTATGTAGTTCAGTTGGTAGAATGCTTGACAAGTGTGCACCAAGCCCTGGGGTCCATCCATAGCGCACTGTGAGACAGGCACGGTTGTAGCTATAAGATCATAGCAGTTGGATCAGCTCAGCAGTTAAGAGCACTGACTGCTCTTCTAAAGGTCCTGAGTTCAATTCCCAGCAACCACATGGTGGTTTGCAACCATCTGTAATGCCCTCTTCTGGTGTCTCAGAAAACAGCCACAGTGTAGTCATACATATAATATAAATACATCTTTAAAAAAAAAAAGAAGAAGAAAAAGAAATTCAAGGTCACGTCAGTGATATAGTGAGTTCCAATCTAGCCTAGTTTAAATGAGACTCACCTCAAAAACAAAAACTTTATTGTATTTTAACCACTGAGTCAGTAAAATGATTCGACTCCTTTAAGAAAGAAAATGAAAAAAGAAATGTGGGGGGTTGGAGAGATGGCTGAGGTGTTAAGACAGCTTGCTGTTTCTGTGTAATAATGAGTTCAGTTCTTAGAAGCCACATTAGATGGCTCACAACCACCTGCAATTGCAGCTAAAGAGAACAGTGTCCTCTTCTTGGCCCCCAGGGCACCTGCACTCACGTAAACAAACCTACTCAGAGTAATTATGGTCTTCTGAATGAAAACGGCCCCCACAGACTCCTCTATTTGGATTCTTGGTCCATGGTGGGTGCTGGTGTCTGGGAGGAGTTTGAAGGCATGGCTTTGCTGGAGGTAGTTCAGTCTGCCGCCAGGCTGCCAGCCACAGTCGTCACGGCTCACCTCTGGGAAACTCAAGCCTAACAAGCAAACCGACGCTTCTCTAAGCCGCCATGGTCATGGTGTCTTTTCATGGCCACAGAAAAGTAACTACAACACCAATGCACATTTAATTAAAATGTTTTTTTTTTTTTTTAAAAAGTGGGACTGGAGATATGACCAGCAATTAGGAACACTGGCTAACTAATAATGAAAGGCTTGGTAGCTCAATTAAGACTTGCCAATCAAGCAATAAGGTCCTGAGTTAATCTCCAGAACCCACATAAAAAGACAAGGCATGGTAAAGTGTAATTGTATTTCCAGCACCGGTAAAGCTTGGGGCTCACTGGCCAGAAGTTTATCCTCCTTGGCACTCCAGGCCAGTAACAGATCCTGTCTCAGAAAACTGAGGGGGTGAGGAATGAAGAGATGACTCAGTGGTTAGGAGCACCTGCTACACAACCTTGAGACCTGGGTTTGGACCCCAGAACCCACATAACAAGTCTGGCATAATCTTGCATCCACCAGTAATCCAGGCACTCTAAGGGGCTAAGACAGGAAGACTAGGCTAACTGACTGTCAGTCTAGCAAAACGCACAAGCCTCAGGGTCAGGGAGAGACCTGGCCTCAAAGAAGCAGGGCAGAGTGACACAGTAAGATGCCCATACTTAAGAAGTAGGAAGGCCGAAAGTCACAGCTGTGGGCGCCCGCTGCCTCTTGGCCTGTGCATGAGTGCACACTGAACCCAGGACACTTCCCATCGTACATCCCTCCAGTCAGGAAGCTAATTTTCCAAAATTGAACAGCCCAAAACACATCCTGTTTGACACAAAAAAAGTAAGGGGGGAAAACAATATTTTATGACTTAATTATTGTGTATGTATTGAACATGGAATCAATAAATTAGAAGAGATGGAAGAATTCTCAAATAGAAAAAAGAAAAATCTTGAGTTAGGAATGTATCCCCAGGAAAAGGAAGGAAAGACAGATGGTAAAGAGAGCAGCGGGTCAACCTCACTGGGTGTGCCGTTTTATGCTCAGACCTATAATCCCTGTACTTCTAAGGCTGTGCAAGGCTGTGCAAGGCTGGCTACATAGAAGGCCAGCCAGCTACAGCAGGAACCATTGGTTCTAGGTCAGCACTAACAGCAGACTGGGATTTAAGAAGACTCTTAAATTCTCAAAGGTTTGCTAAGATCCTACTCCTCACCTTTTGTGGGTTTTGTTTGGTTGAAGACTCTTAAATTCTCAGGTTAATTCTCAAAGGTTTGCTAAGATCCTACTCCTCACCTTTTGTGGGTTTTGTTTGGTTTGGTCTGACTTTTGGTTTTGAAACACGGTCTCACTATATACATGGAACTGACTCTGTAGACCAGGATGGCCATGAACTAAGATATCCCCCTGCCTCTGCAAAGATTAAAGGAGCTCCGGCCTGGTCTCCTTCTGTTTGGTAAGTACCTGTGATGACTGCTCAGGAGCCAGGCAGGTTACACAAGGGATTGAGAACATAACATACCTTTGTACTACAAAGGCAGTTTTAGTGAGATTTCTAGGAAATTGCCATTCTCCAGTTGGGAAAGGTGAAAGGGTGTAAGCAAATGCTGTGATGTCTTCATCCAAACTGAGAAGGGACTTCCCTTCCCATGTGCCCCTGGGCCTTTCTATTCTGCATCAGGGAGAGGCCATCTCCAAAAACCAAACAAAATGCAACCTGGAAATTGAGGAAGGAAGCAATCAAATAACAATAAATAAAATCAACGACTATTTCTACTGGTGATGACACTCACATCTTTAATCTAGCACTCAAGAGGCAGAGGCAGGCAGATCTTGAGTTGGAGGCCAGCCTGGTCTACAGAGTGAGTTCCAGGGCAGCCAGGGATACACAGAGAACCCCTGCCTTGAAAAACCAAAGTCAAAACAAACAAACAATCAACTGCTTCATTAAAAAGGATTCTTCTTATTTTTAAAAAAGTTTTGGTAGTTTATAAACAATGGCACATGCCTGTAATTCCAGCACTTGAAGATAAAAGAAAGAAGACCACTGCAAGTTCGAGACCAGCCTGATCTTCACAAAACACTACAGACCAGCCTCTCAAAAATCCCCAATCGGGGAAAAAGATAGAAGAAAAAATTACTATTTCCTGTTTAGAGACTTAAGCTAATATTGATAAGGAAATGAGTATCTGGTCAAGAAACTGTCATTCTGGTAACTTGTTTAAAATCAGAACAAATAAGGCAGCTCCACCCAAAAGGCTAGAAAAGCTTCTGACTTATTAAAATCTGTTTATCTACAGCCCTTAACAAGAGAAACACTTTGCAATCTGAAGAGTTATATAAGGATTTTGCAACAAGTGACCAGTTTGAAATCTTGTTTACTCTAATCAGACATGGGCTATTTTACTACAAGGTCTGATTTTCCCTACCATTTTTCAGTTGTATACTTTTATTCTAAAATTCATCAAATATTCCAATAGTTTCGTGACAATTTACTTCATCTTCATGTAAAAACAATTTAAGATTTAAAAGACTGATATTCAGGGACTGAAAGGAAGGTTCAGTGTGTAAGAGTGTGTGTGCTACTCTGAGGTCCTAATGTCAGTTCTAAGCAACCACATCAGGCACTAACAACTGTCTGAAACTCTAGCTCCAGGGGATCCAACACCCTATTCTGGACTCCTCCCACTCCTGCACTCACAAGTAAACATTCTCATATACATAATTTTTAAAGCTTAAAAATTTTTTTTTAAAAAAATGATACTAGTATATGATCTCTATGAACCTGAAGCCAACCTGGATTACACAGTAAGTCCTAGAGCTATGTAGATGCTCTCTCTCTTTCAAAAAAAAAAAAAAAAGCTATTTCCAGAGATAATGGAAAAACAATACATTTCACAGTGATTCAGCTATTGTGTGTGTGTACATGTGTGTACCCTGTTATTTTAATAAAATATTACCTAAGACATTAACAAGATAAAATTTAAAATTTCAATGTGAAACTGCAGAGACCAACACTATATATACAACCCTCCCTCCAAACCCTTGTTTTCTAAAAGGCTGTGATGACACAGATTTCTGGGAAATGATGGATTTACTTTATCAGAGAATAGCAAGGTAAATTAGGGCAACTAAAATGAAATACGTCCTAAGATGTAACTGTAATATGTAGAAAGAGGATAGGACAGTCAGGTGTGATAGGTCACACCTAGTATTTCCAGTAGTGGGGAAGCTGAGACAGGAAACTGCAGTGGTTCAAAGTCAACCTGGGGCTAGAATGAGACCCTGACTCAAAATAGGTGAGAGACAGACAGATATACAAACAAGAGGACGTGCAGACAGATTGTACAGGACATTTTTCTGAAACAACCGGAGTTGCTCAACTTCGACCTAACAAGATTTAGACCTGGGTTCTAGACTAAAGACCTGTCCTGAACTATAAACATTTCCCCAACCCTTGCCTTCAGCAGCAAGACACTAATAACTACACTAAAACGTGTAAACCCTAAGTTTCAAAGTATGGGAGTTACAAGCCACAGGAATCTGAGCCGATTCTCAAAGAACTTAGTTTTCCATTTAAATGTAAACCTTTCCAACTGTAGAATCAAGACCTTGCAAAACATCAACGTGGCCCTGTCTACACCGTCTACAGCCCAGATTATTCTCGCAGTTAAACCAAGTCAGTTTGCCGAGTTACTTACTGGGCATCTGGGGACATCAGCTGGCAGAGGGTTAAAAGACCACACCACTCCCTAACACCGCAAGCAGAGTGGAGGCGCTCGGCCAAGCACCGCCACTACTCCAAAAGTCGGGGCACAGAGCCCCCAAACACCCTGTCACCCGCTCCCCAGCTCCTCCGAGCAAGGCGCCTGCTCGACACCCCTCCCCCAACACCCGAACGCCACAGCCCTACGGCTCTGCGCCGGCTCTCCGCACTTGTCAGTCCTTTCCGGCTCACCTGGGTTAGCTGTAGTCGCCGCCATGGTCGAGGTGGCACCGTCGCTGCGCCACCCTCAGTGGGAGGGGCAGCCGCCACCGAGCTGGGGGAGGGGAGGAAAGAGCTACTCCACAGATCCGACACCTTACCGCCACCACCGCTACCGCGGAATCCAAGATGGCGGAGCCCCCCCCCTCCCATCCTGGGGGAGAAGACACGCCCCATGCTATGGGCGCGGTCAGTCTCTAGACGGCCTCCTTGGAAAACTGACCAATAGAAACAGAAAGTCGCCGTAGAGGCCGGGCTAGTGACTAGGCCAGGGAGTCCAGCGACCCGAGGAGTGCTAGGAAGCCAACCAGCTGTTTCCCTAATCCCGCCTTTCTGGCGTCAGAGATTCATAACCGAATTGACGTCAGTGAAATGCAATGAAAACGAGCATTTTACTAAAAAGTTTTCTTTCCTAGTGGGCTCATCAGTATACGCTTCCTACAGACGATGTTATACAAATCCTCTTTATATATTCTAACATAGTGATTACTAATCCATTCTAGATTGTTGTTCTTGATGAACTTTTTTTGTCACTAGTAAAATTCCGATAACTAATTTTTTTTGTTTGTTTGTTTTGCGAGACAGGGTTTTTCTGTGTATCCCTGGCTGTCCTGGAACTCACTCTGTAGACCAGGCTGGCCTCGAATTCAGAAATCCGCCTGCCTCTGCCTCCCAAATGCTGGGATTAAAGGGGTGCGCCGCCACCACCTGATCTGATAACTAATTCTTAAAAGTTGGCTCTGAGCCTGGTAGGAAAAAACTGGGTGATTATGTGGTACCAAAGATGCCAACATTCAAAACCGAAGACAATGAATAAAGAATTTTTATTAAACAAGTATTCCAGAACTCAGAATGCAAAGACCAGCCTGTACTACAAAATGAAACTAGTCCCTTTCTCTGCCCTCCAAAAGTGGGGTGTCCTACGTCACAAGTTTTTTTACAAACGACAAGGTGATAACCTCACAGAATTAATGTCTAATTTTATAAGAACTGAACCATTTAGAACAGATAATGTAGACTCAAAACACTGTGAGAAAAAATTCTATAATTTTACAGATGAAGAACTGCATACAGAGCGGGTGTAGTGACACACGCCTGTAATCCCAGCACTCGGGAGGCAGAGGCAGGCCAATTCTCTGAGTTCAGTGCCAGCCTGGTCTACATAGTGAGTTCTAGGACAGCAGGGGCTATATAGAAAGACACCAGCTCAAAAACAAACAAAAACCAAAGACATGACACAAAGGACACCTTGCAAATTAATCCAGTAGTGAGAAGCAAAGTAAATGGAAATAACACCCAAACTCTATTACATGTATTCCCATGTATGTGTTGATTGGAGGTGGGGGGAGGGAATAATTTGTTCTTTGAAACAAGGTCTCATGTAGCCTAGACTGACCCCAAATTCACTATGTAGACAGAAATGCCCTTGAATTCCTGATCTCCAGCCTCTCCTTCCAGTGTTGGAACTATAAGCACATGGCACTACTCTTTGCCTGTGGTCAGTCTGATTGACCAAATATTTAAAAATTAGTCATAAAGATGACTCCGCTACGCAGCTACACCTAACATCCCAAGATCCAATGCTCTGAACGTACCCAAGGAGAGGACTCGACTCCTGCAAATTATCTTCAACTTTCTTCACACCATAACATTTGCACTCACTCACATATACACAAAACTTTTAAAAAACATTTAGAAGTAAGGAGAACTGACAAAATGGCTCAAGAGCTAAAGGCACTTGAAGCTGGGTCCTCCAAAGCCACATAAAGGTTCAAGGAGAGAACTAACTCCACGGCTATCCTCGGGCCTCCATAGCTAATACACACACACACACACACACACACACTCACACACTCTCTCACACACACACACTCACAGACACTCTCACACACACACACTCTCACACACACACACATACTCACACATACACACACATATACTTGCACACATACACACACTCACACACACATACACTCACACACATACTCTCACACACACACATACTCTCTCACACACACACATACTCACACACACATGCATACTCACACACTCACACACGCATACTCACACACACACTCACACACACACACTCACACATACACTCTCTCACACATACACTCTCTCACGCATACTCACACACACACACTCACACATACACTCTCTCACACACACACACTCCACACACACTCACACACACATATACTCGCAAACATATTCACACACACACATACACACACACTCACACACACATACACACTCTCACACACACTCACGCACACATACACACACATACTCACACACACACACATACACACACATACACTCACATACATGCTCACACACACACTCACACACACATACACTCACACACATACTCTCACATACACATACTCTCTCACACACACACTCACACACACACACACACGCACACTCACACACTCACACATGCATACTCACACACACACACTCACACACACACATACTCACACACACACACTCACACACACACACAAACACACACACACATGCATACTCACACACATACTCACACACACACACATTCACACACACATACCCTCACACACATACTCACACACACACACACACACACACACACACTCAAATCGTCCACTAAAGAGGTACAGTGAGGAGCTAGATGTCATGCTGGTTTTTGTTTAGTCGTTTGTCAGTTGCTTTAGGTTGTTTGGTTGAATGGCTGGTTTGGTTGTCGGATTAGAGGTCTTCTTCGGGTTTTGAATAGTTTTATTTTTAATTATATGAATGTGTGTCTGCATTTAAGTCTGTACACCTGAGTACAAAAACATGATTGGGCAGACAAGTGAGATTCCACCAACCTGGAGTTGCAGACAATTGTGAACTCATAGAGACCCACCTGCTTTCGCACTTCCATTTGCTGGCATTAAAGGTGTGCACCACAATGCCAGGTTGGAGGTATTGTTTTAATGGCTTTTCTGCCTTGCTGATGATCTTAGCTTGTGTCAATTTTTCAAAAACACAAAACACAGCATCTAAACAGCACTCTTGAATATAAGAAATTGTAGTTTAGTGATATTGTATGTTTTTAATCCCAGTACTTTGGAGGTGGAGGCCAATGGATCTCTTTAAGTTGGTTGCCAGCCTGATCTATGAATTAAGTTCTAGAACAGCCAGGACTGTTAACACAGAGAAACCATGTGTTGAAAAACCAAACTCAGCAGCTTAGCAGTGGTGAAGCAAGCCTTTAATCCCAGCACTTGGGAGGCAATGGCAGGTGGATTTCTGAGTTCAAGGCCAGCCTGGTCTACAGAGTGAGTTTCAGGAGAGTCAAGGCTATACAGAGAAACCCTGTCTAGGAAAAAAAAAAAAAAGAAAAAGAAAAAAGAAAAATCAAACATAAAGTCCTGGTTAAAAAAAAAAATGTTTAGGCCAGGTGTGGTGGCACACGCCTGTAATCCCAGCACTTGGGAGGCAGAGGCAGGCGGATTTCTGAGTTCGAGGACAGCCTGGTCTACAGAGTGAGTTCCAGGACAGCCAGGACTACACAGAGAAACCCTGTCTCAAAAAACCAAAAAAAAAAAAAAAAAAAAAAAAAAACCAAAAAAATGTTTAGTATATAATAGACATGTTGACTTACACGTTGATTACACCTATAATCATGTAGTTTAAAAAGCCATGATACAAAGATCACTTCAAGTTTGAGGATAGCCTGACCTACCTGATTAGGCCGGAGTAGCCTGAGTGACAGTGTGGTTTGTAAGCATGAGGACCTGAGTTTGAATGCCCCCAACTCATGTAAAAAGAATACCTGAACATTGTAACCCTGGTGCTTGTTGGATAGAAACAGATCCCGAGGAACTCATGGCCGCCTAGTCCAATGATAGTAACTCGGGTCATAACAGGAAGATGCCTGATGCTGTAGCAGCTTCATGCTTGGAGTCACCATTACTGCTTCATGCACTACATACACACCACACATCAAAAACACGATGTAAAAATAAGTCAGCAAGGGATGTATGTACTAAATGTTTCATGATCATAAAACTCAGCAGACTTCATCCCAGATATAACAATGGCTCCTAAAATTGACCTCTGAGGCAGATTTGTAAGGAATTGCTTTTAAGTTGGCAAAGTAACTATAGGTTCCAAAACAGTTTTAATTTATGTTTGTATATATGTATGGGGTGTGTATATATGTGTACAAAGCACACCAATTCTCTGCCTTTTCCCCTGAGACAGTACCTCTGATTCTATCTGAAGCTTACTATTCCAGAAACACTGGTGGCTCTGGAGATAGGTATGTCTTCTTCCCACAGCATTGGTCTCATAGCCACTCAACGCAAGTTCCAGAACAGTCAGAACTCTGTTACACAGGGAATTCCTGTCTTGAAAATCCAAAACAAACAAACAAACAAACATAAACCAGTCAATCAATAAATAAATAAAGCGGGTGATGGAACAACTTTTGCCAGGTAGTGATGGTGCACACCTTTCCCGGAGGCAGTCATGTGGATGGGACTTTGAGGCCAGCCTGGTCTTACAGAGAAACCCTGTCTCAAAATAACAAAAACAAACAAACCAATAAACAAACAAAGCAGAAGTACTGCTCCAAGTTTGAAACTAGTATAATCTTTATACAGAGAGCTCCGAGGCAGCGAGACACTGTGAAATCCTATTGCAAAATAAAAGTATTAGAGAGATAGCAGATAGTGTTTACCATACAAGCCCCAAGTCCTAGAGTCTGGATCCTCAGAACCCAAACCTGTAATCCTAGCACTCATAAGGCAGAAACCCACTATGAGCTGGCTATCTATACATGCTAGGATTGGCAAACCCTTGGCTCAGCAAGACCCTGCTTCCAGAATAAAGTGAGGAGTGATCAAGCAATAAACCTGATGTGAACCTTTGAATTCTACATATATGTATACCTACCCATATACATCTACTCCCAAACATGGGTATGTGCACATACACTGTGACCATTAATATCAACTTGACAGAATTTAAAATTACTTGGGAAATGGAAGTCTGTGCGAGCCAATGAGGAATTATTTTGATTATGTAGAGGTACATGGGCCTGTCCCACTGTGAGTGGCACCATTCCATAGATTTCATAAAGAGACAAATAAAGAGAGCTATAGGAGGAGCAGCAGGATGAGAGATTCCTTCTGTTTCCAGATCGCAGAACAATGTGACCAGATGCTTTAGCTTTTTGCCACTGTGAATTCCCCAACCATCATGAATATGATCTGGAAATGTGAATCAGAATAAGCTCCCTTAACCTTCAACTGATTTTGTCAGATTATTTCAGCCACTGAAAAGGAAACTGAGCCAGGCGGTGGTGGTGCACACTGTAATCCCAGAGGCAGAGGCTGAGTTCAAGGCCAGCCTGGTCTACAGAGTGAGTTTCAGGACAGCCAGGGCTATACAGAGAAACCCTATCTCGAAAAAAACCAAATTAAAAAAAAAAAAGAAAGAAAGAAAGAAAGAAATTGAGACACAGGCAAATTACACACAAATACATGGGGGGAAAGACAGAAACTTAAATGCACTTTACCTGAAATGGGAAAAGGAAGCAATCAGAATATAGAAAACACTTACGATGCTAATAATACATACTTCTTATAATAAGTCAGTCAGGTAATCTGGCATGTTGAATTAATGACAGTATGATTCTTTATCTTCAACATGCTCATTTCCCAGTTTCAGCTTCCATCGCAAGACTTTCTCAACCAAAGCTTCATCCTTTACCTGAGTCAATACTGAGGACATCATCATCTTCATCAGGAATCTCAATTATCTCTGTAGGCTGGGAAGCTTCATCTTCAGAGCTACTGTCATGATACTGTAGTCCCAGCTTAGAGTAGAAATCCTTCACCAAAGACTCACAATTAGTCACTTCCCTAGTATTGGAACACAGGTAGAAAAGATAAAAGCCAATGGAGAAAATACAGAATAAGAGCATTAGAACTGATATACATTTATATACATTTATGCAATACCTAGCCTATGAGCTCATACATGTAATCCTTAACCTGAGGTACCAAGACTATCTAGGTTTGAGGTCACTTTGGTCAATACCATGGTTCATGGTCAGCATAGCCTATAGAGTAAGAAACTTTTAGAAACAACAAAAACAGAGCCCAGCACTCAGGAGGCATAGGCAAGCAGGTCTGAGTTCCAGGACAGTTTGGTGTAGAGGTAGTCCAGGACAGCCAGAGTTACAAAGAAACCCTTCTCCAAAAACCAAAGCCAACAAAAAATAAGAAAACACACACACACACAAGGAGCAACATGGTAACAGGAAATTATATATATTTAAATATAGACTATTTGCTCTACATGTTCCAAAGTACCTCTTTAGAATGCTTTTTCCACAGAATAATGTTTGTTTCCATTTAATTATTTCATGAATATTTGCCAGAGTTCAATTTCCCACTTGTAACAAAATATTGGATACTTCTCATCTATGTGGCTTTGGGAACTAAGAAGAGAGCTTTAAATAGCAACTTCATTTTGCCCAGAGTTGTGAAGCATCCCTTTTTTTGTTTTTTGGGTTTTTTGTTTTGTTTTGTTTTGTTTGTTTTGGTTTGGTTTGGTTTTTTCCCCAACAGGGTTTCTCTGTATAGTCCTGGCTGTCCTGGAACTCACTCTGTAGACCAGGCTGGTCTCGAACTCAGAAATCTGCCTGCCTCTGCCCCCCCTCTCCCCTTCCCCCCCCCACCCCCGCAACAAGTGCTGGGATTACAGGGTGAAGCATCCCTTTAATCTCACTACCAGAGAGACAAAGGCAGATGGGACTCTGTGAGTCCAGCTCAATATTGTCTACATAGTGAGTTCTAGGGCAGCCAATGCTAGGTAAAGAGACTTTGTATCAAAAATGAATGAATAAATAAATAAAAATTAAATGAACAACTGCATCAGTTTTCAACTAGTCTATCAACAATCCAAAATCCTTGATTGCACTGACAATCTGAAACATACTCTGGGGGAATTAGGAATCTTAATGTTTCGCAATTAAAGATAACAAGTTAAGAGGCTAAGGATGGGGACTGGAGAGATGTCTCACTTAAGGGCTCTGCTCTTCCGGAGGTCCTGAGTTCAATTCCCAGCAACCACATGGTGGCTCACAACCATCGGTAATGAGATGTGATACCCTTTACTGGTGTCTGAAGACATCTACAGTGTACTTACACATATAATAATAAATAAATTTTTTAAAAAAGAGGCTGAGAATATGGCTGAACTGGCAGAAGACTGCCTAGCCCTAATTGCTATCCCAAACACAAAATAAACTGCATGGTGACCCAGCACTCAGAATATAAAAAGGATTATCCATAGATGGAGATCACAGAGCAAATTCAAGGCCGTACTCTGCTATTCATGAAACCTCAGTCAACAAACATAAGCTAGCATCATGTAACACTCAGGAGGAAGAGGTAGGATATTTAGTTTTATCAATTTCCATGAAGTTGGACTCAGTATTTTCCATATTTTCCATGCGGGTTGACAACAGCAAACCTTATGTTCAAATATGTAGACATACATATGTGCGTGTAGACACACAACTCCATTGACTTTGGTGTGGTTTTGAGACAGAGTCTTTCTATGTAGCTTTAGCTCTCTTATGTGGACCAGGCTGGTCTAGAGCTTAAATTAACCTGCTTCTGCCTCACATGTGCTAGGATTAAAGGTGTTCACCACCAAGTCTAGTAATTTTTTTTAAAGACATTTTTTTGTTTGTTTTTGTTTCTCCAGACAGGGTTTCTCTGTGTAGCCCTGGCTATCCTGGAACTCACTCTGTAGACCAGGCTGGCCTCAAACTCAGATATCTGCCTGCCTCTGACTCCCAAGTGCTGGGATTAAAGACGTGCACCACCACTGCCTGGCTAGCCTGGCTAAAGACTTATTTCTTAATTGTGTGTGCATATATATATATATATGAGTACAGGTGCCCTTGGAGGTCAGAAGAGGTGTTGGGTCCCCTGGTGCTGGAGTTACAGACTGAGCTTCCAGGTGTAGGGAACAGAGGAGGTCCTGAGTAAATATGCATCGACATGCACATGGCCATATTGAGGTCTCCAAGGCCAAAGACTCATGGGAAATTGACCCAGCCATTACCCATATAGCCAGGCTAAAGAGAGCTGACAAAGCTCTTCTGTATGAGTGTTTGTGTGTATGTATGTGCCTGTACGTGTATAGATGTGTGTGTGTGTGTGTGTGTGAGTGTGTGCATATGTGCAAGTGTGGAAGACAATGGTGAGCACCAGGTGTCTTCCCAGATTACTCTTCCATTTGGTCACAGAGTCTGGCTTTCCCTCATCCTCTACCTCTATTACCCAAGTCTGGGAGTTTATATGTGTGCCACTATACCTGGTTTGTGTATGACTAACTTCTATTTGGTAATCTTTTGTTAAGTAATTTAGTATCTGTTTTCAGAAAAAATATTGGTTTATAATTTTGTATATTTTTTTATTGTTTGTTTTGTTGTGCTATCAGATTAATACCAGGCCAGGGGAGGACAGCCCATCCAAATATTTTCTGGAAGAGTCTATGTAGAGTATTGTAGGTATTGGGATTCTGTCTCAGAAAAACAGAAAAGACAGCAATGCTACAATCTTCACTTTCTGGGGATCTTAGGAAGTTCAGTACGGGAGGAAGACAAGGGAATCCAAGCCTTTAACCTACCTACAACTGCTGATCACACATCAGCTACCCACAGGGGAAAAATGTTGTTGCAACTCTGCACTATAAACTCACAGGAAGTGCAAGGTCCCACGTG
Organism: Apodemus sylvaticus; assembly: GCF_947179515.1. Taxonomy (NCBI): domain Eukaryota; kingdom Metazoa; phylum Chordata; class Mammalia; order Rodentia; family Muridae; genus Apodemus; species Apodemus sylvaticus. The sequence goes on from NC_067475.1 coordinate 68,453,840, forward strand.
ATTGAACTCGGCAAAGTATAAAGTGCTTAGGCCAATGACAACAATGATCACTCCAAGGAGGATGCAAATGGACATTTGCTTGGGCTTCTGGGAATCCTTACCTGGATGCATCATCAAAGAGCCGATCAACATAAGCCACCTCAGACTCTTTCTGTAGTACCCACGTCTCCAGCTCTGCGAGCTGCTTCTTGCGCTGCTGTATACAGTCCATCTTTTCCAGTTCTTCATCAATGAACTGACGAAGCTCATCCATCGAGATACCCAGCTCTTCAACCACTGCCTGCTGCAGCTCAGCAATCTCTGCAGAGTCAGCTGCAGCTGGCGCTGCAGCCAAACTCATGCACCCAGGGAGGGAGGACATGCTTTTGTCCTGTGCAGGATGAACAAGAGGCGAAAACAACTCTAACCTCAACCCAGACAATTTCTGTCTCATAATAAAAGACCCTCCTATCCTGCCAACTGTCTTCTCTCCTCGCCCTCTCCAGAAGGTGATCCGGAGATTTCCCGGGGAGACTCATCTTCTCACAGACCAAAGCCTGAGTAAGAACTAAGAGCTGAGGACCTTGGAGAACACCAGCACGCACCAGGGAGCTACCGCAGTGTTTCAGAAAACTGAAGAGTGCTCCTCTACAAAGGAAGGTACTTGTGTGAGCTAACTTGTTCCTTCATCGACTTTTCTCTGCACAGTGTCTAACCCGAAGTTCCCCGTCCACCTGAGACGGCCGATCCGTAAGGAACCAATTCCAGCCGGGGTTGTTTATCCCTCCTTTCCCTTACTACCCTCTGCTTTCCTGTGCAAAGTTGGCTTTTAAACACTCCTAGGACCATGCAAGAGGGCAGCTGCACAAGGGAGGGTTCCCGGCTGCACCCGGCCCTCGAGTCAGCGACCAGCAAAAAGGAAAAGCAGGAAAAGGAAAAAGAGAGGAAAGGTCGGGCTTTCCTGCGTGAGCCGGGCAGAAGCTTGAAGCAATGGCGACCACTCAACAGCCACACTGCCAACAACGCGCACTCGGGTCTCGGCCGCCTGGGCCCGGGAAGAACGCAGCAGCCTCCTGGCCCCTTCCAGCACCTTGCTCACGCCCACCCGTGGCTGCTGCCCAGGCTTGGGCGCCCCGCCTGGCTCCTCTCTCGCCAAGTTTCCACACACAGCCCCAACCTCCCACAAGCAACCCGCCCAGGCCCACTCAGCCTCAGCCTACCTCGGTCAGTCCTCCCCACAACTCCGGCTCCCAACCACAAGGGCCACGGCTTGCAGCACGGACCCGGGTTTAGGTCAGGACCTTTTGGAAATGCCAGCAGAGCACCTCCCCTCCTGGAAGAGAGAGGTCACAGGGCAGGTAGGCACCCCTCCCCTCCGGAAGGGCACCCACCTTGGGCCACCTGCATCTGAGGAAAGCCCTTGCTACCTCATTCAGTTTAAAAGTCCCACTGTTCTGCCATCAAATTCTCTCTATTGATGCTCTCTATTCTTCCCCTGAAAACTGTATAAAAACTGTTTTTAGACAGGACGGCCCCAGTGTGTTAGAACAATAAACTCCTCTTGCTTTTGCATTGATCTCCAGCTCTGAGACCTTCACTCGGGAGACCTGGTAGCTAAGGCTCATCAGTCTTACAAAGGGGAAACAGTGCGAGGAGTCAAAGGGGAGCAGGGAGCAAAAGGAAGGCCCGGAAGCAACACGGAGCTTCCTCTCCGTAGTAGGTGGAAGGCCTCATATTACATAGCATAGCCCCCTACGCATCGTGAAGCAGGACCCTTCTCGATGAGAGACTGGTTGGACAAAGCAGGCTTTGTCAAGAACATTTTATAGATGCTCCCTATTGACGACTGTATTAGTTTGGGTTCTCTAGAGTCACAGAACATATGGATAGTCTTTATATAGTTAGGGAATTTGTCAATGACTTACAGTCTATAGTCCAACTCCCCAACAATGGTCAGCAGCAGCTGTGGATGGAAGTCCAAGGATCTAGCAGTTTCTCAGTCCCACGAGGCAAGCAGGCAAGGAAGAGTGAGAGAGCATCTTCCTTCTTTCAATGTCCTTATATATCTCCAGCAGAGGGTGTAGCCTAGATTAAAGACTGTAGGTCTCCAGCAGAGGATGTAGTCCAGATTAAAGGCTATAGGTCTCCAACAGAGGGTGTGGCCCAGATTAAAGGTGTATGCGTCCATGCCTTTAATTCCAAATGATCTTGAACTTGGAGATCTCCTTGTTTTAGCCACTATGCCTCAAGGTCTCCATGCCAAGATCCAGGTCAGAAACTTATATCTCTGAGCCTCCAAATTAGGATCATAGGTGAGCCTTCCAATTCTAGACTGTAGTTCATTTCAGATATAGTCAAGTTGACAACCAGGAATAGCCACTACAATCCACCCCTTGTCAACTTGACATAATTAATATCTCATGTCCACATGAAACAATAACAAGATTGTGAATACACCTACCATGATATAACTATTCCTCATACAATCGCAAACGCATTTGTAAATTTACAATGGGGAAATGTCCCTTGGGAACATTCTTTTAGTGTTTCAATACCAATTGATGTTAAAGGGATTGGAAGGAAGACAAATGTATCTTCAACAAAATAAGATAGAAGCATTCATATTACTTATAATCCTCATTTCTGCAACTGGTTACGTGGCCTTAGCTGGTATTTATAACTACCTTCCTCTGCTACCCATTCTGTATTTCCTTCACCTTCGGCAAGCACCTCAGCAGGTCTTGGCTCTTTTCCTGGAGGATTGACCCATACCTTCATTCCTGATGGGTCTGTGTCCTTTGTCATCCTGCTTGGATTAGGCTGTTGTAGTTTCCCATTGACTTTAATCACAGGACATGGTAGTACTAAGAGATGCCCTAGGGAATCTCCTGCACTCCAGATATAATCCTGCTTACCTCCATTGTGGAGAGGCAATCTAATTTCCCCATGGTAATCTAGATCTATCACCCCTCCTAACACTGTTATTCCTTTCTTAGTCTGTTGGTTTAAGGGCATTAGAAGCCCAAAATGGCCAGGGGGTAGTCTGAGCTTCCAGATCATTGGAATGTTTGTTGTGGCTCCTGGTAGGAGCACTCCCCCCTCTGGAACCAAAACTTCTAGGCCAACAGAACCTAAATTTGTGGGGACAGGAAGCAAAAATTTTCCTAGAGGGTCACTAGGAGTGATGTGAGTGGAACTATTCCCTTTTCCACCCCTTGATTCCTGGACCCATGGATCCTGGCTATGGGAAAAACTGTACCATATATTGAACGTTGATTCAAAGCATATACTGCCTTCTGAAGAACTCTGCCCCAGCCCTCCATGCTGTTGCCACCTAATTGGCACTGTAACTGTGTCTTCAAAAGGCCAGTCCATCTTTCTATCAGACCAGCTGCTTCAGGATGATGGGGAACATGGTAAGACCAGTGAATTCCATAATTGTGGGCCCACTGTAGCACTTCTCTGGCTGTGAAATGAGTTCCTTGGTCAGAAGCAATACTGTGTGGAATACCATGACTATAGATAAGGCATTCTGTGAGTCCATGGATGGTGGTTTTGGCAGAAGCATTACGTGCAGGAAAGGCAAATCCATAACCAGAATAAGTATCTACTCCAGTAAGAACAAAACGCTGTCCTTTCCACAGGGGAAGTGGTCCAATGTAGTCAACCTGCCACCAGGTTGCTGGCTGGTCACCTCAAGGAATGGTGCCATATCTGGGCTCAGGGTTGGTTTCTGCTGTTGGAAGATCTGGCATTCAGCAGCAGCTGTATCCAGGTCAGCCTTGGTGAGTGGAAGTCCGTGTTGCTGAGCCCAAGCATGACCTTCGTCTCGGCCACCATGGCCACTTTGTTCATGTGCCCACTGGACAATAACTGGGATGGCTGGGGAAAGAGGTCGACTGTCCACAAAATGGGTCATCTTATCCACTTGATTATTGAAGTCCTCCTCAGCTGAAGTCACCTTTTGGTGAGCATTTACATGGGACACAAATATCTTCACATCCTTTGCCCATTTGGAGAGATCTATCCACATACTTCTTCCCCAGATGTCTTTCTCACCAATTTTCCAATTGTGATCTTTCCATGTCCCTGACCTTCCAGCCAATCCATTGGCTACAGCCCATGAGTCAGTGAACAATCGAACATCTGGCCATTTCTTCTTCCAAACAAATTGTAATACCATGTGTACTGCCCGAAGTTCTGCCCACTGTGAAGATTTTCCTTCACCTGTATCTTTCAGGCTTGTCCCAGAAAAGAGTTCTAATGCTGCAGCTGTCCACTTCTGGGTGGTTGTCGCGTCCACCCTCGCTGGCAAGGAATGACGCAACACAGGAAGATCTTCTTCAAGCAGTTTACTCAGGACCCTTGCACTTCTTCTCCTTCTTCTCCTTCTTCTGACCCCGAGAGAATCAGCCCAGCCCTTAAATACTAATAGCCAGCCAATCAGGCTTAGCCACGTGGGCATTGCTGATAGGTTGTATCCACGCGGAAGGCGCAAGACTCAACAGGCTCCACCCAAATAAGGACTTGTTAACTGTTAACGACAGTTAACGACAGTTAACTACAGTTAACTACAGTTAACGGGCAAGCAGCTCCCTACAGTTCCTCCTTTTTCTTTTTAAACACGCATTCAGGCGAGAGTAGAGGTTTGACCTCTGATATATCATCTGCCCATCGGGTGGACTCATGGACCTTGTTTCGACGCCCTTCTGAGCCATCAGCCCAGTGGATTTCGTCAAACCCGTCCGTTACCTTTTGCTCAGAGATGGGTTCTGGGGTACCAACCCGTGTGCAGTCAAACATGCTCCCCTCAAGGGCTCTCCAATCATGGGCCCCTGAGTGCAGTGCTTAGCCTCGCATCCTGAGCGTGGAAAGCATCTTATTAGGCCTTCATGGCTGCCAGCCAGGCCTAGGAGGACTGTCCAGCTTCAATGGCTGTGAATGCCTGTACCATCATTGCAACCTGTCTTTGTTGGATACACCTCATCCTGCAGATGCACCACAGGCAAACAATTGAAAGTACTATCAAAAGGATGGCAAGGGCATAGTTTTCATTTACACTCCCTCCTCTTTAATCTAAAGGTGAATAAGGTATATCAAGAGACTTGTTAGAACTAAAAAGACAAGGAAACAGCTTAGTATCATGGCGTATCGGCATGGGTCTCGGGAACACCGACAAGATCGCCCATCTTGGCTCCATCTACACCAGCATCAACATCTCGCCGAGAGTCAGTAACAGCAGGAGGATCTTCATTTTTATTGCAGCGTCTGGTCAGCCGCTCAGGCACCCACAGTGGGTCTTGTTGAGTCTGAGGAAACACACAAACAGAACCTCTCGCCCACGCCAACACTGGATCAGGGCCATGCCATAATCCAGTAAGCACATCCTTCCATTTAACATAACCCTTCAAGGTATTATTAGGGCATTGGTGCCGATCAGCTGCAGCCAAACCATCATTATCCAGATTCAAAAAATTTAAAGTAAATAATGCCAATGAAAGTCGTTCTTTGGGTGTTCTACCATACCCAATTCCCTCTTTTTGTTCTACCATACCCAATTCCCTCTTTTTGTTTTGTTAAACATTCTTAAGGGTACGATGAGCACGTTCAACAATGCCTTGGCCCTGAGGATTATAGGGTAGACCATGATTCAAGATTATATTCATTTGCTTGCAAAAGGATTGAAAAGACTGAGCTGCATAGGCAGGACCATTGTCTGTCTTAAGATGTTGAGGTTGCCCCCAAGCCGCCCATGCTTCAAGGCAATGTGTAATAACGTAACATGTCTTCTCTCCACTCAAGGCTGTAGCATGAATGATGCCAGAACAAGTATCCACAGAAACATGAACATATTTTAAAGTTCCAAATTCAAAAATATGAGTAATATCCATTTGCCAAATTTTTAAAGGTAGCAAACCTCTTGGATTAATTCCTAAAATAGGGGGATGATTATAAACAGCACATTGTTGACATTCGAGCACAATTTGTCTGGCATCTGCTCGGGATAATCCAAACCTTCGTTGCAAGGTCTTTGAAGGAATATGAAATTGCTTATGAAAAATTCGGGCATTTTCCAAAACAGAATTCAAAAAGGCATATTCCATTCTAGTGCAACGATCAACCAGATCATTTCCTTCACTTAATGGGCCAGGTTAAGCCTGTATGAGCTCGAATATGTTGTATAAAAAATTTTGACTCTCTCAGCCAAATGATCTTTTGTAACTCTCTCAGTAATTGACAAACAGTACTGCTTTGTTTTATAGGTCCGGCTACCTCTAGAATTTTTACAGCATTTACCACATATGCCGAATCGGAAAGCAAATTAAAGGGAAAAAGGCATTTTTTAAAGACTTCCAAGACAATTTGCAACTCAACCACCTGTGGAGAATTTGGCTGGAATTGATACAGGACTGGTTTCTGATGTTCTACCATATACACCCCACATCCAGTTTTTGATCCATCTGTAAATATATTGGGAGCATCTGGCAAAGGATTTTGTGCAGTTACTTTTGGAAACACAACAGGATGTTCTTTAAAAAAGAAAGCAAAGGGTGCTTGGGATAATGATTATCTATAATACCATGGAAACTACAGCGCAATATGGCCCAGTCATCAATTGCTCCACATAATATTTGCACTTGAAAAGCAGTATATGGAATAATCAGGGAGGCTGGATATCTCCCAAAAAAACTGCACACACTGTTGTATTCCATTAAAGGCCAATTTTGCAACAGCAGTGGGGTAATGCTCTATGGATTTTGCTGGTGAGGCTTTAGGATGAATCCATAATAAGGGCCCTGCCTGCCATAACAGCCCTGTAGGCTGCAAAAAGGTAGGCAGAATGCACAGGATGATATCCAAGTCCTCTGTGCAACGATATAGTACTGCATCCTGTAGTCCTTGCTCTACCTTCCTCAAGGCCACTCGAGCCTCCTTAGTTAGTTGTCTAGGAGAATCCAGGGCTGAATCACCGGTCAAAAGATTGAATAATGGCCTTAATTCATAATTAGGTATTTTCAAATAGCTTCGGATCCAGTTTATATCACCCAACAACTTCTGAAAGTCATTAAGTGTCTTGAGATTATCCTTTCTAATTTCAATCTTTTGTGGAACTACTGTAAGAGGATCCAATCTTGCTCCTAAATAAGAGACTACACTGGTTTTTTGAACCTTATTAGGGGCAACAAACAATTGCTTTCTTCTCAATAATCTTATTAGCTCTTCATAGGCCTGATCCAAAACCTTCTCATCTTTATTACTCAGAAGGATATCATCCATGTAGTGGATGCATCTTACTCTGGAATATTGCTCTCTTACAGGAGCGATGACAGCACTCACAAATACTTGACACATAGTGGGGCTATTAGCCATGCCCTGGGGTAACACTTTCCATTCATACCTCTTATCAGGTTCCTCGTGATTACAGGAAGGGATGGTAAATGCAAACCGCTCCCTGTCTTTAATGCAGAGGGGGATTGAAAAGAAACAGTCTTTTATATCAATTACTATGACTGGCCAATGGCTAGGTAAGGCAGACAACAAGGGAAGGCCTCGCTGCACTGGACCCATCACTTGCATTTGTTGATTAATAGCGCGGAGGTCATGAAGCAGCCTCCATTTTCCTGTTTTCTTTTTTATAACGAAAACGGGTGTGTTCCAAGGAGATACTGAGGTTTGAATGTGCCCAAGGGAAAGCTGTTCACTTACTAAGGAATGAGCTGCTGCAAGCTTTTCAGAGGAAAGGGGCCATTGAGGAACCCACACCGGTTCCTCTGTCTTCCATGTGATGGGAATACCCTCCTCAATGGCCCCTAGGAAAAACCCAGACCTTGCCAATCGGGTCTTTGTTGAGCAACAACTGGGCTAGTTGTTATAGCCCATATTCTTCAGCAAATCCCTCCCCCAAAGGGGAATTGGCAAATCTAGGACATAGGGCTGTATCACGCCAGAGTGTCCTTCCTGATCTTGCCACTTGAGCTGTCTTGCACTAATATCCAGGGCCTTTGCATAACCCAAGCCCTGTAATGTTTGAGAGGAGATCTGGATTGGCCAGCTTGCCGGCCAGTCCTTTTTAGCTATTATGCTTTTGTCAGCTCCAGTGTCCAGTAGTCCCTGAATTTGTCTATTTTCAATTTGCAATTCTACAATGGGGCGCTGGTCTAAATCCAGTGCCAAAAATGTAAGGTCATTGCCAGTGGATCCGAACCCTTTTTCCCCCTATTTATTTTCTGAGCTGGAAACTTTGCATGCAAACTAGGGAGCACAATGAGCTGAGCTATTCTATCTCCTGGGGAAATAACTGTAATTCCTTTTGGGGACTCTACCATTATCTTAACTATTCCTTTGAAATCTGGATCAATAATCCCCCGGTGCACTATTAAGCCTCTCAAAGCAGTGGATGATCTACCAATGAGTAGGCCCACGGTATCAGGGTCAAGGGGTCCTTTAAAATCAGTATCAATTATTTGGACTCCCATTTGAGGAGTTAATACAAGCCTGGAGGTGGAGCGGAGGTCCAATCCTGCAGAACCAGCAGTGGCTCTCCACGGTCCCTTGGATGGCGAAGGGACGGCCATCTCTCTGATGTGGGACTGGTGGTTTGTTCCTCTATGGCCCCATATATTTGTGGGCCCTGGGGACAAGGGCCCCGCTGGCCGTTTTTTGGCCGAGCACCTCCATAGCCAGACGGAAGGGGCTGTCCATGTATGTCCTTAAAGGACCTACACTCATTAGCCCAATGATTTCCCTTTTTGCACTTGGGACACAACCCAGGTTGTCTAGGGTGTAGAAAAATTTCACCTGTGCCTGTGCTTCCTCTTTCCAGACATTGTTTTTTAAGATGGCCCAGCTTTCCACACCTGAAGCAAGCTCCCGACTGTGGCTTCCTATTCTGTGTTAATTGCACCACAGCCGCAGCAAGACCTGCATTAGTCAGCGGCCCTCCTAACTCTCTGCACGCTTTCATCCATTCCTCTATCCCCTTGTTTTTCAACGGGGTTATAGCTGCACGGCACTCCTTTGTGCATTGTTCAAAAGCAAGCTGCTTTATTAGGGGCCCTGCCAAATCCACATTGCCAAAAATTCTGGTGGCAGTCTCGGTGAGTCGAGCAACAAAATCAGAGAAAGGCTCCATAGGCCCTTGAATAACCTTAGTAAGATTTCCTGTTACCTCCCCTTTATTGGGGAGGAACTTCCAAGCTTTTATAGAAATATCATTGACTTGATTGTATACTTGCACCGGATAACCAGTCTGTTGGTTGGCGTACCTTCCTTGACCCAGGAGCATATCCCTATCCCATTGTGGGTTGCCCGCTGCTATGTTAACTGCCTCCTGCTCAGTTGCAAATTCTATAAGGAATGATCTCCAATCAAGGTATTGTCCTGGGCTTAGGCAGGCACGAACCAACGAACTCCAATCCCCAGGAGTCATACAGTGCCTAGTGAGAGCCTCAACTTGAGCCACCGTGAAGGTAGCGGATGTTCCATAATTTCAAACTGATTCGGCCAGAAATTTAATAACTTTAAAGTCTAAAGGCTCATGACTCCTTTGCCCTTGTGGATTCTGAAACACTGGATAAGCTAAAGAGAACTCCGTGCGAACCTGTGACCAAACTCGTGGACAAAAGGAACTCCCTGTATACTGGGTAGTCTCTAGATTAGGTGTAGGAGTGGAAGGTGCTGGCAGGGTGGGGATGGCCACACCCATTGATGGCGCTGCCACCCCTGACTTATCTCTAAGTTTCTTCCTCTGTTTTAGGCTTGCTCCCTCCAACTGTTCAACCAGAGCATGTATCTCCTCCTCCTCAAGATCAGAATCTTCCGAACTGAAATCTCCTAACCCTTCTGAGGCAGGGTAGAGAGACTTTGCCCCTTTTTCCTTAACACTCTCTGCCTTTTCTGATCTTTCCTCTTGTAAGATTTCTAAAGCAGTTTGTCCATCCTCTACAGCCTTACAGCATTTTTTATCTTCTAAACAGCCCCTAACAAGCTTCCAAATAGGTTTTACTCCTCCTTTGAGTGTGCCCTGATCCCAGGCTAAGTCCAGATCCTTCCCTAACCTATCCCAGCAGGCGACCGTTAGGCTGCCATAAACAGTGAACCAGGGTGCCACGGTATTACATTCATTAAGAAATCTCTCTAAGGTCGATTTCTTGATCTTTAAATTCTTTGATAAAAGCAGCTCCTGAAGAGCCAGAAAAATTGGATGAGACTGTGAGGTCCCCATTTTCAAAATTAAGGCTCTAAGTCCTTTTACAAAAAGAAAGCAGAAAAAAATGTAGGACACTGCTATCAGAGCAGGGTCCATAAATTGTGACTCTTTACTTTTCACTAGGTTGCTATAAATTGTAACTCTACTTTTCACTAGATTGCTAAAATCTGCGAACTTAAACCTCAGCGGACTTTACTTTCACTTTCGGTTTGCCTTCCGCAAACTTTTCCCTCCCTCTTTGTTTACAAAGAGGAACAGGCTGTCCGTTTTTAACAGTCCCTTTTGTCCCACCTTGCCTGGGAACTTTATTGTCTCTCACCGAGAACTTTATTGTCCCATTTAACCGGGAACTTTATTGTTCCATTTAACCGGGAACTTACCAGCGCACTACCTAGACTGCGAGAAGTTATGATCTTCAAACCCCACAAACGAGGAGAGTTTCTTGTTCCCGGGTTTCGGCACCAGTTGTCGCGTCCACCCTCGCTGGCAAGGAATGACGCAACACAGGAAGATCTTCTTCAAGCAGTTTACTCAGGACCCTTGTACTTCTTCTCCTTCTTCTGTACTACTTCTTCTGACCCCGAGAGAATCAGCCCAGCCCTTAAATACTAATAGCCAGCCAATCATGCTTAGCTACGTGGGCATTGCTGATAGGTTGTATCCACGCGGAAGGCGCAAGACTCAACAGGCTCCACCCAAATAAGGACTTGTTAACAGTTAACGGGCAAGCAGCTCCCTACAGGTGGTGCCTGCATAACGTGCAGAGCCATCAGTAAACCAGGTGCTAGTCTTCTCTTCTTCAGTCACCTGGTCATAGGGAACACCCCATGAGGCTATAGGTGCATGCTTGGCAGCAGATGGCATTGGAACAGGAGTAGAAACCATAGGCATCTGAGCAACTTCTTCATGTAACTTGCTTGTACCTTCAGGACCTGCTCTAGCCCGAGCACGTATATACCACTTCCATTTGATAATAGACTCCTGTTGTGCACGGCCTACTTTATGACTTGGAGGGTCTGATACCACCCAGCTCATGATGGGCAGTTCAGGTCGCATAGTAACTTGGTGTCCTATTGTCAAATGTTTAGTTTCCACTAAGGCCCAATAGCAGGCCAAGAGCTGTTTTTCAAAGGAAGAGTAGTTGTCTGCAGATGACTGTAGAGCTTTGCTCCAAAATCCCAAAGGTCTCTTCTGTGATTCACCTACAGGGGCCTGCAAGAGGCTCCAAACAGCATCTCTATCTGCCACTAACACCTCAAGTATCATTGGGTCTGCTGGATCATATGGTCCAAGTGGTAATGCAGCCTGCACAGCAGCCTGGACCTGTTGAAGAGCCTTCTCCTGTTCTGGGCCCCACACAAAGCTAGCAGCTTTCCAAGTCACTCGGTAAATAGGCCTGAGTAACACACCTAAGTGAGGAATGTGCTGTCTCCAGAGTCCAAATAGGCTTCTTTCTTGGTGGTGGGAGGGGCCAGGTGCAATAACTTATCTTTCACCTTAGAAGGAATATCTCTGCATGCCCCACACCACTGTACTCCTAAGAATTTCACTGAAGTAGATGGTCCTTGAATCTTGGTTGGATTTATTTCCCATCCTCTGATATGCATATGTGTTACCAATGAATCCAAAGTGGTTGCTACTTCCTGCTCACTTGGTCCAATCAGCATAATATCATCAATATAGTGCACCAATGTGATATTTTGTGGAAGAGACAAATGATCAAGGTCCCTTCTAACTAAGTTATGACACAGGGCAGAAGAGTTAATATATCCTTGAGGCAAAACTGTAAAGGTATACTGCTGGCCTTGCCAACTGAAAGCAAATTGCTTCTGGTGGTCCTTATGAACAGATACTGAGAAGAAGGCATTCGCCAGGTCAATAGCTGCATACCAGGTTCCAGGAGATGTGTTAATTTGCTCAAGTAACGAAACTACATCTGATACAGCAGCTGCAATTGGAGTTACTACCTGATTTAATTTTCGATAGTCAACTGTCATCCTCCATGATCCATTTGTCTTCTGCACTGGCCAAATGGGAGAGTTAAAGGGAGATGTGGTGGGAACCACCACCCCTGCATCTTTCAAATCCTTGATTGTGGCGGTAATTTCTACAATTCCTCCAGGAATACGATATTGTTTTTGATTCACTATTTTCTTTGGCAGAGGCAACTCTAAAGGCTTCCATTTTGCCTTTCCAACCATAATAGCCCTCACTCCACAGGTCAGAGAACCAATGTGAGAATTCTGCCAATTTCTGAGTATATCTATCCCAATTATACATTCTGGAACTGGGGAAATGACCACAGGATGTGTTCTGGGACCCACTGGACCTACTGTGAGTCGCACATCAGCCAAAACTCCATTAATCACCTGTCCTCCATAAGTCCCTACTCTAACTGGAGGGCCACAATGTTTCTTGGGATCTCCTGGGATAGGTGTCAATTCAGAACCAGTATCCAATAGCCCCCAGAAAGTCTGATTATTTCCTTTCCCCCAGTGTACAGTTACGCTTGTAAAAGGCTGTAGGTCCCTCTGGGGAAGAATTGGAGAAAGACTAACAGCAAAACTTTTAGGTGTCTTATCAAGATCCTTCCTCAGGGGAACCCGGCCACCCCTTCATTCAAGGGGTACTAGATCTGTAAACTGGCTCAAGTCTGGAAATTGATTCACTGGCTGAGATTGCCTTTTGCCACAATCCAATGCAGCCTTTCTATCATTTGTTTGAGGATTTTTCTGCTTATACAGATCAAACAGATATGCAGTAGGTTTCCTATGTATTTCATCCCTGGAAACACCATGATCTATTACCCAGCACCAAAGGTCCAAACGAGTCATACCATTATAAGTTCCACCTCTCTGCCCATTACAGGGTATGTCATTATAAACATTGTTTTGTCTACGATGTCCATTATAATAACTACGATCACCTTGTCTCTGGTGATTCAATGCTGCCACCTGGCCCTTGTTAACTCGGGGCCCAATTAAACCCATTGAATTTAATTCATCTAATTGAGCAGCAGCATCTCTAACCCTAAGGTCTGGCACAAGGAAAAGGGCAAGAACAAAACTCTTTAAATGTGCTGGTGCCCCTCTCACCAGTTTGCATCTTATAGGATTGGTAAAGGGCATATCTTCTGGACCTTCCCACTGTGGAGGATTAGGTTTTACACAATGTATCCACTCTAGCATTGCAATTTCCCTAAGCCTTAAAATCCCTTCATCAACACTAAGCCAAGGGATATCAGGCATCTCCAATTCCTTTTCAGTAGGCCATCTTTTGATAAATACTTCAGTCAACAAATCAAACAAACTTTTGATGCCTTTTGTAAATGTGCGAGCTTCCATATTAAACCTAGAATTTCCACTCAGAGGGCCCATGCCAATAAACTCAGCCTGCTCTAGTTTTATGTTCCTTCCACCATTATCCCACACCCTTAAAATCCATTCCCACGCATATTCCCCAGACTTCTGCTTGAATGAATTAGCAAACTCATTAAGCTCCTTATTAGTATAGTGTATTTCCTCATGGACTACACTTTCTACCTCCCCTCTAGGGGCCTGCTTTGCCTTGAGTCTGGTTATAGGTCTAGAAGAAACTATTGGTGGGCCTTGAGAAACATCAGTATTGTCAGCAAAAGTAACTGCTGGTTTATCAGGCTCTGAGGGACTAATTTCCTCAAGTGGAGAAGGCATTATTTCAAGGGGTGGGGCTGAGGGTACTACTTCTTCAGGTGGAGCAAATTCTTGAAAATCTGAAGATTCAAAATTCTCAATTTCAACAGGGTCTTCCCACACATCCCCATCCCAAGTTATAGGATCCCATTCTTTGTCAATTAATCCCCTTACTTTAACTGCTGACACTTTCTGAGGTTGAGACTTAAATTGTCACTGTAATTCAGCCAACCTTATAATGAGGGCTTCAGTTTGATTTTCTGCTACTTGAGCTCTATGGCTGCTAGAGAGTAGATTCTCTTCAAGGGCACACTTAGCAACTTTTAGATTGTTTACTTGAGTCTGGAGCTCTTCGATTTTATCACACAACTCCTTCTTTTCTTCATTGTTTTTTTTCCCGAGATGCTAAGAGCAACCAGCCAGCAAAATCATTTTCTGATTTTTTCCCCCAACTTGGTATACCACCGAATCACCTAATTCATCAAGATAACCAAAGGCATTAGCTTCTTCTTCTTTTTCTTTTTTCCTTTTCTTTTTATTATATTAAATACACTGTAGCTGTCTTCAGATACACCAGAAGAGGGCATCAGATCTAATTACAGATGGTTGTGATCCACCATGTGGTTGCTGGGAATTGAACTCAGGACCTTTAGAAGAGCAGTCAGTGCTCTCTTAACCTCTGAGCCATCTCTCCAGCCCCAGGCATTAGCTTCTTTAACCTTGAGATATAGTTTCATCCACAGGTCTTCAATATTCTCTGAGCTCTCAGGAGGAAGAGAATCTGGAGAAGTTTCAGTAGTTGAAGGTGCTATTGGATCAACCAACCAACTCCAAAATTTTGAAACATTCATCCTTATACTTCTGCTCCTCTAGAACCACTCCTGGCCTTCCAATTCTAGACTGTAGTTCATTCCAGATATAGTCAAGTTGACAACCAGGAATAGCCACTACAACGACAATGGTCCATTTATTGCTGTGTAGAATTAAGGGTTGTTTCTTTTTTCTGGGGTATGTTGAGACTTGGCATATACAAACACATACACACATATATATGTATATATGTGTTACACATGTAATACATATTATATATGCACTTAAATACACACACACACACACATACACACGCATATATAAAAATTGGTTTTTAGCCAGGCATAATGGTGCCGGCCTTTAATCCCAGAACTGGGGAGGCAGAGCCTCAAACCCTGTTTTAGGGAGATAGCCCTATCTAGTAGAAAATAAAGCTTACATAATTTGGCCAAAGAATTTGGGTAATAGTTTTTATTCTTGTTCAGTGTCATTAAAACCCTACATATATGTCTGTGTAATGATGTTTGCCTGGTGCCCACAGGGGTCAGAAGTGATGCTTGTGAGCCATCATATGGGTGCTTGGCAGAGGCCATGCAGGAAAGGCTTTAGCGAGCAAGCACGCTTTCTGGAGATAGCCTGCTGTTCCATGGCTGTGATGTGTGACCTCTGCGAGGCATGCACCCCACAGATGTCATCCCGGATCGCTTCTCACGGTCGCCTTTCCTGCCGTGATTACATAGCTGAATGACTACCTGGGTATTTACCTATTCTGTTGGGCAGATTTCCCAAGAATATATATAAACATTTATTTTCATGCAATAATGCTGTTTAGACAAATTGATGATTTCATAATTCCTGATAATGAGCTGGGTTTGGTGGCGCACACCTGTAATCCCAGCACTTGGGAGGCAGAGGCAGGCAGATTTCTGAGTTTGAGGGCAGCCTGGTCTACAGAGTGAGTTCCAGGACAGCCAGGGCTATACAGAGAAACCCTGTCTTGAAAAACAAAAACAAAAAAACAAAAAACAAACATAATTCCTGATAATTGTTTTATAGAACTCTTAAATTGATACAAGTAATCCCAAACCCCCTATAGAGTATTAAAAGCAGCAAATGGCTCATAAACCTTTATGTGTCACAGGCTAATTGTACTAGGAAAGAAAACAGGCTTGGGACAAATTTATAATCAAGAAAAACATTCCTTCTAGGTTAGGAATGAGGCCACTATTTGGAAACTAAAAGACATAAACTGGGAATGAACAACTTACTGTAGGTGGAAGAACAGAAAATAGAAGATTGAATCGTTTATCTATATGAGACTTAAAATAATAAGACAGCCTGTAATCCCAGCACTTGGGAGGCAGAGGCAGGCGGATTTCTGAATTTGAGGTCAGCATGGTCTACAGAGTGAGTTCCAGGACAGCCAGGACTACACAGAGAAACCCTGTCTCATAAAAAACCAAATTAATAATAATAATAATAATACAAAAGACAGAAAGGGTATGTGGGATTAGGAGGAATGAACCTATTTAGAAAGGTTCTTTAGAGCGACTCTCAAGGCTGTTCTGTTATCTGGAAATCAGCAGTTCAGTTCACAGGTTATCAGTGGCAGCTCAATCCACTTGCAAACACTTCGCAGACATATCAGCAGTTCACTTCAGTAGAGTCAGGATAGCAAACAGGAATCAGCAGCAATGGCATGACCTAGCTAAGGCAGCCAGGCCTCAGCCTCAGCACAAGTCATCAGGAGGGACCAGGAGGAATACCCAGAGAAGTTCTCAGCTGTGCCTATCTCCCCTCAAGTGTTGTGCAGCCAACACTACTGCAGGCCAAGCTCAGCCCCCATCACTGTCCACTGAGTCCTTTTCTACGCTCTCCAAACATCCCGTGTCTTCCACGGGTCTTTTCTCAGCTGACCTCACTCTGCTAATCAGCACGAGTCTGCAGAAGCTGCAAAAAACTACAGCACAGCACCAGAAGTTTTTTGGTGCATTTTTCTCTGTGGAGTCCCAACAAATGGAGCTCAATTACGCAAATGTAAGGTGGACTAATACACATCTGTCATTAGAAAAGAATCCATCACGTGTCCTTTCACATGCTTGCTTGACAAAGCTAGCTCGGTCAGTCAGCAGGTTCTCCAGAGAGAGAACAAGGATTAAAAAGAAAAAGAAATTAGATAACACTATAGCATGACCCCAGTCAGTTCTGAGGCTGAAGAAGGTTTACTTTTCCCCAGTCTTTTATAGCATTTTAATTACATGCAGATAATAAGGTCAGTTCTCGGTTAAAGACCAAGCAAGGCACTGAACACAAATCATCAAGGAACAAGCAAAGCAATAAGCAGAGCCCCCATCACTATTTCTGGAGGCTTATCAGGATGGCCAAGACGTCTGAGCTCACTTCCTTATCCTGGCCCAATGTCAAGTTCCTGCCAAGTGTCTAGAAGCAGCCTCAAAAACTCTCCATGCTTGCTTTAGCAGAACATCCTCTTTCCGGCTTCTGTTTCAGCAAAATGTTCCTTCAGGAGTCTGCCTTAACCTTTCACCTGTGTCCATTTCAACTAAACATTCCTTCACATGTTTGCCCTAGCAAAAAACCTCCAACCAACTTTCCAAAGAACCCTTAAGTTTCCACTTAGTGCTTCACTACTTTGTTTATTTTCCTGTCTCTCTGGATCGTGAAGAGTTAAGGAATTCCTAGCCTCTTGTCTGGCCAGTGAGCACAAGTAACTAAGTTTCTTCTCTCAATCCTTGTGCTGTCATCAGGAGTTAATTACCAGAGGCCATCAGCTTTTAGGCCTAGAATAGCAAGAGAGAGTTAGAGCCGAAAGTCCTCAGCTTGCTTGGCCCTTGCTGATGCCCTATCTCATCCCTCGCTGCTTTGCTCGGTCTATCTGGATGCTGAACTGAATCTCAGCAGGTCCTGGGACCCCAACCTAGGGACCCCTTCTGCAAGAGCAACAAGGGCTTAAATAACCACTGAACCATCTCTCCAGCTCTAGTTGGAGTGATTACTTTTATGAAAATAAAAAATAGATTATTTTTTATCAAAAATAACAGTTCATTTTAAGAATATGGAAAATAAAAATAATTCATAATTCTACCACTGAGATTGTATGTTCTCTCCAAGAGTTTTTATGGTCATCTGTGTAATACAAAGGGACTCTTGTCTTTCTCAGATATTCTATATTACTTTGTTTTTTTAAAAGAGTTACTTCTTATTATATCTAAGTACACTGTAGCTGTTTTCAGAAACACCAGAAGAGGCCATCAGATCTCTTTATGGATGGTTGTGAGTCACCATGTGATTACTGGGATTTGAACTCAGGACCTTCTGAAGTCAGTGCTCTTAAAGGCTGAGCTATCTCTCCAGCCCCTCTATATTACTTTGTAATCTCTCTTATTTTGTATCCTGGCAGAAGCTTATATATATATACGCATATATATATATATGTGTGTGTGTGTGTGTGTGTGTGTGAATAAGGATTGTTTCTTATTAAAAGCTAGAGAATTAGAGATTGGTTCCAAATATAATAAACATCAAGATAAGAAGAGATATAACTAAAACCACTAACTGCAAGAGCTTCAAAGTAGGAAGACAGTTTTAAATATGTGAACAAAACACTAATAAAAAGAGTTATATTGCCATGGTAACATCAGATAAAGCAGAAACCAAGGCAAACTCCATTACATAAGGGTAAGGATGGTTTAAATTAGCCTTCCAAGGCGTGGCTGTGGGCTTGTTTCTCACACTCTTCTTATCCGCTTCACCCACTTTCTCAGCATAACTTCACTGCTTAAATGTCTGCTGTGCGCATGCCCGTTAGGCCCCTGAGCATCTCATGTCAGTCTTTCTTTAAGTTTCTTTTAATTTCTTTTCTTTTTCCTCCTTTCGTGGTTCTTCCTCCTCTGGATCTGCCCACGCTTTATCAAGGCTTAGTCCAGAGACCTCCGTTTTCTGCATTTCCTTCCATTGTGGGATTTCATCTTAGTGTTCCTCTTGCCTCCTTCTTTGCTTCTTTCTGCTTATTCATCTTTGAGTGCAATTCCTTCCAGTACTGAACTAGTCCATTGCTTTCTCTACTGAGCATTGCAAAAGAACAATCTTGCAGATTGCAGGATTCAAGCCAGCTCTCTTTTCCTTACACAAGACCACATGCAGAGATGAAGGAAGCTGCTTCCCAGATGGAAACCCCATGTGCGCTTGTGCCTCGAGCCTGTGGAAGCCGGAAGAGTGTCAGATCCTCTGAAACTAGAGTTACAGACAGTTCTGAGCTGCTATGTGTGTTCTGGAAACCAAACCTAGATCTTATGCAAGAGCAGCAAGAGCTCTTGACCAATCAGGCAAATTTTTAGCCCCAAAGTGTGTTTTTTTTTTTAAGGGATAGTGGGTCTTATCCGTAGGAAGCAACGTGGGGCAAAATAACCAACGCATACAACATCAACACTTTAGAAATGGAGACAGGAGAATAAATGCTTTGGCATTAGTCTTGACTCCCTAGTGAGTTTGAGGCCAGCCTGAGGATGAGAGAGGAAAGATCAAAAGTTTAAAACCAGCTACATGAGATGGTCTCAAAGTAGTATAAAAGGAGGAGGAGGAAGGAGGGGAAGAGGAAGAAGGGGAAAGAAAAAGAAAAGAAGGGAAAAGAAAGGAGATTTGGAAATAATGTAGATTTCTGTTCCTAGAAAATGGTAATTTCATGACTTATTCAAACAGTGGGGAAATATTTTTAGAAAGATAATGCAAGATGGCCGACATATGGTTTAGTTGGTGTGGTATTTGCCAAGTAAAAGAGAAGGCCGTGGTTCAGTCTCCTCACTTGCTTAACGAAACGATACAGAGGAGGGGAAGCTGGGGAGAAGCAGGAAAATCCAAGTCCAAGCGCCAGATCCAAAACAAAACACACCAAGCCTATCTTTGTAATCCAAGGATGGGGCATCTTTGGAACTTGCTAGCCAACCAGCTTAGCTTAGTTGTTAGGATCAGGCAGTGAGAGACTCTATCTTAAGAAGGTAGATGATGCTCTGAGAATAACACCAGAGGTTGTCTTCTGGCCTACATGTACTACTACACATACTACATACTTACACATACTACATACTACATACACAGTACACAAAATATACATTCACACAAATAAGTATATGCATACATAAACAAATCCTACAAGGATACATTTCCTAAGGACATGGAATCATGTTGATGAGGCAACATTTGGCTGGAGGTTAGCTCAGTTGGTAGATACTTGCCTGGTATATTTGACTCATTGGATGCCCCCTGTGCTTCATAAAGCCCCGCAGGGTGGTGGTCTGTGCATGTAATCCAACACTTGGAAAGGGGAGACAGGAAGGTGAGTGTATATGTCAGGAGTTCAAGATCTTGTCAAGGATACAGGAGATCATTTCATTTAAAGAAATAAGAGGGCTGGAGAGATGGCTCAGTGGGTAAGAGCACTGACTGCTCCTCCAAAGGTCCTGAGTTCAAATCCCAGCAACTGTATGGTGGCTCACAACCATCCGTAAAGAGATCTGACGCCCTCTTCTGGTATGTCTGAAGACAGCTACAGTGTGCTTACATATAATAATAATAAATAAAATCATTGGGCTGGAGCAAGCAAGGACTAAGCGAGTAGGGCCAACCAGAGTGAGCAGAGATCCTAAATTCAATCCCTAGCAACCACATGAAGGCTCATAACTGTCTGTACAGCTACGGTGTACTCATATGAATAAAATAAATAAAAAATAAAATCTTTTTTTAAAAAAGAAATAAAATTAAATAAAATTTTAAAGGTGGCATGTTGGGGAAATGGATCAGTCCTTGTCCTGCACGTTTGAAGGCCTGAGTTTGCATACTTAGAAGCAAGCTCCTCCCCAAACTCATCTATTTGAAAACTTGGTCCCTGGTTAGTGGATTGTTTTGGGAAGGATTGGAACAAGAGTTGCCGCGTGGACACTAGAAAGTGAGCCTGGTCCTCTAGGAGGGTAACAAGCCTCTTAACCACAGAACCACCTCACAAGCCCTATTCTCTATTCTTTTTTAAAGATTTGTTTGTTTGTTTGTTTTATGTGAGTTACACTGTTGCTGTCTTCTGTAAGAAGCAGGGTGGGGAACATTCCTAAATTATTGTAAGGGGACAGTTCTCTATCCTGAAGTAAAGAGGCCTTTGGCTCCCAGCACGATCCACACCACTGCAGTCAAAATCCTTTAGAATCTTTCATTTATTCCTGTGGGCCCAGCACTTGGAGAGCTGAGACAGGAGGATGACTGAGTCTGAGCTGAAAGCCAGGCAAGACCCAACCACCCCAACCCTACCCCTACCCTGAAAGAAAAATTCACAACTCACTCATCTTTGGGAAGCCCACAGACAAGCCATCTTTATGTCTAATTTTCTTCTGAGTGTCTCTCTCTCTCCTAACCTTCCTGCTTGAGTCTATGTTAAAATAGTACAATTTCAATCTCTGGTGTGAGAGAGAGAGAGAGAGAGAGAGAGAGAGAAGCACTTTGTGGTTTTGCTCAGCACATTCAAGTTGCCAGCAGGATCAGCCTTGGCTTTGAGGCCAGGATTGCATAAAATAAGGAATGTAGGGATGGGGCCGAAAGAGACATCTGCACACATGTGCGAGTTCACACTGGTCATGCTGGGGAAGGGTGCTCCACACCGCCCCACCCCAGTCGGGAGGAATCAGACGCCATCACACTGCTCAAATGGCATGCAACCAAAAGTGATGGATGGTTTACCTCTGAGATTTTCATTTAATAGTTTTGGATCATGGTTGACTGAAGCCTAAGGAACTAAAAACGCCAGAAAGTGGAACACAGACCAGTGAGACGCCCCACTAAATAAATAAATAAATAAATAAATAAATAAATAAATAACACACACTAAATAAATAAATGTCGTGATTTTTTGAAGGAAAACGGGATGGCTCTTCTAGCCAAGACTGATGGCCTGAATATGATGTCCAGGACTATAGTGAAATTGTCACAAAGAGACAGCAGTTATCCTCAGCATACATGGATGACAACATTCATGCATGCTCAAGACTCTTATGTAAAATGGCACAGAGTTTGCATGTACCTGTGTATAACCTCTTGTATGCACTATTTTTTTGTGTGTGTATATTTGTATATGTGCTCATGTGATAGTAGTCAGCATTATCTATAAGTTTACTTTGACTGTCACAACAAAAACACTTAGTGGGCTATATACGGTCACAGAAATGTATTCTCTAAGAGTTCTGGAGAGCAGAACTTTGCCACCTTAACCTCTGAGCCATTTCTTCAATTTCAATGCCATATTTACTTTCTTTCTTTCTTTCTTTCTTTCTTTCTTTCTTTCTGTCTGTCTGTCTGTCTGTCTGTCTTTCTTTCTTCCTTCCTTCCTCCCTCCCTCCCTCCCTTCCTCCTTCTTCTTCTTCTTCTTCTTCTTCTCTCTCTCTCTCTCTCTCTCTCTCTCTCTCTCTCTCTCTCTCTCCTCTCTCTCTTTCTTGGTTTGTTGAAACATGGATTCTCTGTGCAGCTCTGGCTGTCCTGAAACTCAATGCACTCTGCAGACCCAGCTGGCCACAAACTTGCATAGATCCAACTGCCTCTGCTTCCTGAGTGCTGGGACTAAAGTCATGCACCACCATGCCAGGCATACAAATCCATGATTTGTAATATCAGAAAAATAACATTAGTATTTTCTCAGAGGGAGCTATAGAGATGACTCAGGGGTTAAGAGCACCTAGGTTCTTCTCCCAATACCCACAGGTACCTCAGAACTGCCTGTGACTCTAGTTTCAGAGAGTCTGATACCATCTTCTGACTCCCAAGGATTCCTGAACACATGTGGTACACACACATATACTCAGACAGATAATTTTTTTAAATATATTGTAGACCAGACTATAATACAAGCACTTGGCCATCTAGAGTTTATTTTCCAACACAAGATAAGTTTCACTATTCATCACACAGGAAAAATGACTAACATGTTATTGAAAACATTTCAAACCACATCCAAGCGTTGCAACAGAGTTGGTAAATTCTTTCCAGAGTTTAGGGCAACTGAGCCCGACTTCTACTTCCTCTCAAGCTGAAGCATTCAACTTTTGAGGTGACTCTTTCTTCATGTAGGGGCCGAGACTTGTCTCACCCTCCCCGGGACATTCTTACACTACAACTCACATACCCACCCTCACTCCCTGACACTTGACAAACTGTGTCCTATCTTCAACTCTTTCATCCTAACAGCCAAGAGTTTTCTTATTTTGTTAAAACTTACTACATCCTACTCCTGAGGACTTAAGTTTCTTAAAATCTGTCACTGCCTCTTGCAAAATCTGTCAGATGTCAGACTCCAACTCTAGGTATCGTAGCACCCTTTCCTACCCATCAGGCTAGAGAATCCCTTCCTCGAACCGACTGGCAGCTTGACTTTACCCACATGCCCACTGTCAAACGTGCCTAGTACCCCCTGGTCTTGGTGGACACCTTCTCAGGGTGGGTAGAGGCATTCCCCATTACCAACAAAAGGGCTCAGACAGTCTCTGATCTCCTCCTCCGAGCAATCAGCCCCGGATTTGGTGTTCCAGCCTCCCTCCAGTCAGACAACGGTCCGGAATTTGCTTCCCAGATCTCTCAGAGTCTATCTAAGGCCTTAAACATCCCTTGGCTTTTTCACATTCCCTACCATCCTCAATCTTCAGGTAAGGCAGAAAGAACCAATCACTCTTTAAAAACCACTCTTGCTAAGCTGTCACAGGAACTTCACCTTGACTGGGTAAAACTGCTACCTCTGGCTCTTTTCAGGCTACGAGCTCTCCCCAAGCGACCTCTCCTCATCTCACCTTTTGAACTCATGTATGGATGTCCAGTTTTAACTCCTGGTCTTTTACCTAAATGCTCTCCCCTCCCTGATCACCTCCTCACCCCATTACTTTGCCACCTTCACATTCTCCTATGGAACTTTGCTGACCGCGTCTACCAAGGCCACACGCTGTCCCCTGTCCACTGCCTGTCAACACTGGAGACCAAGTTCTTCTCTTCCCTCCAGATAATCAGCCCTCATCTCTCTCTCTCCTAAATGGCAGGGCCCTTTCAAGGTAATTCTCATGACTCCTACAGCAGCTAAACTTGAGGGACTCTCTCACTGGGTCCACCTGTCTCACCTTAAACCTTTCATCCCTTCCTCCTCAAAATGACAACTCTTCCTACACATTGCCCCAATAGGACACTGCTCTCTTAAGCTCCAGAAGATGTCAAGACCACCCACCTTGTCCCCAATCCCAGAAAAACGAGACCCTACTCCTGCAGCTGTGCTGGACCCCGCTGGATTAGATATGGGCTTCTCATCCTTCCCCTGATGTTTGTTCCCATCTAGGCGAGCCCTTGCATTTGAAAATTTGAGGTTCGAGAAACATCCACTGAGGCTGGAGAGATGGCTCAGTGGTTAAGAGCACTGACTGCTCTTCTGAAGGTCCTGAGTTCAAATCCCAGCAACCACATGGTGGCTCACAACCATCTGTAATGAGATCTGGTGCCTTCTCCTGGAGTGTCTGAAGATAGCTACAGTGTACCTATAATAAATAAATCTTTTCTTAAAAAGAGAGAGAGAGAAAGGAAGGAAGGAAGGAAGGAAGGAAGGAAGGAAGGAAGGAAGGAAGGAAGGAAGAAAGAGAGAAGAGAGAGAAAGAAAGAAAGAAAGAAAGAAAGAAAGAAAGAAAGAAAGAAAGAAAGAAAGAAAGAAGCCTCCACTGATAACAATCAGTCAATCAGTCTTTACAAATAGGGTCAGAAAACTGCTCCATAGCCAGATGCCAGGAGCTAACCCGATTGCTGTCATTCCTGTATCTGTTGTCCCATCTAAATATTATGGCCTCTTTGACCAGATGGAAGACGATTGTAAAAAAAAAAAAAAAAAAAAGCCAGATGAATATGGGGGCTGCCCATATTGGCCTTGTCAGATACATATGCTAGGATCACAAACCAATCACTTCTGTCAACAACACAAGACCCTCTTCTATATACAACCATGGAATCCCAGGTGGGAAACAGGAGGTGTTGGTAAAAACCAAGCCATGTCCCCAGTGAGCCCTATTCACATCCAGAGAAAACATGTCTCAATTGCCCAACCTCTAGAAAAGCGGGAGAAGTAACCAGACACTCTTCCAAGTCCTTACTTCCTCAACTTCCCCCTAACAATTGGCACCAACCTGTCATTGCCGCTTCTGCTTCAGACCCTGACCTCGGCCTACCAACTCTTTAATGTCACCCAACCTGGTTGATTTAAAGATTGCTGGCTATGTGTACCCCTGGAATTAACTCACAGTTGGCGCTTACAGCCTCTCCAGTGATATTTCCAAGTAACCTCACGTCCTGTTTTCTCAGCTTTCCTGACTCCGAGGTTGCCGTGACTCCATACCTTACCTCTAGCCCTCTTTTTGGCATGGCAGACTGTTTTAAGACATCCGGGACATGTTCTGTAGGAATGCTAAGCTCACTAGACTGAAATAAAACCACAACCCTTGATACCTCATCTCTGCCAAAGTGCCCTGCAGTCTAAAACAACATCCATTCTCTGTGGCACTCAGGTATATCCTCGCCTACCTGCCAGCTGGTCAAGAATTTGCGCGTTGGTGTTCCTTGGAGTGATTACTACATGGAAAAGATCCTCTACTGATTCCCGTCGTAGACACAATACTTGCCCAGCATGACAAGCGGGCAGTTCAGGTGGTGCCACTGCGGGTGGCTGGGGGTGACTGCGGGTGCTGGAACGGTAGGGCTGATGACTTCCCTCACCCTATCCAACAAGTGCTCTTCTCAGCCTGACAACTGTTTTCAAGAAGTCACCTGAACCATGCTCACCATCCAAAGGCGGATTGATCTTTGGCAGCTGTGGTGCTTCAGAACCGATAGGAACTAGATGTCTTTACAGCTAAAGAGGGTGGCCTATGCTGGTTTCTCCAAGAAGAATGCTGCTTCTACATCAACAAATCTGGAATAGTAAGAAATAAAGTCCAGCAGCTACAATCAGACATCCAGGAACAAAGGGAACAATGTGAGGTCTCCGACTCCTGGATTTTTGAAACCCTAAATGGAAATGTATACTGCCTTCCTAACCCCACTTCTCCTCATTTTCCTGGCTTTCCTATTTGCTCCCTGCCTCATTAACCTTGTCTCCACATTCCTTAAACAACAAATTCAAAAGCTTTCTAACCAAACAATCAGCTCCTTTTACCGGATTATCAGTCACTGGCTACAGAGGAGCCTGATTTGAACGGCTGTCAAGTGGGCCCCATGGTGAAAGTCAGGTTCACCCAAAATTGACGAGCTCCCTAGACAGCAGGAAGGAATTTAAGAGATCAGCACCCCTACTCCCGTTTCACCATCAGATTCCCCTTACCTCCTTCTTTCTTCTCTTTTTTTTTTTTTTTTTTTTTTTTCCCTTCCCCCTTCTTTCTTCTCTTTATGATAAGAAAAAAGGTATGTTAGCATCAGAAGCTGCATACAGCCAGCCTCTGAATCCAGGGATGATGTCATCCCTAAGCAACAGGACCAGCCTACATCCATTGCCATGGCAACTGTCACACACCTCCTGTGCATTTGTTACCTGCATCACCTGCATCATCTGCATTACCTACGTCACAGCCCAAAAAAACCAAACCAAACCAAACAAACACACAAACAAAAAAACAGACCCCAAGCCATCTCTCTTTCTCTTCCTTGCTTCTTTTCCTCTTTCAACAAAGACCTCCCAAAATGACAACTCTGCTGGCTTAGGGTGATCTGTCCAGGAATACACTGGTTTTCAACTAACAACATGAGCCTCTGCTTCAAAGAGAGAGAGAGAGAGAGAGAGAGAGAGAGAGAGAGAGAGAGAGAGAGAGAATAAAAATTAAGTAAATTCTAAGCTAAGAGTGGTGGCACAAAATTTTAATGACAGCATTTGGGAAGCAGAGGCAGGTAGCTCTGTGTGAGTTCCAGGCCAGCCTGGTCTACATAGGGAGTTCCAAGCCGGACTAGACTATGTAGAGAACTCCAGGTCAGCCAGAGCTACATAGTGAAACCTTGGCTCTAAAATCAATAAATAAGACACATTAAAAAAAAAAAAAATCCCAGCAGCCAACATCTCCTAGGTTCTTCTTCATTAAAGCTGAACAAATTCCTGAGTGACGTTAATCCAGAGCTCCACTGTGTACCCCAGAAGGCTGGCTGCAGACCCACTCAGTACCCATGGGTCTTACATAGGAGGTATTATCTGCAGTTAACCTCGGCTGCTGTCTTAGTCATTCTTCTATTGCTGTGCCCACAGCAACTCTTACAAAGGAAAGCATTCAGTTGTGGGCTTGCTTACAGTTTCAGAGGCCCGGTCCTTTATCATCATGGTGGGAGCATGGTGGCAGACATGACAGCTTGGTGCTGGAGAAATCGGGACCCACAGGCAGAGAGAGACAGTGGGCCTGGCATGGACTTTTGAAACCTCAGAACCAGAGACCTGCCTCCTTCAAGGCCACACCTCCTCGTCCTTCCCTAGTCCTTCAGCTTGTCAACTGAGGACCAAGCATGAAAATGTATGAGCCTCTAGGGACCATGCTCATTCAAACCAGCACAGCTGCCCAGCCCTGGCAGAGTTCCGCAAACATTCCTAGGCTCCGATTCGGCCTACTGGATCAGTTTCTACTCACCACGGGACTGTTGGAAACTCGATTCTGTTTTAGTTGAAGTATTCATGAACCTTCTGCATTCAGTGTGCAGGGCAGAAGGGAACCCAGCAAACAAACCTGTCTGCTTTCCTAGTGTTAGAGAGAGAGAAGCTGCCAGGAGAAGGAGGGCACTGACCTAGCAACAGACAACAAACCTGGCCTCTGATGTCCCAAAGGTAAGCACTGCCCATGCTGCCGTTGCTGGGGAAATCCCAGTAATTCTGAGTCTAGCGGCCTCTCATAAGCTTGCAAACATGGGAGGAACTGCGATCGGATGTTGAGAACTTTGTTTTAGAAACGGACACTGTCATCCGAGGGAGGGTGATCGATCCTCTTTGCCTGGTGTGGTAACTCACACTTGGAATTCAAGCATTCTGGAGGCTAGAGTAGGATTCCTGGAAAGATGAGGCCAGCCCACACTGGGTAGTGAGTTCAAGGCCAGCAAAAAGATATATAGCAAAACCCTGATTTTAAAAAAAAAAAAGTTGTTTTTGTTAGGCCTCAGGCATTTCTGTCAGATAAAGGCAGCATTCTTCAGGAACTTGTAAAACTGGTTCCCATCTGCCGAAAGGCGCCATTTTTCTTACCTCTGGCAGATGGAACACCTGGCTGTCTGTGGCACCTATCGGTGTATCCGGCTGGCCTCCGGGCTGCCTCCGTTACAGGGACCTGTCACCTGTTTCACCGTCCACAGCAGCATCTTAGCCCTTCCCTCCTCTGGTCTCCATCTCTTGCTCTCTTGCTCTCTCCACTAGTCACGCCCCGTCTCCCTCTTCTAGAGAGGTCATGTCTGGTCTGTGGCCATGATCAGTTCTTTCTTTCTTCACTCTAGACTCTTCCTGATGCCTCTGGCAATCCTTGCTCTTGCAGCCACAATAAAAACTCGAACCATGTCCTGGAGCAGACCTGCCCCAGTTTCTTTACCGTGTATAAAGTTTTCATTGTTTCCTCTTGACAGGCTGTCACACTGTAAAGCACATTGACCTGGAACTTCTATTGTAAAACTCATATCTCCTTCCTCTGACTTTAGAATGCTTGATTAAAGACATGGCCACCCAATCTGGCTTCCAACAATGTGTGGGCTTTAATCTTTCGCTTAAAATTTTATTTAAATCTGAATGTGATGGCTCACACGTGCAATCTTAGAACTTAGCTGACTGAGATAGTTATATTTCCACAAGTTCGAGGCCAGCCTGAACTACAAGGTAAGTTCTAGTGTGCTAGCCTTTCTTAAAATAGCAACAGCAAAAATATTTATCTAATTTTGTACCTAAATCTCATGTTCTCTTTATTAAAAAGAGACATTCGTAAACATTAGGTCCTATAAAACCTCTGCACATGAAAATTAGAACCAAGGATACTTTTATTCTTACTTTTAGGGAGAGAAAGCCATGAGCCTCATAGCTCTGACTGAGAAGACTTAGTGGATAAATGAGAAGGTCTTTGATTCCAGGTCCAAGAATTCCAGGGTCTTCAGCGAGGAGAAGGCACATAGACAGGATTCCGTGCACTCTGGCTCCTGAACATAGCAGGGCTCCCATCTCTGTGAGTTTCCCTCAGTTCCATGGCCCTGACCCTGCCAGATTCAGAATCTCTACTTATGGCCCTTCTATGGTCTCTTCTTCACAATGCAAACGTTCCACTGTCTTCAGTTCCTTAGGTCTCACCCACTGTTGTTTCAGTTAGCCTCCCTGAGGTATTTTCAGTTGCAAAGGTCTTGCTCTTCGTAACTCCTAAATTCCACTCCCACAAAATGGTGTCCCTCCTGAGCATTTGCATAAGCACCTTTGAATTTTTTGTTGTTGTTTGTTTCTTTTAATACAGGGTGTCTGCCGGGGGTGGTGGTGGCACATGCCTGTAATCCCAGCACTCTGGGAGGCAGAGACAGGCGAATTTCTGAGTTCGAGGCTAGCCTGGTCTACAGAGGGAGTTCCAGGACAGCCAGGGCTATATAGAGAAACCCTGTCTTGAAAAAAACCAAATCCAAATAAAAACAAAAACAAAAAACAAAAAAACAAAAAAAAAAACAGGGTCTCTGTCTTGAACTCACTATGAAGATTAGGCTGGCCTCAAAGTCAAAAATCTACTTACCTTTGTCTCCACAGTATTAGAATTAAAGGTGAGTGCCATCAGCAGGAGGTGGCAGCTGATTCCTTTAATCCCAGCATTCAGGAGGTAGAGGAAGACAGATCTCTGAGTTCAAAGGCAGCCTGGTATAGAGTTAGTTCTAGGATAGCAGCTACACAGAGAAAGCCCTATTTTGGGTAGGGGAGGGATGTGTGCCATCTGTAGCTACAGTTTTAGGAAATCTAGCATCATCTTCTGACCTCCAGCTTGTTTGGTTTGGTTTTTCTGAGACAGTTTCTCTGTGTAACCTTGGTTATCCTGGAACTCACTGTGTAGACCAGGATGGCCTGAATTCACAGATATCCACCTGCCTCTGCCTCCCCGAGTGCTGGGATTGAAGGCCTGTATCTCAGCTTGTTTTTGTTCATTTGAGACAAAGTCTGTCTCTTCATGTATTCCTGGCTGTCTGGGAGCTCACTATGTAGACCAGGCTAACCTCGAACTTACAGAGGTTCACCTGCCTTGGCTACCCTAAAATAAACCAGTTATTGTCATAGAAATATCAGTTATTTCTGAAATGAAGTGTTTAGCTAATGGCAACCTAATAGTTTTCTTTCAACTTTATAAATTGTAGCCTTACAATTTTATTATTTATCAGTTCCTTGTACCTTCCCATTCACTATCATTTTGTGTTTTGGTTTGGTTTGTTTTTGGAGGAGGAAGAAATCTTCCGGTGCTTACATAGGGTGAGGATCTTAATAAGCTCCCATCTAGAAGTGGTCTGTAGGTCCCACCTTAACTTGTGTTTTCTGTGCAGTGACATGAATTCACAGAAACTAAACAACTGCATTTTCAGTTATCATTTTTTAAATTTTTAATATTCGTAAGCAGACAAAACTTGCTCTTTCTACAGCTGACAATTAGGTCATCCTTCAAAGCAGCCTGAGACCAACACTTGCCTCTTCTCGTTGGAGACTGAGACTCTGACGAGCAAGCGGCCCTAAAGAGCTAGCCTGGGAAAAGACAAAACTTGAGCAAACGGAAGCTTGAATTAAGCATAACTGTAATTTTATTTTTTTTAATATCATCTGGGCAAAACCTACTAGTAAGCTTCTTATCTTAAAGTTAAGTTAGAGTAACAATTGAGGCTGGGAACTTAGGTTAACTTATCTCCAGATGATTTAATATATTCTAAGTAAGCTTATTAAGAAATTCATTTTAGGGGTTGGGGATTTAGCTCAGTGGTAGAGCACTTGCCTAGCAATCACAAGGCCCTGGATTCAGTCCTCAGCTCTAAAAAAAATTATTTTAATGATTGTTAAAGCTTGCAGTATCATAAAAAGAAAAGCTTGCAGTACTATAGTATGCCTCCCTGGTTTTCATTTAGTTAGTGTTTATATATTATAGCTTCGGGTATACCTTGAATTTTCAACCTTCCTATGTCATTAAAATAATTTTAGATTATTTTGTGTGTATGAGTATTTTACCTGGATATCTATATGTGTATCCCATCCATGCCTGGTGCCAGTGGAGGCCAGAAGATGGTGTCAGCCCCCAGAACTGTAGTTACAGGTGGTTGTGAGCCACTGTGTGGGTTCTGGAGCAAGCACGTGTCCTCTGCAAGAGCAGCAAGTACTCTTAACTGCTGCGCCATCTCTCCAGTCCCAGCCTTCCCTCGTCTGTCTTCAAGTATAGATGATTTTTTTAAAATAGGGCCTTTTTATGTACTCCAGCTTGAACTTGCAACCCTCCTGCCTCAGACCCTTTTACAGTACTGAGATTGCATTTATACCATGTCACCATGCCTGCTCATAGGTGACCCTTTCCTCCTCTCCTTTCCCCATGCACCTTTAGTCAGCAGACAGCTGAGCCAGATGTGGTGACTTATGCCTGTAAGGCTACCTCTGATGGCACACAGAGAAACCCTGTCTCAAAAAACAAACAACAAACAACAAAACAAAAGGGCTGGAGAGATGGCTCAGTGGATAAGAGCACTTCTGAAGGCCATGAGTTCAAATCCCAGTAACCACATGGTGGCTCACAACCATCTGTAATGATATCTGATACCCCCTTTTCTGGTGTGTCTGAAGACAGCTACAGTGTACTTACATATAGCAATAAATAAATCTTTTAAAAATTAGAAAAAAAGAAAATAGTACATAACTGCACTGGGACAAGACCAGAAGGCTGATATTTGCCTTTTTAGTGTTCTTATTCTTAATGTTTGTGTGTGTGTGTGTGTGTGTGTGTTCATACGCGTGCATGTGTGTGTGTGCACATATTGTGTGGTTCAGAACTCCCCCTACAGGGAAGAACAGACAGTTGTGAGTCACCTGACACAGACATGGGTTCGGAATCAAACTCAGGCCTTCTGCAGGAGCAGGTGCCCTTAGCCACCGAGCCATCTCTCCAGCTCCTGCCTTGGTGTTTTGTTTTGTTTTGGTCTGACATCCAACATTCCTTTATATTGGGAAGACTTTCCTTCCTGTGACTGAGAGACAAAACCTCATTCCTACTCTAGAAGGTAGAAGGGTACAGAGGCCCAATGTTCCCTCTCTGACACTGGCAGAGAAGATGCTGGTTCACGACCTGGCCTTGACCAGCGTAACGCCCTCACCAGAAGGGAACTCGGGATGACACAGGTGACATAGTTTATAACTTGGGCTTAGCAGCAGCAATATCCAGTGATGGCAG
Source organism: Apodemus sylvaticus (assembly GCF_947179515.1). Lineage (NCBI taxonomy): Eukaryota > Metazoa > Chordata > Mammalia > Rodentia > Muridae > Apodemus > Apodemus sylvaticus. Next base: position 68,485,957 of record NC_067475.1, read on the forward strand.
TGGTTCTCGATACCAGCCATGTCTCCTGCTGTCACGGCCCTGGCCAGACCCTTCCTGCTCGAACAGGGCCATGGTGCTTACTGGTGTCATTCCAAGTTTAGCACACTGCCAGCTGTGCCTTCTGTATATTAACTCTCTCCTCCCCAGAGAAGGGCTATCTCAAAAAACCGAATGAAAAAAGAAAAAGACATCAAGGAAGGAACAAAATATAGATGAAGCCAGATACAGTGGCACATACCTTTAACCTCAGCACTCAGAAGGCGGAGGCAGGTGGATCTCTGTGAATTCAAGGTCAGCCTGGTCTATATAAAGAACTCTAGGATATCCAGGGCTATATAGAGAGACCCTTTGTTTGTTTTTGTTTTGTTTTAAAAAAACACTAAAAGATAAATATAAAAATAAATTTAAAACTAAATAACAAGACAGGAAGAAAATTAGGTCAAATGTGGAGAGCCTTGGGTCGCATTGAGATTGGAGGCAGCCGGAGATTGCTGACTGATCTTGATCAAAGGCTGATTGATTCACACTTACTAAGATCACTTTGTGGTTTGGAGGGGAATCAGAGCATCCTTAGGAAATCGATGTATTTATGGAGTTTGGCATCTGATTCCCAGAGTACCATGATAGCAGAGAGCTTAAAGAGACTCCACTTAAAGGGGGGCGGAGGAGAGATAATCTTGCCTTTACAGAAATTATTACTTTGTATGGTAATCTCAAAACTAATGAAAACCAGGTATTCAGAGTGAGGAATCGTTGCAATTTAAGTCACAAGGGAAAGACATAACCTTGCTTGGAAAGATCACATTAGAAAGGATTCTGTGTGTGCGTGGCTGACCTCCATACGGAGCAGATATCTACCCTGCCATCTTCATCTTCTGACCATTGGGAGGAGCTCCAGGACAGCTTTCTCTTAAACTCTAAAGCTCCATTTCCTTTTGGTGAGTGAAGATGTAATTCAGTCCTCTTCATACTCTTCAAAACTTAATTCAGCACCTCACAATCCGAAAGTCCCAATTAGGATTCAGAATTTCTATTTTTCCCTTCCCTCCCCTCCCCCCTCCCTTCCCCTCCCCTTCCCCTCCCTTCTCTTCCCCTCCTCTCCCCCTCCCCCCTCCCTTTCCCCTCCCCCTTCCCCTCCCCCTCCCCTTCCCCCTCCCCTCCCTTCCCCCCTCCCCTCCCCCCCTCTCCTCCCCCCTCCCCTTCCCTTCCCCCCCTCCCCTCCCCTCCCCTTCCTCTTTCTTTCTTTCTTTTTCTCTGAGACAGGGGTTTCTCCATGTAGCCCTGGCTGTCCTGGAACTTGCTCTGTAGACCAGGCTGGCCTCTTATCTCTGCCTCCTGAGTGCTGGGATTAAAGGTGTGCACCACCACTGCTCAGCTTCTGTTTTGTTTTAATGCTTTATTTTGGTTCTTGTTTTTAAGATTTAAATAAGTGTCAAGCAAGGCTGGAGAGATGACTCAGTGGTTAAGGGCACTGACTGCTCTTCTGGAAGTCCTGGGTTCAATTCCCAGAAACCACATGGTGGCTCACAACCATCTGTATGGGATCCAATGCCTCTTCTGGTGTGGGTAAAGATAGAACACTCATACATAATAAATAAATATTTTTTTAAAAGGTGCCAGGTAGTGGTTGCATGGGCCTTTAATCCCAGCACTTGGGAGACAGAGGCAGGGAGATCTCTGTGAGTTCAAGGCCACAGTGCTTATGTGGAGGTCAGAAGGCAACTTCATGGAGTCCATTTTCTCCTTCCTGTGGAGAATTGTGTTCCAGCCACTAGGTCTGCATGTCGGTGCCTTGCCCTGCTCTGCCACCTCACCTTATTGCTCAAATGGAAAGAAATGCTAACTTCTTGTACCATAAGAGCATAGAGTGGAGAGGTTTGTGTTTTGTTTGTAACTATCTGGTTTTGTTTTTTTTGAGACAGGATCTCATGTAGCCCCAGCTGGGAGAGTGACTCCTGACTCTCATGCAGGCTCCAGAGACAGAGTTTTGTCTTTCTTTCTTAAAGACTCATTTATTTATTTAATGTATATGAGTGTTCTATCTTCATGTATACCTGCATGCAAGACGAGGGCATCAGATTACATTTATAGATGGTTGTGGGCCACCGTGTGGTTGCTGGGAATTGAACTCAGGCCCTCTGGAAGAGCAGCCAGTGCTCTTAACCTCTGAGCCATCTCTCCAGCCCTACAGAGTTTTCTCAAACAAGACTTTAACTTTACCTGTATGTGACCAGAAAGCCGGTTAACCCTCTCCCAGACCATCTACTTGGCTCTTGTTTGTCTCCAGGTTCTAGCAGGTTCCATTTCAGGTTGAGGTCTTTGATCCATTTGGAGTTAGTGATCTGGGTCCAAATACATTCTTCTGCATGTGAGCATCCAGGCTTCCCAACCTGATTGGCCAGAGATGCTTTCTTTTTTTTTTTCCAGCTAATATTTTTGGTATCTTTGTCAAATATTAAGTGGCTGAAGTCATGTGTACCCATGTTTGAGTCTTTGATTTTGCTCCCTTGGTCTCCGTGTCTGTCCTTCTGCCTCTACCAGACTGTTTTATTACTCTGGCTCTGTAATATATCTTGAGAACTGGGATTGCAATTCTTCCAGCATTGTTTTCTGCTAAGGACTGTCTTCACTATCCAAGGTCTTTGTATACATTTTCATATAAAATCTAGGGTAGTATTCCAATCCTGTGAAGAAAGAGATGAAGAATATGCTGAGGGTTGTGTTGAATCTCTCACAGCTATAGGTAGAATGTCACTTTCACGGTCCCACCAGTCCATGAGCAGGGCATGTCTTCCCATTGTCTGGTGTCTTTATCTCTTTCTTCAAAGGTTTAAGGTTTTCATTGTAGAGGTCCTTCACGTCCTTGGCTAGGTTTATTCCTAGATATTTTATTTTCTCCAGAGGTTGTTGCAAATGGGAGAGTGTCCATGGTCATCTTCATGTGTTTACTGGTGGTATATAAAAAAGCTACTGACTTCTGCAAGTAGATTCTATCTCCTACCATATTGCTGAGTTTCTGAAGTTGTTTACCATTTCTAAAAGTCCTCTGGTAGAATTTTGGGGATCTCTAATACACAATATCATATCATCTGCAAATAGCGAGAGTTTTACTTATTTCTCTATTTATGTCCCTTGAATTTCCGTCTCTTCCTTATTGCCCCAGCTAGGTTCTCAAGTCCAATATTGTCTTGTTCCTGGCTTCAGTGAATTGCTTCAAGCTTTTCAACATTTAAGAAGATGTTGACTGTGTGTTTTCACACACATCATCCTCTTCTGGTGTGTCTGAAGACAGCTACAGTGTACTTAGATACAATAATAAATAAATCTTTTTTTAAAAACACAAAACAACTTCAAGTTCAGGATTGGCTAGATGGCTCATCAAGTTAGCCACAAAATCTGACAAGCCCAGTTTTATCTACATATGGTGGAAGGAGGGACCCAGTACTCTCAAGTTGTCTTCTGACTTCCATGTGCACTTGTGAATACCCACTTTTGGTTAAGGTGTTTATCACCACGCAACAGGAAGGAAACAAAACAAAAACCATTACTCAAAAAGATGTAAGTATGGAAATTATGAAACAGTCATCAGCACCACTTCTGGATTCTGAAATAGTTCAGCCACCCAAGCACGCACTACAAAAGCATGAGGACACACGTTTGTCTCTCAACACCCATGTAAAAATATCAGGTGTGGTGACAGGGAAGGCCTCACATGGAACCCCAAATCTGGGGAGGTGGAGACTGGAGGAGCCCCAGGGATGTCGGCCAGCCTTCCTGGTCTACCTGGGGAGCTTCAGGGCAGTGGGAGAATGTGTGTCAAAGGAGATGAACAGTATTCCTGGTAACACCCAAAGTTGTCCTCTACCCTTCACTCATATGCACACCCACGTACCTACATGTACACATACACACACACACACACATGTGCACACACACACCTAAATACAAACACCCACAAGTCCCGAGAGGCTCACCTTGATATCACTCATAAAACACTATAATTACATCTTTATCAGTATATGATGTTTTATCTATATTAGCCAAAAGCATAAATTATGAGAACACAACCCTCTTTTTTTGGTAAAGATTGGTTTATTTTTTTAATATTTATTTATTATATGTAAGTACACTGTAGCTCTTTTCAGAAACACCAGAAGTGGGCATCAGATCTCATTACGGATGGTTGTGAGCCACCGTGTGGCTGCTGGGATTTGAACTCAGGATCCCTGGAGGAGCAGTCAGTCCTCTTAACCACTGAACCATCTCTCCAGCCCCAATTAGTTTATTTTTATTTTATCTGTATGAGTGGTTTACTGGTATCTTTGGATGTGCATCACAGGTGTGCCTTGTACTTGAAGAGCATAGGAGGCTAATGGATCCCCTGGAACCGGAGTTACAAGCAGTAACTCTGAATGCCTTATGGGTGCTGAGAACTGAACTTGGGTTTTCTGGAAGAATAGCCAGTGTTCTTAAATGCTGAGACATTTGTTATAGTGTTGGGGATAGAACCCTGGGACCTTGCACAAGCGAGTCAGTCACCCTGCCACTGAGCTACAGACACTACATTTTATTATCAAGACTGTGGGGGAAAGAGGTATAACAGTAGCTAGCTACAGGTATTATGCCTGGCTTAGCTTGTTGTTTTCAGTGCTAGAAACTGAACACCAGGTCTTGAACTTGCTTGATAAGCATTCTACCACTAAGCCAAAGCCCCAACCCTGTCAAGATACACTATGAAGTGAAAAGGGTAAAATGCAAGAGTATCTATAATCTACAAGGAAAATGCTGTAATCCCAGCACGCAAGAGGCTGAGACTGAAGGAATGCGACAAGTTCAACGCCTGCTTGGTCCACATAGCAAGTTCTGAGTCAGCCGGGCTGTATCGAAAGACCTTGTCTCCAACAAAACAAAACAGACTTGGTAGCCACATCTATAATCCTAGCACTTGAGAAATGGAGACAGGAGGTTCAGTATTTCAAGGTCATCCTCAAATACAAAGTATTTACCTCAGGCTATGAGAGACTGGGTCTCTCTCTCTCTCTCTCTCTCTCTCTCTCTCTCTCTCTCTCTCTCTCTCTCTCTTTCTCTCTCATCTATATGCAACAAGCCCTTGGCTTTTGTCTGACACCTAGAATGGAATCGAGAGTCTCATTTTAATAGCTTTTTGCTATGTTCTGTCAAGGCAGATTTTTGTTGTCACCATCCTTGTTTAGAATATTTGATTATGGGGGCTGGAGAGATGGCTCAGCAGTTAAGAGCACCGACTACTCTTTCGAAGGTCCTGAGTTCAAATCCCAGCAACCACATGGTGGCTTGCAACCATCCTAATGAGATCTGACATCCTCTTCTGGAATGTCTGATGACAGCTACAGTGATCTTACATATAATAAATAAATAAGTCTTTCAAAAATAGAATATTTGATTACCACAACAGCATACTTGATTATATAGGGTTTTTTTTCCCCATAGTTTTACGGTGTTAAAGTGTGAACCTGGAGCTTTGTGCCTTCAGGCAAACACTCTGGCACTGAGCATTTCCCTTTCCCTCAGTGCCTACCATTTTTTATTGAGGGTAACCTTGAATGATCCTTCTGCCTTTGTTTCCCAAATCCTGGGATTAGAGCCAAAGGCCACATCTAGTTTTTCTGTAATGGTTCTGAGGATTGGATGAAGGTCCTTTCACATGCTAAGCAAGTGTTTCACCACTAACCCACAGAGTTTTCATTTTTTTAAAGACTTATTTTCTTTTTCTGTGTGTGTGTGTGTGTGTGTGTGTGTGTGTGTGTGTGTTTATCTGTCCAGGCATATGTAGAGACCAGAGGTAGATGTATCAGAATGTTTTCCTCAGTTGCTTCTTCACTTTTTATATTGTTTTTTTTTTTTATGTTTTGTTTTGTTTTGAGTCAGGGTCTCCCTGTGTAGCCCTGGCTGTCCTGGAACTCTCTATATAGACCAGGCTGACCTCAAAATCACAGAGATCCACCTACCTCCTGAGTATGGGATTAAAAGCATGCACCACCACATGCAGTTTCTACCTTTGTTTTTAATTTGTTTAAAAGATATAGTTTATTTTATGCATAAGAGAGTCTTGCTAACATGTTTGCCTGTGCACCACCTGAGTGCCTGGTGCCCATGACTAAAAGACAATCTAGATTCTCTAGAACTGGAGTCACACAGACAGTTGTGAGCTGCTGCATGGGTTCTGGCACTGAAAGCAGGGTCTTCTACAAGAACAAGTACTCTCTACCACTGAGCCATCTTTCCAGCCCTATCTTAGCTTTTTGAGATAGTGTCTTTCACTGAACCTAGAGGCAGCCATTTCAGGTAGATTGGGTGGCCAGGGAGACTCTAAGATCTGTCTGTCCCTTCCTCCAGCAGCATGTTTACAGGAACCAGCTCCTGGCTGTCATGTGGGTGCTGGGTATCTGAACTCAGGCCCCCATACTTGCACAAGAAGCACTTTAACCCACTGATCCATGCCCCGGGACCTCTCAACTCACTTTAATCAAGATTCGATGAAGCGTGAAGTGTACCTTTATCTTGTGTCAACATAGAGATTTGGCTCTCGGCTTTGAAGGTGAGAGCCACCACTGTTGTAGTCAGTGCCAGCAGGGATTGTACGAACACTGGCAAGATAGGCCTAGGACAAAAAGATGGATTCTGCAAGCCCTATGCCTACCAACTCCTTTCAAAGGGCATCAAGTGTTTCAGAAGGAGCAGGTGCACTGAGGGGTGCCTGGAGGCTATTGAACCCAACAAGAGCCACTCCAGGTTAGACTGAGAGGCCTGTTGTGTGAAATCTAAGGAGCAGAAACTCTGTATTCCCCGGTCTCTTCCATCATACCGAGATTAGAGGCATGTGCGATTTTGTCCTGTTTAGTTAGTGCAATTTGGAAAGGGTCCTCAATGGCTGTACAGAATGAAGCGTACCAGCTTCTCTCTCTTCTCCCTGGAGGCTGAGCCTCAGCGAAGAGAAGAGTTACGAACATCTGAATCATCTGCAAAACTGAAGCTGTAAAGCATTAGGCTGTCACTGTTTTTAAAAATGATTCCATAGATACATAATTGACACACTAGTCATTCACACTCTATAATTAAATCATGATCAACCCATTCTTCATGCTTTACATTTTGATCAACACAAAAGGGAACCCAGGATTCATGCAGGTTTTTTGTTGTTTGGTTTTAGTTTTTCTGTTATTGCTTTTGTTTATGTTTTTTTCTGTTGCTATTGTTGGTGGTTTGGGTTTTGGTTTTTCAGAACAGGGTTTCTCTGTGTAGGCCAGGCTGTCCTGGAACTCACTTTGTAGGCCAGGCTGTCCTAGAAGTCACAGAGATCCACCTGCCTCTACCTCCCAAGTACTAGGATTAAAGATGTGCACCACCATCACCTGGCTAGAACCTCTGTATCTTTTTTTTGGGGGTTTTTTTTTGGTTTTTTTTGTTTTTGTTTTTGTTTTTTTTGTTTTTTTTTTTAATTTGGTTTTTTTCAAGACAGGGATTCTCTGTGTAGCCCTGGCTGTCCTGAAACTCATTCTGTAGACCAGGCTGGCCTCGAACTCAGAAATCTGCCTGCCTCTGCCTCCCGAGTGCTGGGATTACAGGTGTGCACCGCCACCACCACCTGGCTAGCCTGTATCTTTAACTCTAATCTTAGCAATAATTATTCTGCAGTTTCTTTAGATTTCTCCATTCTAGAGTTTTTATTTTTTGTTAACATATAAAGAAATAGCCTAAAGTAGGCTTTTATATGATTGGAACTATACAATATTCTGTGTTTGGCTTTGGTTTCGTAACTGTCTTTCACTTATTGTAATGCATTAGATATCTATCTAAGGGTAAGGTTTATTTATCTTATGCATGAGAGGACTATCTGCATATACACTGGCCTGCCAGAAGAGGGCATCATATCTCATTGAGGATGGTTATGAGCTATCATGTGATTGCTGGAAATTGAACTTGAGATCTCTGAAAGAGCAGCCAATGCTTTTAACAACTGTGCCGTCTCTCTAGCCCCAGTCATCCATCTAAGTTATAGCTACATAGGTAGATGACTTTGAACTCCCATCTTCACCTCTGACGTTCTCAGGTTATAGGCATGTGCTAACCTGGACCAAATGAGTTACATCACCAACCTGTCCCGACCCGCAGGACAGTCAACACGGTTCCTGGAACTACCTAAAAAGAGTGGAGGTGGAGCAAGAGACACAAAGAGGCAGACAGCAAGTCAATATGCCAATCAAACTGTCAAACTTTAATTTTCACACAAGGCGTTATAAAGGCAAGCAAGCAGGTGTGGGGAGTGGTGAAGGGGGAAAGTCATTGTATTCAGAGAACAATCTCAGGGGGCTAGCATCATTCCTCAGGAACAGTTTCTCAGAATTGTCTCTCAGGATCTCAGGGAAGATTTGGCAGGTGCAGTAGGAACTTGGCATCGTTTTTCGATCATAAGGAGGTAAAGTGGAAAGGAGTTGCTATAGTAACCTAACCACAGGTGAGCTTCCTTTGCTCAAGCCCACTTGGGTGAGCTCTGTATGTACTGACCATCTAGCTTAATTGGCTAATCTTTAAGCTAGTACACTTCCTTCTAAAAGCAGCCTAGAGAAAGCAGGCTGGAAAAGGCTGAGAGGAGGGGGTTTTGAGATCTCTGTGAGAATGGCTCCTGACATTTCTCCCTTCTCTGTATCAAAGAGAGCAGAGGTCAGACAACAATTGATGAGAAGCAGATGAGGCACCAAGATAATGGAACAGGGCCTGTCTTAGGATCATCCCAGTCGCTAACCATCATCCTTCCCCATCCCTGGGTGTCTCCTCCAGCCTCTAGAGACCCCTGTCTTTGGTGGATGAGGTCCTGGGAAGGTGCCCGTCATCAGCAACTGCTCAGCAACTTTATTGTTCATTGGTGCCTCCAGCTTGTGGGCTCCTTCTGGAGTCCCGGCTGGAATGGCTGTGACAGGAACACTTTTTCTGGCCAGGCACTTGAGTGTGCCATTTGGGCTGTTCTGTAATTGCCCTGGGGGGCTGGGTAGCCAGTTCTCGATCCTCCATAGCCAAACGATGGTAATGTATCTGAATGGGCTTGGCTGCCAACTCATCTACCCGCTTTTTAATCAGGGCAGTGAGGCATTTAAAAGCCCATGGTCCAAAAGAACATAACAATAACAGACCTACAAAGGGTCCTAGGATAGTGGGCAAAAGTGTAGTGAGCCATGGAGAGGTGGAAAACCAGTTTTTATACCAACTTTCTTTTTGTTCTCTTTCTCTCTTATGTTTTTCTAGTCCCTCTCTGACTTTTTTCATGCTATCTCTTACAACTCCTGTTTTACTAGCATAGAAACAGCATTCTTCTCTTAAAGTTGCACAGAGTCTGCCCTGTTGAAGGAACAGGAAATCAAGTACCTGCCTATTTTGGAGGACAACTTCAGCTGGGGAGTCAATGGAGTCAGAGAGATCAATTATCCCCTGCTGAAGGCATTGGACATCTTGATCAATGGTGGCACTTAGCTCTGTGTACCTAGAGTTAGAAAGAACAAGGGAAGAAATACCTGTCCCTGCTCCCACAGCTCCAAGGCCAAGTAGGACAGAAATAGTAACAGCAGAGAAAGGTGGGAGCAGCTCAAAGAGGTGGAGTCTCCAGTGAATATGGATTGATCTCACAGGTGAAAAATTCCTCAGAATGATAATAAACTAAACGAGGAACCATCTTTTGGGGGGGGGGTTGGATTTGGTTTTTTTCGAGACAGGGTTTCTCTGTATAGCCCTGGCTGTCCTGGAACTCACTCAGTAGACCAGGCTGGCCTCAAACTCAGAAATCCACCTGCCTCTGACTCCCAGAGTGCTGGGATTACAGGTGTGCGCCACCACCGCCCGGCTGAGGAACCATATTAATAAGGATGCAAAAATCAGGGCTCTCTCCCTTCTCATGATTTTGAAAAACCAAGAAGGAGAGGCAAGGTGTAAGGCCATCAAGGCAAGCCCACCAGGTTCCCTCCGTGTGTGGGGGGGAGGGAGAATAAAATAATTGCCTGGAAGGGAAAATAGGTTTCATTACACAAATGAGCATAAACTGAGAGGACATTTGTTCCACTAGAGATCACACAAAGTCCCAGGACAGATATTTGGGTTAATAAAAGACCTGGCCAAGCACCCTTCTGCCAGCAGCAGTTCTGTGCATCATCAGCATGGAGGGGATCACCGAGAATGGCAATTCTTTCATAAAAGGGTGGTTGGGAATGATAGCACAACCAGCAATCTTCAACAAGTTCAGGGGAAGTTTCATTTAAGGTAAGAAAATTCTGATTAACTAAAGAATGTACAAGATTCTTAGTGGGAGCTGGCTGTACAGGCAGAATAGTGGCTGATGGCTTAGCTGGTGGCTGGAAGGCAAATACAGAAGGTAGGGAGGTGCCTTTAAGAGAAGGAGCATGGGTGGTGCCCTGGTCAGTTCCTTTAGGAGGAACAGGATGAGGCACCAACACAGGATTAGGTCCCATTGGGACCGGCTGGGCATGATATACAGGTTCTTTAAGGAGCTTAATGGAGAAAATAATGCCTGCATCAAAGCCAAGTACATAGAGGCGAAGACCCCATTCATAGCCTATTTGCCAACGTAGATTGGGAGATTTTGCATGGGTGGTGAATGTAATTCGTAAAGGTGTGCACCCTCCCTTTGTAGAGGGATTAGAGGCCAGGCAGGACTCATCATATTTTTGAGAACTAGCTGAGGGTGTAATGTTATGTTTTACTTGGATGTAATCCCATGAGGAGGAGTCCAGAGGCTCTCCCAAGGGTCCCAAACAACCAAAGTAAATCCTGTGTCTTAAAGAAAATAAATGGCAGGCCAGTTTCTACCTGGTCTATGATTGAAATCTGTAAAATAAAAATATATGGCCTTTTGACACCCTGAAGGGGGGAAATCAACCCCTTTAATCTGTTTATAATTTGTCTAATTTTCAGCTAAATAAAATCACCATGCAAAGAGGGATGTTGAATCCGTAGATGTCCGTGATGTCAGCATTAGTAGGAGGCATCCAAAGGTGTTGAGGATTGTGGCCATTTTCAATGATTATAATTAGTATCATTCTTTGTCTCAGCATTAGCATACTCTGGCAGCTAGCAAGTTCCTTTGGCGTCCCGTAGAAAAAAAACACAAACATGCCCTCTTCTCTATACTCAGAGAGTTCCCTGGCATTAAAATTTTAAAAGTTTTGTGGTATACAGAGATATGATTCTCCCCTCTTTTATTTATAAAAATATTGTTGTAAAGTTCTATGGGCCTGTTCCATAACATTTTGTCCTTGAGGGTTATAAGGAATCTCAGTAATATGACTAATAATAATTGTTAATAAAACATCGCAAATGACTGACTGTAATAGTCAGTTATAATATCTGTGTTAATCTGATTTGGAACATTCAGTATAGAAAAATAACATATGTAATGACTAATTTTATTATTACTTTTTCTTGATGTTTGTTGTTAAAATAGTTATAACTATAAAGCTTGAAAACTGTCAATAGTTATATGTATATATATATCTAATATATAAATTAAAAGTTTGATTCTTAATATTTGAAAAATAGCAGCAACAGCACCCAATTCAGCTATCTGTGCTGAATCAAAGGGAAACTCAAAAGAATAAGCATGTGATCTAATTATATGAGCTTTACTCCCACAGTAGATGCATTTTTATAGGATACATGTATAGCAATATGTATGTATGGAAGCAAATTTTAACAATTTATCTTTTGGATAACAATTATTAATTTTTCCTAAAACAGTTTGCCATGTAATAGATTAACAATCAATAATAATTAATTCAATTGCTGTTTGAAAGAAGGAACAAATGTTTCATCAGGCTCTTAAAACATTTCTTTAAAAATATTTTTATGATTTTATCTTGTAACATTTTATTATCATACCAAATCTTTATTGGAGGATGTTAAAACCTTATTTGGAGAGATTTTACATTAATGTTCTCTTTGTCAAGGAATGGAAGTGAACATATATCATAAACTTGTTGACAAATACTTATGGTAGCTTTTTCCAAGTTATGTCTCTCAATATTTATTTTGCATTTACCTTGAGAACATCAGATGCTTCAATCCTCTTGTGGCAAGCTTAAAGCAGTGTCTTAGCCAAATAATTTATCTTAACACCTTTTAAAAATCATTTACTTAAAAATTTTAAAAGTCCATTGTTAAGAGCAAGCCATTTCTTGAGAAAAAACTTTTTAATGAAATTATTTTATTGGATTTCTAAAGTTAGCTTATGTTCTTTTAAAGTTAGAAGCAAATATTTTTATAATTAGCAGGATCCACAAAGCAAAAAACAACCGTTTAAATGTATTATAATCTTGTATACAGAAGGCAGGCCAGATTTTAATGCCTTCACAATTTCTGTATAGCCTTATTAATCTTTCACAGATCTAAATTTGAACTTTATTTTGAACCACATCTGTATGAATCTGTTAAAAACGTTCTTCTTGCAAGGAGCAGCCTGTAACCAGACCCCACTGTATGAAGGTCAAATAACAAAAGTAACCTGTAATATCAAAGCATAGCTGCAATTTTTTGAAAGCAAAACCCAGTTTTAAATAATCTTTTCTCCTTAAAATAATAGCAAACACATTATTTTCATATTGCAAAGTTTGTCTATCAGCTTGTGTGTTTGATTGTATGACAATGTAACTTATTGAAGAGACATTACTTTAAGTCTTATGTTTTATAAGTCTGAGTTCTAGGATAAGAATCACATAAAACGTTATGTCAATTTAGAAATACCTTAGAGACCTGTATTTCTTGGCTTCTGTCATGCCACGTGTTGCTTAAGATAGCTTTAACCCTAAATTGTTAGTTTTAAACTTATCTTTGTTACCATCATTATATTTTTTAAATTGCATATAATAACTTATGCGTTAATACTCTATAGTCAAGACATGCAAAACATTCATATCTTTAAGACCAATTAGAAGTAAAAATGAAGCGATCACACAAATCTCATAAATTTAAACCAAACAAAATTTTTTTTTCTTTTCAGCTGTAATTTAAGGGAATAAAGCACTTTGAACCCAATCTTCACCATTGTAGAAATTTTTCCTAGGAGAAGTATTCATTAGTCCTCTTGTCCCAGGACTCCTGGCCTTTTAAGAAGCGGCTTTTCTCCTAGTGTGTTTGACTCCTAGTTAAGAATGTGAGGCACCTTAAATCAGCTTCCACTGTGTAAACTGCGACTGGCAGGACTGCCAGCAGATAACGGTTTTTGTTTGTTTGTTTGTTTTTTGTTTTTTGTTTTTACCATTTTTTCTCTTTTCAACATAAAACATAAAAACAATGATCATTCAGCCAATCAAAACAATAGACAAACATAAATTGACACACATATGGACAGGTTTTGGTGCACCAAAGACAGACAATAGACAGAGAGGCAACTTGATGTCCCAAAGAGATCCAAATATCTTAACCAGAACAAAGGATGTCTCCAGTAGGATCCAGGGAGGAAGCAGGACGTCTCCCACTTTCCTCTCCTCCCCAGGAGAGTTTTGAAATAGCTTTTAACCATTTTTTTTGATACCACGTCCCGCAGGTGGAAAAACTGCTTTTCTGAAACCTGTTTTTTCTCTTGTTTAAGATTTAACTCTTTGTCTTTTTTTTTTCTTCTAGAAATTCTGCCAGAGAAGGGAAGGGAGGCACAGTGGCAGCCACTGATAGTTTCTCCCCAGCTCCCTGCTTTTTTAACCTCTGTTGGGTTCATTAAAAAAAAGAAAGAGGTTTAAAGAATGTGGTATACGGTGGTGTAGGGAAGGGGGGTACCTAGGCAGACACACACAGACATGGTATAGAATAAAGATTATTCAGGACGAAGATGAGAGTAAATGGGGTAGTGGAGGCAGAGAAAGACACAGAGAGAGTGTAGATAAGCAGAGACCGGCCATGACCACGTGGAGAGAGGTGGGAGGGGAGGAGAGCCCAGGAATTTCTTTGCAGTCCAGGACTTACACTGTGCTGGTGAGCAGTTTTTACTTTCGATTTCTCCAGCCACCGCTTCAGCAGCCTCTGACTTCCAAAGAACAACTTCTCCTCTAGAGAGCTCAGCTCGGGCAAGCTGGATAAATTCCTCAGGTGTGAGCCAGCCCTCGGCGGAAGATTCTAAGTGCCAAAGTAAAGGGAGCAGTCCACCCATAGGCTGTGACTGTGGACTTTAATTTTTCTAAAATTTTAAAGTCAAGGGGCTTGTAAGAGTCCTGAAGTTAGAATGACCACCTGTCTCTCTAACTCTCCTAGCTCATTTAAGAGGGCCACTTGCTCCCTGCATCTCTCTACCATTGGGCAGAGAGAAGATGTTTCTTCAGTGGCTCTCCTGCAGGCAGCTTTCTCCTCCAAGATGGCTTCCTCCCCGGTGACAGAGTGTCAGCACCTGAATTATGACTAGATTTCAAAGTTTGTAGAGAAGGATAGACTTTGGTCTTTTTGAGAAATCAGGGAAAAGAGCAGACATAGACAGAGACCGTTTTAAATGTCCCTCCTCCATATATATCAGAGGCGGGAGGGATAAGAGAGCACAGAGACAGTGTCCGGAAGAGCGCTTTTTCAGAGAACTAGATCCTGGAAGCAGGAGGAATTCTGAATAATGTCATTAATCAGAGACCAGTAGTTAAAGGCAGCAACCGGAACTCCCCCCGCCCCCCGCGACCAAAAGTTGCAAAGTAATCTCTAAAACAATTACTTACTCTAGCCCATGTTTTCTTATCTATGGTTCCTCTCTCTGGGAACCAGGGACAAAATTGTCCGACATAATACTGAAGACCCTAAGCACTTCTCAAAGAAGTACCCAAGATCTCTTTTTCTTAACCCAGCCCTCATGTCTTGAGAGATTCCTTTAGCCCTGAAATGAAGAAGGACTGCTGAGTAAAAGCTTGCCCCATGGGGTCTCACCTTCCCAGAAGACGTTGCCATGGAGATTTTTCCCTGGCCAAGCACCTCCGGTGGGTCAACCGTGCCTTGACCTAATCGGATCCCGAAGCTGCACTCGAAGGACCCTTCCTCCTTTTTTTTCCTATGGCATCCTTCTTCATAATCACTCCACAGGTACCTCACTGTTGGGCGCCAGAGTGTCCCAACCAACAGGGTTCCTGGAACTACCTAAGAAGAAAGGGGGGGGGGGGGACAAGAAACACAAAGAGGCAGACAGCAAGTCAGTATTCTGATCAAGCTGTCAAACTTTAATTTTCACACAAAGCGTTATAAAGGCAAGTAAGCAGGTGTGGGGAGTGGTGAAGGGGGAAAGTCATTGTATTCAGGGAACAATCTCAGGGGGCTAGCATCATTTTTCAGGAACAGTTTCTCAGAATTGTCTCTCAGGATCTCAGGGAATATTTGGCAGGTACAGTAGGAACTTGGCATCATATTTCGACCATGAGGAGGTGAAGTGGAAAGGAGTTACTATGGTAACCTAACCACAGGTGAGCTTCATTTGTTCGAGCTCACTCGGGTGAGCTCTGCATGTACTGACCATCTAGCTTACTTGGCTAATCTTTCAGCTAGTACATTTCCTTCTAAAAGCAGCCTAGAGAAAGCAGGCTGGAAATGGCTGAGAGGAGGGGCTTAGATCTCTGTGGGAATGACTCCTGGCACCAACCAGCTTCAGAGATTGTTTTGATGGATCACTTGTTTTTCTTTTTAGAGTTTAATTTCTTTTTTGATAATTTCATAGATCTATATATTGTATGTTAATCATATTCACCGTTCCTTTCTCTTGGGTCTCTTTCTCATCATAACCTCTTCTAGTCTCCCTAATACATTCATGTCTTACGCATATGTATGTTTATATAAGTTGATATGAGACCCATTGAGTTTAACTAGAGCTGCTTATGTGAGCATTGGTGGAGGAATATTTACCAGGATCTTCACCTAGCAACTTCTAACTGCCACTATCCCCTCAGGAAGGGTGGGCCACATGAGCCTCTTCCCCATGTGTGATGGTACAGGTGACCACAATCTAGAACAATGGGTTCAATAGTCGTCCCATGTTCAAAGCCAGGCCTCCTTCCCATCCTCTGGCTCTTATGTCCTCTGAGGCTCATCTTCTAGTTCTCTCTGTGCCTTGGAGGGGGCAACAGAGATGTCCCTTCAGGGCTAGGCACTAAATACTCATTTAGTCTTAGCACAAATCACCACAAAATGAGGCTTTTTGCCCAACACCGAGGGGAACACCAACCTGTAAGCAAAAACATAAATGTGGTTTCATGGGCACAACACGTCTGTTAACAAAACAACAGTAGTAGGTCTTATGCTGGTGCCCATGATGTCTCCAGTTATAGGATTCTGACTAGTTTGACAGTACCAAGCATAAATTCCCTCCTGTGGATTAATCAGAAAACGATCAGTTACCCCTGTAAGAGTCAAGCCACGGTGTGATCGGTGCACACATTTACCTGACAGTTTGGTTCTGCAGTACACAGGATCTCATAAATGGGTAAAACTTCAAGCTCTTCTAATGTGTATGAATGTTTGTCTATATTTAAGTATGTGTGCTGTGTGTGTGCTTGGACTTTCCAGAGGCCAGAAGTCAGTGTTGCATTCCCCAGAACTGGATTTACACGTTTTCAGCTGCCATGTGGGTACTGGGAACCAGACCCAGCTTCTCTGCAAAGGCAATGATGCTCTTAACCACTGATCCACTTTTTGATGACTCCCCACAACCCCCATCAGCAGGCCTTCCAACATTATGAAAGATAGCCGGCAAGGAAGAAACTTCCATTTTAGTTCAGACTGATTGTTTTGTAGTGATAAGTATCTCTAGTGTGATTGGTTCTTAGCTATCTGGTGGATAATCCAATTTAGCCCTGGTGAACTATGTTTTAATAATTGAAATCGATCTCTGGATTTACATGATTTTTCATCAAAAGTTGAGAATGACAGGATAGCATCCAGTGATTGGAACACATGGCCATCTGATGTTACTACCCATTGAGTTTAGATGCTACAGTTGGGCCTGGTTCAGTGGCTAGGAACACCTGCTGCTCTGCTGGGTTCTCAGTACCTGGTCGGATGCTTATACACTTTAAGGGATATAACTGTCTCTGTCCTCTATGGACACCAAACAGACATGGCATATGCATATATTAAAAAAAGAAATATTTTTTGAAAGGTAATACTGAAGCCGGTCAAGGTGACGCATACCTTTAATTCCAGCACTCAAGAGGCACAGGCAAGAGGATCTCCAAGTGTTGAAGGTCAGTCAGGGCTACACAGTGAGATCCTGTTCCAAAGGAAAATTACACAAATTATGTACAATAGGTATTCTAGGAATTAGAAGAAAAGTTGGGGAGGAATTTGGAATTGGCATGTTTAGGATTCTTGGTTCTTGTTTTTAAGACAGTCTCACTGTGTAGCTCCAGAAGATCTAGAACTTGTGGTATAGACTGTCTGCCTGCCGAGTGCAGAGATCAAAGGGGTATGCACCACCAAGCCTGCCTCTTACATAGATAGATCTTAATGGCTTTTTTTCAATCCTAGGCTGCTTTAGTTTTCACACACTGTGAATACAAACTTGTTTGTACTCTTTTTTTCTAGAAATATGACAGATCTGAAGCTATCCTCAGGAAGATAGCTGTGTCTGGAAGACAGTAAGAGATGTGCATCCTAATGGAAGATTCCTGCATGTCCGATGGCATCGATGTGGACAAAGGCTTTGCCATTGCCTTCATTGTCCTTGTGTTTGTGTTCCTAATAGTGATGGTTTTTCGGTGTGTAAAATTGGTAAACAATCCCTATGAGATCAGCTCTACAACTGCAGACCTGCCTCTGAATTGAAGTACCATCAAACCTGGTGGTCTCCTCTCACAAAAGACTTGCAATCTTTTTTTAGGGGGCAGTACTTTTAGCAGAGCCTTATACATCCAAGGCTTGCCTTGAAACCCTGACCCGTTTCTCCTCCACCTCCTAAATACCAGGACTACAAAGAATGCTCCATCACAACATTCGAAATCTTTTACATTGATATGTATGGTCCAGAATTTATATTCCTTTACCTCTGCATTTCTCAAGCTTGCTATCTTGTGTTCTGTAACAAGCACGAAGGAGTCAAGTATCTCACCAGAGAGAAAACTTGGGCTATTTTTTTCAGGCAATCTATTACTAAAGTTGAACTTATTGACTAGACTAAGCCTATGAGTTTCAATTGTCCCATATCTAATGTTCCTGGGGTAGGACACTGGATCTTAATTTAATGATGTAACATAATGCTATGCTTGGTGAGGCCCATCTGAAACTAGAAGCAGTCTAGGACCTGGCCAAATGTATTTGTACCTTAAGGTAAACAGAAATGGCAAGCATCCAACAAGAACCATTCAGGGGATCAAATCTGCTTTCTTCTCAAGAGGGTGGAGCTCTATGCTCCAGGTGGTCTAATGTGCCTAAAGTAAGTCCCCCAGTCTCTGTCAGCCAAAGTTCTCTCAGCTATAAAGTAATATGAATGAGTGGGCTGTGCAGAGCTCCAAAGGGTAGGTATTCATCCCCCAATCCCTGAATGCCAGGGACATGCTCTGATTTGGGGAAAGTCTTTGAAGAAAATTAAGACTCTTAAACCTACCTTTAATAACAGCACATGAGAGTCAGAGGTATAAGGATTGCTGTGAGTTTTTAACACGGGTCATATCAGAGATTTCAAAAGATATGGGTAGTCAGGGGAAAAAACACAGCAAGATAAAGATGGTGGCAGAGATTTGAGTTGTGCAGCCAAAAGCTGAAAGAGACGGGGAAGGAGTGTCTCCTGGGGCTGCTGGTTGCACGGCCGCACCAACAGCCTGAGTGTAGACTCCTTCACTTGGTGTTAGTCAAATAGCCAAGAAGCGATTTGATTGGCAATTTCTGCTCTCCAGAACCTGAGAGAGTACACTTCTATCTCTTTACACCATGAGGTGGTTGGTGGCAGTCACAGGAAGCTGATAGATACCTCTGACTATCATCAGTTTTCCAGAGACCTGTGTGTGTGTGTGTGTGTGTGTGTGTGTGTGTGTGTGTGTGTGTGTGTGTTGAAGCGGGGTTTCTGGCTGCAGAGATGACTCTGTGGTATACAGTTCTTGCTGCTCTTCCTGAAGATCCACACTAGGTACTGAGCACCCAGGTGCTATGTTCACAACCTGCTGTCACTTCAGCTGCAGGGAATCAGAAGTCCTCTTCTGGCCTGCCTGGCCAAGACCTCAAAGGAGCAATCTGGCCTCAGCCAGATCCACATGAGTCAGCAGGAGGGACCAGGGCCAACCAGAACACCAGGAAAAGTTCTCCACTGTGCTTTCTCAGTGAAGACATGAGACCAAGGGCTGAGCTCTGCGAGCAAGCCTGGCTCGGCCTCTCATCAGTGTCTGTTGAGCCCTGTTTATACGCTCTTCAAGCATCACGTGTCCTCCACAGGTCTTGCCTCACCACGTGTCTTACCTCAGCACTTAAGTCTGTCTTAGCAAAACTCCACTGAGACTCCCTCAGCTGACATCACTCTGCCATTCTGCCAGGCCGGAGTCTGCAGAAGCAGCGAGAAGCTGCAGCACACCACCAGAAGTGTTTAATGTGTTTCTCTGTATGGAGTCCTGACAAATGGAGCTCAACTATGCAATGTAAGGTGAACCAATACATGTGTGTCATTAGCAAAGAATCCATCACATGTGCTTTCACATGCTTGCTTTAGCAAAACATCCTTTCTCCTGTGTCTGCTTCAGCGAAACAATCATGAATCTTCCTTAGCCTTTCACCTGTGACCATTTCAGTGAACCAATTCCTTCATGTGTCTGCTTTAGTAAAACATCCTTTCTCCTGTGTCCACTCCACGTGTTTGCCCCAGTAAAACACCGTCCAACACAACTAAGTTGTGTGGTTTCCAAAGAACCCTTAAGTTTCCACTTCAGGTAGATGATGACCTCTGACTTCCAACACATACAAAAAAAAAAGGCATACTGGTGCACATATGGATACACACTGACATATACACAGACACACATGTTCAAGAAATAAAGTATATAGGAAGTTGAATACAGATATGTGCAAACACCATGCTGTTTTCCATAAGAGTCTTGAGCAGGCATGGACTTTGTGTTATACATGAGGTGCCTGGAGCACATTCCACTTGTACACTAAGAGTGACTACTGTCCTCTTGTCATGATTTCACAATGACCCTGCTTCCTGGACTCAGGCTATCAGGCTTGGATAAAGCGTTCTTATCCTCTGAGCCATCTCACTGGCCCTTTCAATTCACTGCGTGTGTGCATGTGTGCATGGCATGTGTAGAAGTCAAAGGACAGCTTGCGGGAGTTGAAGCTTCTGTCTTTCAACCATGTATGTCCCAGGGAACAATCTCAAGTGTCAGGCTTGGTACTGAGTGCCATTACCCATGGAACTCTCGCTGGCCCATGTTCCAGATTCTGGCGTTTTTAGTTCCTTAGGCTTCAGTCAACAATGATCCAAAACTATTAAATGAAAATCTCAGAGGTAAACCATCCATCACTCTTGGTTGCATGCCATTTGAGCAGTGTGATGGTGTCTGATTCCTCCCGACTGGGGTGGGGCGGTGTGGCGGTGTGGAGCACCCTTCCCCAGCATGACCAGTGTGAACTCGCACATGTGTGCAGATGTCTCTTTCGGCCCCATCCCCACATTCCTTATTTTATTCAATCCTGGCCTCAAAGCCAAGGCTGATCCTGCTGGCAACTTGAATGTGCTGAGCAAAACCACAAAGTGCTTTCCTCTCTCTCTCTCTCTCTCTCTCTCTCTCTCTCTCTCTCTCTCTCTCTCTCTTTCTCTCTCTCTCTCCCCAGAGATTGAAATTGTACTATTTTAACATAGACTCAAGCAGGAAGGTTAGGAGAAAGAGACACTCAGAAGAAAATGAGACATAAAGACGGCTTGTCTGTGGGCTTCCCAAAGATGAGTTGTGAATTTTTCTTTCAGGGTAGGGGTAGGATTAGGGTGGTTGGGTCTTGCCTGGCTTTCAGCTCAGACTCAGTTATCCTCCTGTCTCATCTCTCTAAGTGCTGGGCCCACAGGAATAAATGAAAGATTCTAAAGGATTTTGACTGCAGTGCTGTGGATCCTGCTGGGAGCCAAAGGCCTCTTCTCTTGACTGTACCTCTCTTAATAGTTTAGCGAGAGTGCCTTTTAAATGCCTCCCCCATTCTCTGACTACTTCTACAGATCTGAGGCTCAAACTCAGGGACTTTCACATGCACGACAAGTGTTTACCATTGGATTAATCCTCAACTCCCACCTTCCCACACCACAAGGTATATTCTGTAAGTAGTACAAAGCCAAATTTTCTCAGCTAATAAAGAGAAGCTAGAGAGATAGCTCAGAAGTTAAGAGCACTTACTGCCCTCACCAAGGACACAGGTTCACTTTGCAGTATTTCCAGAGCAGCTCACAGTCATCTGTGACCACAGCTCCATGGAATGCAGCCCCTCTGGCTTCTGCAGACGTGTGTACTCATCTTCATCTACATATAATCTATAAGAATAATAAAATACTTTTTACATTTCTCTTCTCTCTCTCTCTCTCTCTCTCTCTCTCTCTCTCTCTCTCTCTCTCTCTGAGAACCGGGTCTTACACCTATCTAGTGTTATGGGGTACAACCAGGGGGCAGAGGAACGATAAAGGGTGGAAAAAAAGAAAAAACCCACAAAGTAGCAAAGGCCAGCTACAAGTGGCACACAAATGTGGTCTTGAAAATTTAAGATAAAAATGGAAAAATTTTAAAAATATCATAGAGAAAACGATGGAGGATGAAGGACTGGTTATATTTTTTTTTACAAGACATTAGCAAAAAAATTTATTGCAGCTGCTATCATTGGGAATCCCCCATTTGCTCCCAGAGGGGATTTTCTGTATTTTTCTTTTTCTTCTTCATATATTTTGTTTCAAAAAAAAGTTTAGAAGAATGGTGGAGTAATTGGAAACATTGTGGGTGGAAACGGAGGGGGTCTGAGAAACAAAACATGGCTGAAATGGGAAGACAAAGGGGTCGCTCCACTCTCTCTTTTCTAAAAGGGTTTTAGAGTTGGTGGTGCAACTGGAGAGGTTTCCACTGGAGGTGGAAGCACCACAGGAAAGATAACAAAAAGGCTAAATCTAAGCAAGGAAGTAGGAGTTTCCTTCAGGAGGAAAGATGAAAGAAAATGTGCTAGAGGGTGGTAACAGAGAAAATCTGAAAAAGCAGGAAGACAATTGATGAATCAGCCCTTTAGAAAGAAAGGGTTAATCTTGAACCAACCATGCCACCAGAGTTGCAGGAGAGGTGGCCCTTGGTTACAGCATCACCATCAGATTTCTCCGTAGTCATATAGTATGTGCCTGCTAATAATGTGGAACAAAATTATGAGGAGAAAGGATCACATTCTACAAAGAGATCTGAGGCACTTTAAAGATGCTATGATTTCATGTGGAGTACATTCTCCATATGTGAAACAAATTCTAAACAACTGGGCTACTCCAATAGAATTATTCCCTAAGACAAGAAGGGCTTGGTAACAGCTGCATTTGAGGCCCGTTTACAGTTGCAATGATTAACATGGAGGAGGGAAGAAGCCTAGAATATTGAAGCCTAGAATAGTAAAATAGAGCAAGGGGGTAGAGGGTAAGGAGAAAAAGGGTAAGGGTACCACAGACAGATAGTAGAAATATAGGCCTTGATCTCACTATGAAAAGTTAATCATGTAAGAATAAGGCAGGGGATAGTTAAAGAATACTGTCTCAATGGATAATAGTTGTTTAGGCTGATTTAATTGCTTTGATTTGTTTTAATTATCAAGATGTGTGTGGTTGTAAGTTTGGTGGTTATAATATTAAAAATCCTCTGGGAGAGAGGTCAAAATAGAGCCTGAAGTGATAGGCGGCTGCTAAACTGAATCAGCCCAAACTTTGATGATTTCAGGTTACTGGACCACAGACATGCGATTTGGGGAGAGAGGTTCTGTATTTGTGTTAATAGGAAAGAAGAAAAGGCTTTGGACCCCTTCCAGAGTGATATGGATCAGAGATAACAGGGGAAGACCCCCTGAAGATCTTGGCTAAAGAAAAGAAAAATTCGAGAAGATCAAAAAGACAGGTAACTTGATTTGTTGATTCCTCCACATTGGAACAGCCCTGTAACTGGCTTAGACATAAAAATGTCCCTAGGCAAAACTTTAGCTAAAATTAGACAATAAATCTTGTTGGTTATGGAATCTTTAAGATTCATTGTGCCATCCTTTATGTGGCAAGAATGAAGATTTATTAAAATTGATTATTGATTATAAATTAACTCATAAAAGGATGGTTGCCCTTCACCTGCCCAAACAAGGAGCAAAGATTTCACACTTGACTGATCTAGCACCTTGCACAATCCATACAAATACCTTAACAATACTAAAATTTTGGTTAAAAGATTCACATATTGCAGAGTGTATAGTTTTGACAATATTCATTTGTGGGGACTCTGAAATGACCTGCTGTTCCAGCCTCCTGCCTCATGATGCTGTCTAGAGACTTGCTTCCAGAAGTGTCAGGAATTCCTGCTGGCTGATTCCTGATAGACTTGGTTCATCCAGCCTTTCAGACAGAGCCAGTCAGAACTTCAGTCAAATCCTGAGGCTTCTAAGCATACAGAGACTAGATAACAGATGCTAAGTTAACTTTCTTACATCTAACCAACTTTTCTAATTTTCCTACCCTTCCCCACCCCTTTAAAAAATTCATTGCCCCAATTCTGCAGAAAGAAGTTTAGAGGAGTCATCATCCTGATCCTAGGGTTTGGGTATCTGGTTATGGTTATTTTATAAATTATAGATAGGTTATCATTTTAAGGGATAATTTGGAAATAGTCATAATTTTGAACAGGGAAGAAATATATATGATGGATTACTAAATTTATTCTTAAACAAAGTATTGTATAGCTATAGTCTTATATTGACAGAAATCTTTAATTGATGCAAAATTGAAGTTTTAACTTCTTACATTGGTACAGAATTTATGTCTTGATACAGAAGTAAAGTTTTCATTGGTATGAATCTTTGTATATTGATAGAAAATTTGAAATTAATACTGTTACTCTTAGATAAGCTTCGTGCCTATGCAACTCATTTAAGAACACAAGGCTTTGACCCAGTTCTTCTACAGCTATTACAAACTGTTTAGGGTGGTTAAGTAATACAAGTTAAGGGTCAAATAGTAAATTCATGGTTATATTAGATTCTTATTTCATTAATAAAGTATTTTCAATATTATTCAAATAGAAATACCTAAGAGTAGTCAGGATTTAACTGTTCAGATATACCTTATGTAAATATATAGTCTTCAAAAGTATCAGAAATCTACAGAATATGACATTTAAAGTAATTTTATTATTAATAGAAATTTTGACTAGGAGGCATGTCTGCTCCTGACAGTACCCCCTTAATGGTTCAAAGAAGTTATTGAGCATCATAACCTATATGTGGAGTTTCTCTAGTTGTGGCAAGATAGTCACTGGGCAAAAAATTCCCTAATTCATCTACAGACAAAAAATACTGTTTGGGAAAGGACACAAGATGGTGGGATAGTCGACAGCTGAGCTCTGCTGAGACAGAGTAAGCTAGTCTTTCACAGTTCCTGCTTCACCTAAGGTCTGTCAGATGTTCTGGGCCAGAAGGCTGAAGACAGATGCTCCAATGTTTTGAGCAATAGATCCAGGTAGTCAACTGTCTTAACAGATTGGTTAAGTTTTGGAAACTATGTTTTTGTGCTTCCTATGTATTCCGGAAATATTTAATTTGTTCTTGGATCTCTGACAGGGTTAAAGACTAGTTATAGTCTCATAATCAAACTTAAGGCCGGGCAGTGGTAGCACACACCTTTAATCCCAGCACTTGGGAGGCAGAGGCAGGTGAATTTCTGAGTTCGAGGCCAGCCTGGTCTACAGAGTGAGTTCCAGGACAGCCAGGGCTACAAAGAGAAACCCTGTCTTGAAAAACCAAAAGAGAAAAAAAAAATCATAATCAAACTTAAGTTATTTAGCATTAAGGAAGGTGGTCTAGATTTGAAAGGATGGTTTTCAGATTGTAATGCAAGTTAAAAATCAAAACATAATTCAGATATAGAATTGTATACTCTTTAATTTATGATTGATGTTGGAATAATATACCTAAATTCATAAAATTGATGGACTGGACATTATTAGAGTATATTATACCTTATAGCTTACACAACTATGATAACTATGTTTGTTGTATATCTGAGGGAAAAGGCCTTTTTAATGCATGAAAAGGGTAAAATGTTGTGAATTTGTTCTAATGCTACTTGTGTTAATTTGGCTCCCAAAATAATATGGGAACCCACATCTACATGTAAGATGCTGAGCGTCCCTGCCCCCAGTTGGCTTTGACTGGTAAATAAAGTTGCTGGCAGCCAATGGGTGGGCAGGGAGACAGAGACACAACTTTTATGTTCCCAGGCAAGGAACACTGGAGAGGAAGAAGAACCACCATGCCTGGAAAGCAGAAGGATCATCCTTGAGAGCTGGAGAAGCAAGGGCATGCAACCCTGTAAGGAGTCACAGAGAGCAGGCCCAAGGGCAGGGCATGCGGCCATGCAAGAAGGAGTCAGGGAGAGTGGCCCCAAGGCCCCTGATTGGGTCTAGGGTGGCAAAGGTGGAATATAGATTTTTAGTAAGTAATAAATCAGGAGTATTGGAGAGAGGCGTTGGCAACCTGGAAGTTTGGGAGTGGCCCAGCCAGTACTCAGGAGGTGACAAGCCTACAGCAGAACATAGATTAATATAAATGGACCAATTTGAGTGTAAGAGCTAATTGGGAACAAGCCTAGCTTTCAAAATTAATAAAAGGTCTCCATATCATTTCAGAGCTAGATAGATTATGTCATCATGGGTAATCAATGAAAATTGACAAAGAGCTCATAGCA
This sequence comes from Apodemus sylvaticus, assembly GCF_947179515.1. Lineage (NCBI taxonomy): Eukaryota > Metazoa > Chordata > Mammalia > Rodentia > Muridae > Apodemus > Apodemus sylvaticus. Next base: position 68,511,872 of record NC_067475.1, read on the forward strand.
GCTATATGGGAAAAATTAACAGCAAATATTTTAAATGCAAGTGTCTTCAGTTTATGAAAAGAACTAATTAGATTCTCCTATGTATTGTAAAAGGAATGCCAATTAGTGAAGAACCTTATGCAAATAAGTTGGAAATGTCAGGCTATAAGTCAGACAAAATGAGCAAAGGAATTCAAAGCCCATATATTCAGTTCAAAAATCTGAGCTGTGTGCACTTCTTATGGTATTGTTAGATTTTCCTGAATCTTTTAATACAGTTACTGACTCTCAATATGCAGAAAGCATTGTTCTGCATTTAGAGACTGCTGAATTTATTCTGGATAATTCAGAATTAAACTTTTTATTCATATAGCTGCAACAGGCAACCAGAAATAGAAGCTATCTATTATATATCACCCATATCCAGTCTCATATAGGTTTACCAGGTCCATTAAGCCCAAGGAAATGAAGAAATTGATGAGTTATTAATAAGAAGTGTGTTAGAAGCCTCAAAGTGTAATGAAAAATCATCATGTTAACGGTAAGGTTTACTGAAAAAAAAAAATTCTGTCACCTGGCAACAAGCCAAGGAAATTATGAGAAAATGTCCTTTGTATAACCACATGTTCTTTGTATAACCAAACTCCATTACCATCTGGAAGTAACCCTAGTGGTATCAAAAGCAATGAAATATGACAGATAGAAGTGTTTCATTTTGCAGAATATGGAAATCTAAAGTTGGTACACCATACCATTGATATGTATGCTGGGTTTCTATAGGCAGCTGCTTTGAGCTTTAAAAGATTCTGTGATCACACACTTACTGGAAGTAATGGCTATTGTGGGGATACTTATACAAATTAAGACTGACAATGCTACAGGGTGGTGGTGGCGCACACCTATAGTCTCAGAACTCTGGGAGGCAGAGACAGGCGGATTTCTGAGTTCGAGGCCAGCCTGGTCTACAGAGTGAGTTCCAGGACAACTAGGGATACACAGAGAAACCCTGTCTCGAGAAAACCAATCCAAACCAAACAAAAAAAACAAACAAACAAACAAAAAAAAAACCCTGACAATGCCCTTGTATATGCCTCCAGTACAATGAAATTATTGTCTCATATTAAAATATAAAGCACAGTACAGAAATATCACACAATCCTACAGGCCAAAAAGTTGTAGAAAGATCTAGTCATACTGTAAAGGAAAAAGTATAAAAACAAACACACACGCCCAGAGATAGAATCAACAGTGCTCTGCTGAGGTTAGATTTTCTGAGTGTTAATGAGAAAGGAACAACAGCAATCAAGAGCCAAAGGGTCATAGAAAAACTATGAAACTGAGTTGGCCTCTATACTGCAAGCATGTATTAATATCAGGATGGAAGCCAGCAAAAGTTTTGCATTGGGGACAAGGATTTGTTTATATTTCCACAGGATACCATCAAAACCAATAAAGCATAGAGTAGGAGAGATTTCCTGAAAACCTTGGCTACTGACCAGAAAAGAACTTATTTCATTGAAAATGTCTCTGTTTATAATTTCCCACTGCACACAGCACAATTAATGGCTTAAAACAGAAGGAGGGTAGTGACATTTTCAAGAAATCTGGAATTTTTGTTTCTTTAAAAAACACAAAAATGTAAGAATATGCTTTAATTTTAATCCCAGGTGTAGGGATGTGGGGCTGCTTCAGACCATATACAGCAGCGACTATGATTTGGCTCATGCTCTAGCAAAAGTGTGATTTTGCCAGCTGCAGATAATTTCTGAGACATTTGGAATTTAGGAAACTTTTCAGAGCGTACATAAGTGCTAGGGCCCTGAGAGATGTGGACTGTGTGATTGTTGTCACTTAGGGAGGTTGGTTGAAATAGCTATGACCAAAGAAGAAACAAAAGAAAGGAAATTAGACTAGGGATTTTACTAATTCATTTCACCCCTCCCTTCTGGTGATAGAGCATAGATAAAGGGTAGAAAAAAGGTTCTGGGATAAAGGGTAGAAAAAAGAAGAACCCTAAAGTAGCAAAGACCAGCTACTCTACCCTCTTTGGTTTTTCCCCCCTAAAAACAGATAAAAATTATGTCATTGTTTGAGTATGTCATGATTTTACCAATTTCTGGAAACAGACATTTACATTATCTATCTATCTATCTATCTATCTATCATCTATCTTGTAATCTAATTCTTGGGGGGGGGGGGTCTTCTATGTCCATTTAACTCCCAAATACCTGTAGGGCATTACTACTCCCACTTTAGCCTGTTTCCGAACCTAAATAAAGACAGAGATCTAGTTTGTTTGTTTTTTTTAAGATTTATTTATTTATTATATGTAAGTACACTGTAGCTGTCTTCAGACACCCCAGAAGAGGAAGTCAGATCTCATTAAGGATGGTTGTGAGCCACCATGTGGTTGCTGGGATTTGAACTCAGGACCTTCGGAAGAACAGTCAGTGCTCTTAGCTGCTGAGCCATCTCTCCAGCACAAGACCTGGTATTTTTATTCCCAAGCTGTAAGCACTAATAGCTGGGAAGATTCTGATCTGTTCTAATCTGACTAGGCTACTACTACTCAGTCAACTATCCCATTCCTGGCCGTTTGGTCTTGTCCTGTCACTGTGTACCGTGTGTGTCCTCATGGCTGCTACCTCATTGGGATCCCATGGTAAATCCTTCTGGTCTCTCCATGTGCTTTCTCCGTACCTGCTTTTCCTCCTCTACTCTTTCCTACCCAGTCATAGGCTGATCAGCTCTCTTTATTAACCAATCAGAGGTAATGAACAACAATTTTTACTAACATTGAGACTGGAGAAGCTTGACCATGCCAGTGTCTGGACTGCAACCGGAAGTCTGGGCATAGAAAGAAATCACCATGTAAATAGAGAATGCACAAAACCACACTGTTGTTACTTTGTTTCTAACCCAATTACCCGGTAAAAGAAATCTCAACTCAATCAGTAACAATACAATGCAAGCTATAAGCCTAGTTTGGGCAGATTTCCCACTACACTACTCTATTTCCACCTATATTATCCCATATAACTTGCTGTTTCTCCAGGCCACAAGCTTCTCTCTCTGCAAACTTGTAGGTCCTCTTTCTTCTCCCCCATCCCCCCAACCCACCCATCCCCCCAACCCCACCCATCCTCCTCAGCTCCTCCCCCTTCCCAGCAATCCTTTTCTCCTCCCCCAAAGTCTCAGCTCCTCCCCCTTCCTCCTGCCCAATCATTGGCTCAAGCCTTTATTTGAAAAGTTAAGGTGGGAAGAAGGTTCACATGGCAACTCCTCATCTGCTGCCCCTCTGCGGGGTGGGATTAGCATCAAAATACAAGCCCAGGGCTATCCACACCATATTCTCTTTTTTTCTCCTTTCCTTTCTCCTGCTTGCCCTGGCCCCACCCACTCCAGGCTCTGCTCTCTCCAGGACCCACTTGCTCCAGGTCCCCACAAACCATATTCTAACACACTCTTTCTCCTCCTCTTCTTCTATCTCCTTCTGTCTTTCTGTCTTAATGTCTATCTTTCTTTCTGTTTTTCTCTTCTGTCTCTCCTAGGCTGACTACAAGTTCAACGTGTATCCAAAGATGGATAATCTTGAACTCTCTCCTGCCTTCACCTCTAAAGTGCTGATATTACTTGCAGAGGCCACTATGCTCAACTTGGCTTCCTACTTAGACCTACTGACCTATAAAGAATGATACAACACAAACCTGCCATTCCTATGTAGTTTCTCAAATTTAATTTAGTAAATTATCTGGGGTTCCTACAAAAATTCAGATTTGGGGTAGGGGGTACACATCTTGATAGAAACACTTGTCTATTATGTGTGAGAAAATGGACTTGATTCTCAGCACTGTGAAATAACAACAAATACAAAAGCAGTAGAAGTTATAACTCCTGTGTGTGTGTGAGTGTGTGTGTGTGTGTGTGTGTGTGTGTAGCACACAAGTGCTCATGCATCTGTGTATTCATGTGAGGAAGCCTAGAGATTTCCTCTGGTACTTTGCATGCATAGAGAGAGGACATCTAACTAAACATGGAGTTTATCATTCAGCTGGACTTGGTAAATAGCCCGTGTAGGGTATGAGGGATGCTGGGAGAATCTGAAGGCCAGGTCTGCTTTGGTATGTAAAATATGCTCTCAGTTGTTTGTTCCTGGGTCTGAAACCCAACAAAAAGATGTAAAATATCTAAAGAGGAATTTCCTTAGAGGGATTTCCTAAAGAGGGATTTCCTAAAGAGGGATTCTCTAAAGAGGAACGGGGAAGGAGGAATAAAATGGCCAGAGAGGTAAATTAGAACCAGACGATGAAAAATGTGCAAATACTATACTGTAGATTTTAATTTTAATTTCATTTTAGAGATATAAAAAAAAGCAGGGCTGTGGTGTGGTAGCACAAGGCTTTAATTCCAGCACGCAGGAGGCAGAGGCAATAATATCTTCATGAGTTTAAGGCCAGCCTGTTCAACATTCAACATAGTGAGTTCCATGCCAGTCAGGACAACACAGTGAGACCCTATCTCAAAAGGACAAAAGACAAAAGGGGGAAGGGGGTAGCTGTTAATCTGGTCTATACTACCTGGCTGGGGCTGTGATTCCTTGATACCTGCCCAAATGTTTTGGATTACTGAAAGACACACACACACACACACACACACACACACACACAGAGAGAGAGAGAGAGAGAGAGAGAGAGAGAGAGAGAGAGAGAGAGAGAGCTCAAGATTGGGCATTTCCAAACCTCCCTGAGACTTACACACTCTCCCCTCCAATATTACTGAATTATTACTCTAAACTCCATATTCCATCTCTGCTACCCCAGACCGATCAGGAGAGTGGCTCCTGGGGCCGATGTACCCCAACTCTTACATGGTGTATGCTTTCTTCCCTGCAGCTCACAGGCTTGCTTTTCCTGCTTCTCTGTCATGGAGAGTCTAAAACCTCCTTCATCTCCTTATCCTTTGCTTGGGAAATCTAAGTCCCATCTCTGTTTCCCCAGTGGGCAGGAACCACAGAGATGTGCAAGTTCTTATGTGATTTTGGGAGCCAAATAACACAAAAAGCATTAAAACCAATTCACAACTGAGAGAGAGAGAAAGAGGGAGAGAGAGAGAGAGAGAGAGAGAGAGAGAGAGAGAGAGAGAGAGAGAGAGAGAGGATTGAGGGATCAGCCATGATTTTTATGCAAGTAGTCCCTGGTGAACTGAAGATGGTTTGGCTCACAAAAATAGTCTTGTATAACAATCTCTTTCCTTCCATTATCCCATCAGCTAACTGTCCCTACTCACCTCCAAGCCCCTTTATTCCTCACCCATAGTGTTCCTGACTTTGTAGTCTGTCTGTCTATCTATCTATCTATCAATCAAGTGTGTTTTTGAGACAAGGTAACTCACTCTACAGACTAGGTTGACCTCAGACTCTGAGATCCACCAGTCTCTGTCTCCTGAGTGCTGAGATCAAAGGCTACTCTCTATGCCTGGCTACTAACCCTGCTATTTTAATATTCACTTATGCCTAGCATTTGTTTCAAATTGAGTCAAAAGAACTACCAGTTTGAAGCTAGCCTGAACATGTCTACTAGATCTACTACAGTCCTAGTTAACATAGCAAACCCTGCCTCAATAAACAAAACAAGAAATCAACTGAAATATAAATTCTTTCTCAAATAAAGGTACACACACACACACACACTAGCAATTAAGGAAAAGAGGCCATGAATCTGAGAAAACAAGGAAAGGCAGAACTTGAAAGGAGTGGAAAGGAAGAGAGGAAGGTGTGAATATGTATGTGTTTGTGTGCCTGTATAAAATTAAGTTTGAAGTGTATTTATTTATCTCACTATGTTGTTCTGACTTTTCTGGCACTCACTTTGTAGATCAGACTGCCCTGGAATTCACAGAGATCAATCTTCATTGGCCTCCTGAGTACTAGGATTAAAGGTGTGAGCCACTACACCTAGCCCAATGTATTTCTCTCTTAATTTAAAAACTAAATACAGAGGCACATTGTTTTATTTCAGATCCTTAACAGGTCTCCAAAATTAAAGGACAAACATTTGTGCATCAAAAAAAAAAATTCTAGCTAAATACTTTGATTTTTTAAAAAAACTCTATTGAATTTAATAAAGTATTAAGTTAACACACACACACACACACACACAAGGGCTGGAGAGATGATTCAGTATTTAAGAACACTTACTGCTTTACAGAGTATTTTGAGTTTGAATTTTAGTGCCCATGTTGGATGGCTCGCAGCTGTCGGTAACTGCAGATCCATAGTATCCAGCGCCCTCTTTGAGCAAACTTGCACTCATGTGTACATACGCACACACAGACACACATGTGTACAGAGAAATATTTTTATATACATATCTTGCAGGATGTGGTGGCTCACAGGATAATCCCAGCGGGTGGAAAACAGAGGCAGGTAGATCTTTGTACAGTCTCCATAGCAAACGCCAGACCACCCAAGATTACATAGCCTGACCCCATGTTAAAAGTACAACAAAACCCAACATCTTGTCTTCGCTTTGTTTCTGTGTATCAGCTTCCTTCAGCCTTGCAGGCAGGGTTATGGGAGGGCAGTGGAAGAAGACAGTGTACTTGAGTTTGGCAGTTTATTTGTAAGGCTGTTCTTAGGCTAAACAGGTGGGGGCAGGGTAGGGAGGAGATTGGTCAGATCTGTAGTGAACGTAATTGCATTCAAAGATGAATAGGCAAAGAAGCAAAGAATGAAATGAGAGAAAAACACACAAGATGAAACCCCGCCAAAGGAAAAAAAAAATAAAGGTAGGAAGGAAACCCAGAGAGAGGATGGAGATATCTCCACCAAACCTCGGGAAAGACATGCCTGAGCAAAACCAGAGAAGGAAGAATTACAGGAGTGGGAAAAAACGAAAGGATGTTTTAAGAAAAGACCGATTTGCTGGCTGGTAGTGGCGCATGCCTGTAATCCCAGCACTCTGGGAGGCAGAGGCAGGCAGATTTCTGAGTTCGAGTACAGCCTGGTCTACAGAGTGAGTTCCAGGACAGCCAGGGCTACACAGAGAAACCCTGTCTCGAAAAAAACTAATCCAAAAAACAAAACAAAACAAAACAAAAAAAGAAAGAAAGAAAGAAAGAAAGAAAGAAAGAAAGAAAGAAAGAAAGAAAGAAAGAAAGGACCAACTCAAGATCTCCAGGAGCTAAAAGGGGACGCACGCACAGCGCGGGCATTTAAGCATGAAGATATGTTGAGAGAAGCAGATGAAACGAATGAGTAGAAGTAACATACATGCACACAAAATAGCCATTGCTTAAAATTTAAAAGCAAGATAAAGGTCCTTTTGTATATTACATAGATGCACATTAAAAACTTGTGAAAGATGAAAGACTACACAATCTCAATGATGGAATTATGGGGTTTTTTGTTTATTTGTATTTTACATATTTTCTATATGAACACTCATTAATTTTGCTGAAAATTAAGTTTTATAACTTAAAAAAAATCTTCAAAGTAAAACAATACAGAATTATGTTGGCCAAGTGTAGCAGAGGAGCTTCCATAAATTACTCCCGGGAAAAAAAAGCTGCCTTGCCCATCAGTCCCTTAGCCTGAAATGCCCTACTTCACATTTGCCTACTCTCCCAAGTCCCAGAACCCCTGTCCTGCTGCACTATCCTATAAAATTTGATCCCTACAGGCTACCGTCGCAGAGGCCGGAAGGACGCTCTTATTGCTTCCGGACCGTCGTTTTGCTTCCGACCCCCCCCCCCCTTGGCTCCTCATGCTGTTTCCCCTCCCCCGCTGTCTCTCCTTCAGTTTGCGTGGGTTTTAGCGAGGCGGAGCCCTGGAGTAAATCCCGGGGTCCGCGCTTGAGCCGCGGCCCTTGTGGTTGGGAGCCGGAGTTGTGGGGAGGACTGACCGAGGTAGGCTGAGGCTGAGTGGGCCTGGGCGGGTTGCTTGTGGGAGGTTGGGGCTGTGTGTGGAAACTTGGCGGGAGAGGAGCCAGGCGGGGCGCCCGAGCCTGGGCCCGAGCGGGGCGGGCCGGCCTGAGGCTGCAGCCGCGGGTGGGCGTGAGGCAGGCGGCGCGTGGGCGAGGCGCGGGAAGGGGCCGGAGGCTGCTGCGTTCCTCCCGGGCCCAGGCGGCCGAGACCCGAGTGCGCGTTGTTGGCAGTGTGGCTGTTGAGTGGTCGCCATTGCTTCAAGCTTCTGCCCGGCTCACGCAGGAAAGCCCGACCTTTCCTCTCTTTTTCCTTTTCCTGCTTTTCCTTTTTGCTGGTCGCTGACTCGAGGGCCGGGTGCAGCCGGGAACCCTCCCTTGTGCAGCTGCCCTCTTGCATGGTCCTAGGAGTGTTTAAAAGCCAACTTTGCACAGGAAAGCAGAGGGTAGTAAAGGAAAGGAGGGATAAACAACCCCGGCTGGAATTGGTTCCTTACGGATCGGCCGTCTCAGGTGGACGGGGAACTTCGGGTTAGACACTGTGCAGAGAAAAGTCGATGAAGGAACAAGTTAGCGCACACAAGTACCTTCCTTTGTAGAGGAGCACTCTTCAGTTTTCTGAAACACTGCGGTAGCTCCCTGGTGCGTGCTGGTGTTCTCCAAGGTCTCTCAGCTCTTAGTTCTTACTCAGGCTTTGGTCTGTGAGAAGATGAGTCTCCCCGGGAAATCTCCGGATCACCTTCTGGAGAGGGCGAGGAGAGAAGAGAGTTGGCAGGATAGGAGGGTCTTTTATTATGAGACAGAAATTGTCTGGGTTGAGGTTAGAGTTGTTTTCGCCTCTTGTTCATCCTGCACAGGACAAAAGCATGTCCTCCTTCCCTGGGTGCATGAGTTTGGCTGCAGCGCCAGCTGCAGCTGACTCTGCAGAGATTGCTGAGCTGCAGCAGGCAGTGGTTGAAGAGCTGGGTATCTCGATGGATGAGCTTCGTCAGTTCATTGATGAAGAACTGGAAAAGATGGACTGTATACAGCAGCGCAAGAAGCAGCTCGCAGAGCTGGAGACGTGGGTACTACAGAAAGAGTCTGAGGTGGCTTATGTTGATCGGCTCTTTGATGATGCATCCAGGTAAGGATTCCCAGAAGCCCAAGCAAATGTCCATTTGCATCCTCCTTGGAGTGATCATTGTTGTCATTGGCCTAAGCACTTTATACTTTGCCGAGTTCAATCACGTGGGACCTTGCACTTCCTGTGAGTTTATAGTGCAGAGTTGCAACAGAACATTTTTCCCCCTGTGGGTAGCTGATGTGTGATCAGCAGTTGTAGGTAGGTTAAAGGCTTGGATTCCCTTGTCTTTCTCCCGTACTGAACTTCCTAAGATCCCCAGAAAGTGAAGATTGTAGCATTGCTGTCTTTTCTGTTTTTCTGAGACAGAATCCCAATACCTACAATACTCTACATAGACTCTTCCAGAAAATATTTGGATGGGCTGTCCTCCCCTGGCCTGGTATTAATCTGATAGCATAACAAAACAAACAATAAAAAAATATACAAAATTATAAACCAATATTTTTCCCGAAAACAGATAGTAAGTTACTTAACAAAAGATTACCAAATAGAAGTTAGTCATACACAAACCAGGTATAGTGGCACACATATAAACTTCCAGACTTGGGTAATAGAGGTAGAGGATGAGGGAAAGCCAGACTCTGTGACCAAACAGAAGAGTAATCTGGGAAGACACCTGGTGCTCACCATTGTCTTCCACACTTGCACATATGCACACACACACACACACGTATGTCTAAACACATGCAGCACATACATACACACAAACACTCATACAGAAGAGCTTTGTCAGCTCTCTTTAGCCTGGCCATACGGGTAATGGCTGGGTCAATTTCCCATGAGTCTGTGGCCTTGGAGACCTCAATATGGCCATGTGCGTGTCAATGCATATGTACTCAGGACCTCCTCTGTTCCCTATACCTGGAAGCTCAGTCTGTAACTCCAGCACCAGGGGACCCAACACCTCTTCTGACCTTCAAGGGCACCTGTACTCATATATATGTACATACATACATACATACATACATAGATACATACATACATACATACAATTAAAAATAAGTCTTTAGCAGGGCAGTGGTGGTGCACGTTTTTAATCCCAGCACTTGGGAGGCAGAGGCAGGCAGATATCTGAGTTTGAGGACAACCTGGTCTACAGAGTGAGTTCCAGGATAGCCAGGGCTACAGAGAAACCCTGTCTGGAAAAACAAAAACAAACAAAAAACAAAAAAAAAAGTCTTTAAAAAAAAATTACTAGACTTGGTGGTGAATACCTTTAATCCTAGCACATGTGAGGCAGAAGCAGGTTAATTTAAGCTCTAGACCAGCCTGGTCCACATAAGAGAGCTAAAGCTACATAGAAAGACTCTGTCTCAAAACCACACCAAAGTAAATGGAGTTGTGTGTCTACACGCACATATGTATGTCTACATATTTGAACATAAGGTTTGCTGTTGTCAACCCGCATGGAAAATATGGAAAATACTGAGTCCAGCTTCATGGAAAATGATAAAACTAAATATCCTACCTCTTCCTCCTGAGTGTTAAATGATGCTAGCTTATGTTTGTTGACTGAGGTTTCATGAATAGCAGAGTACGGCCTTGAATTTGCTCTGTGATCTCCATCTATGGATAATCCTTTTTATATTCTGAGTGCTGGGTCACCATGCACAGTTTATTTTGTGTTTGGGATAGCAATTAGGGCTAGGCAGTCTTCTGCCAGTTCAGCTATATTCTCAGCCTCTTTTTAAAAAAATTTACTTATATGTGTAAGTACACTGTAGATGTCTTCAGACACCAGAAAAGGGCATCAGATCTCATTACTGATGGTTGTGAGCCACCATGTGGTTGCTGGGAATTGAACTCAGGACCTCTGGAAGAACAGAGCCCTTAAGTGAGCCATCTCTCCAGTCCCCATCCTCAGCCTCTTGTTATCTTTAACTGTGAAACATTAAAATTCCTAATTCCCCCAGAGTATATGTTTCAGATTGCTAGTGCAATTAAAGATTTTGGATTGTTGATAGACTAGTTGAAAACTGATGCAGTTGTTCATTTAATTTTTATTTATTCATTCATTCATTTTTTATACAAGGCCTCATTATATACCATTGGCTGCCTTAGAACTCACTATATAGACGATATTGGGCTGGACTCACAGAGTCCCATCTGCCTTTGTCTCTCTGGTAGTGAGATTAAAGGGATGCTTTACCCTGTAATCCCAGCACTCAGGAGGCAGACGCAGGCAGATTTCTGAGTTTGAGGCCAGAGTGAGTTCCAGGACAGCCAGGGCTATACAGAGAAACCCTGCCTGGAAAAAACCAAATCCAAAAAAAAAAGGGGGTGGGGGGATACTTCACAACTCTGGGCAAAATGAAGTTGCTATTTAAAGCTCTCTTCTTAGTTCCCAAAGCCACATAGATAAGAAGTATCCGATATTTTGTTACAAGTGGAAAATTCTGGCAAATTTTCATGATATAATTAAATGGAAACAAACATTCTGTGGAAAAAGCATTTTAAAGAGGTACTTTGGAACATGTAGAGCAAATAGTCTATATTTAAATATATATAATTTCCTGTTACTGTGTTGCTTCTTGTGTGTGTGTGTGTGTGTGTGTGTGTGTTTTGTTTTTTATTTTTTTTGTTTGTTTGTTTTGGTTTTTGGAGACAGGGTTTCTTTGTAACTCTGGCTGTCCTGGACTACCTCTACACCAAACTGGCCTGGAACTCAGAGCTGCTTGCCTCTGCCTTCTGAGTGCTGGGCTCTGTTTTTGTTGTTTCTAAAAGTTTCACTCTAGTCTTAATTTGCTGGGCTGTGGTGGGCACGCCTTTAATCCCAGCACTTGGGAGGCAGAGGCAGGCGGATTTCTGAGTTCGAGGCCAGCCTGGTCTACAGAGTGAGTTCCAGGGCAGCCAGGGCTAAATAGAGAAACCCTGTCTTGAAAATAAAAAAAGTTGCACTCTATAGGCTATGCTGACCATGAACCATGGTATTGACCAAAGTGACCTCAAACCTAGATAGTCTTGGTACCTCAGGTTAAGGATATCATGTATGAGCTCATAGGCTAGGTATTGCATAAATGTATATAAATGTATATCAGTTCTAATGCTCTTATTCTGTATTTTCTCCATTGGCTTTTATCTTTTCTACCTGTGTTCCAATACTAGGGAAGTGACTAATTGTGAGTCTTTGGTGAAGGATTTCTACTCTAAGCTGGGACTACAGTATCATGACAGTAGCTCTGAAGATGAAGCTTCCCAGCCTACAGAGATAATTGAGATTCCTGATGAAGATGATGATGTCCTCAGTATTGACTCAGGTAAAGGATGAAGCTTTGGTTGGGAAAGTCTTGCGATGGAAGCTGAAACTGGGAAATGAGCATGTTGAAGATAAAGAATCATACTGTCATTAATTCAACATGCCAGATTACCTGGCTGACTTATTATAACAAGTATGTATTATTAGCATCGTAAGTGTTTTCTATATTCTGATTGCTTCCTTTTCCCATTTCAGGTAAAGTGCATTTATTTTCTGTCCTTTTCTCCCATGTGTTTGTGTGTAGTTTGCCTGTGTCTTAGTTTCTTTTTCAGTGACTGATAAAATAATCTGACAAAAATCAATTGAAGGTTAAGGGAGCTTATTCTGATTCACATTTTCACATCATATTCATGATGGTGAAGGAATTCACAGTGGCAAAAGGCTAAAGTATCTGGTCACATTGTTTTGCGATCTGGAAACAGAAGGAACCTCTCATCCTGCTGCTCCTCCTATAGCTCTCTTTATTTGTTTCTTTATGAAGTCTATGGAATGGTGCCACTCACAGTGGGGCAGGCCCATCTACCTCTACATAATCAAAGTAATTCTTCATTGGCTTGTACAGACTTCCATTTCCCAAGTAATATTAAATTCTGCTGCCAGGTGGTGGTGGCTCACACCTTTAATCCCAGCACTTGGGAGGCAGAGGCAGGGGGATTTCTGAGTTCGAGGTCAGCCTGGTCTACAGAGTGAGTTCTAGGACAGCCAGGGCTACACAGAGAAACCCTGTCTCGAGAAAAAAAAAATCAAAAAAACCTATACTAGCTTCGGACTTGGAGCAGTATTTCTGCTTTGTTTGTTAGTTTGTTTGTTTTTGTTATTTTGAGACAGGGTTTCTGTATGCAGACCAGGCTGGCCTCAAAGTCCCATCAACCTGCCTGCCTCCAGGAAAGGTGTGCACCATCACCACCTGGCAAAAGTTGTTTCATCACCCGCTCTATTTATTGATTGACTGATTTATGTTTGTTTGTTTTGGATTTTCAAGACAGGGTTTTTCTGTGTAACAGAGTCCTGGCTATCCTAGAACTTGCTTTATAGACCAGGCAGGCCTGAAACTTACAGAGATCCTCCTACCTCTGCCTCCTAGTTACTGGTATTAAAGGTGTGTGCCACCATCACTCTGCTCTATATCGAGTTACTTTCAGAATCATAATCAGAGAATAGTTTGGTATTGTGAGTTTGCTCCATTCATTGCTCCCTTCTGGGATTTATTGTCAATTGTTGATTGGGTATGTCCTGCATCCAGGTAGCAGGGCAAAGCACCAGGCTGACTGTCAATATTATCCACATTGTGTTCATCTCCAGTAACCTCTTCTTAGCTTCCATAGATCTTGTGCATGCCAAACCTATTCAGAAGTATGCTGGCAAGCAGTAGGCCACTACAGTAGGCTGCAGTATAATTTGTTAGGCCAACTTTGACACTGTTTAGGTAGTTCACGTGTATATACTGTGCTGACTATCATATCTCCTATACAGGTTTGATTTTGTTTTTGTTTTTTTCAAGACAGGGTTTCTCTGTATAGCCCTGGCTGTGCTGGAGCTCACTCCGTAGACCAGGCTGGCCTTGAAATCAGAAATCCTCCCAAATGCTGGGATTAAAGGTGTTTGCTACCACTGCCCAGCAAATTTTGTTTTATTTTTTTAGTTTTAAAGATTTATTTAGTTATGTATGAGTACACCATTGCTCTCCTCAGACACACCAGAAGAGGGCATCAGATCCGATTGCAGGTGGTTATGAGCCTCCATGTGGTTGCTGGGAGTTAAACTCAGGATCTCTGGAAGAGCAGTTGGTGCTCTGAACCGCTGAGCCATTATAACCCACTCCTATACAGGTCTATGCGATCTGACAGATGATATCTCTGTTACATGAAATTTCTTTCTGTATTTGGGTTTATTGTACTTAGTGACTTTGATCACCAGTCCCTCCATTTTCTGGGAAATGTTGTGATTTCATTTTTCTTTATAATTGCTTACTCCCCCATAGCAGGCCTTCCTGCTTCTTTCCCAAAGGGGATTATTTTAGACATATGCTGCCATGTCTCACTCTTTTTTATTGTTTAGAGTTTTGTTTTTATATTTGTGGGGTTTTTTGGGGGTTTTGGGGTTTTGTTTTTTTTTTTTTTTTTTTTTTTTTTTTTTGGATTTGGTTTTTTTTCCGAGACAGGGTTTCTCTATGTAGCCCTGGCTGTCCTGGAACTCACTCTGTAGACCAGGCTGGCCTCGAACTCAGAAATCCGCCTGGCTCTTGCCTCCCAAGTGCTGGGATTAAAAGCGTGCGCCACCACTGCCAGGCATGATAGAGAAATATTTTCAGCTCTTGATCCTCCTACCTCTACCTCCAACTCCGAGTGCCAAGATCATAGGTGTCAATATTACAATTTTTTACTTATCCTTGATAGTTTCATGCATATATAAAAATACATTTTGGGGCTGGAGAGATGGCTCAGTGGTTAAGAGCACTGACTGCTCTTCCAGAGGTCCTGAGTTCAATTCCCAGCAACCACATGGTAGTTCACAACCATCTATAGTGGGGATCTGATGCCCTCTTCTGGTATGTTTGAAGACAGTGACAGTGTACTCACATACATAAATAAAATAAATAAATCTTGAAAAAAAAATACATTTTGATCATGTAACCAACTCCCCATACTATCTGGAATCTTTCATCTTCCCAACTAACTCATCTGTCCCCTTCCTTCCTTCACATATTGTTTTGTTTTTTACATTTTTTTTTCCTAATCCACTGAGTTTAATTTGGGTGTGGGGTTCTTGGGCAACTTACCATTGGCTACATCCATGTAGAAAAATTGTTACCTCTCCCTGAGAAACCTTTAACTGCCAATAGTTCCTCTGGGAGGTGTGGGGCTGGGTGCCCCTCCCCCATTTTTGCTGGAATGTTGGCTGACTTGTTCTTATACAGGTCTTAAGGGCAGATAGCCAGTGCTGCTGTTAGTTGATGAGTCCAAGGGCTCTATCAAATCTAGAAGACAGTTTTTCCCAACATTGCTCTCCATCCTACCCTAACCGTCTTCTACAATGTTGTCCTGTACAACCTACCCTTGTTGGCTAGGTGTGCTTACAGATGTCCCATTTAGGGGTAAGCACTCAACAGTCATTTATTCTTAGTGCTTTGACCAGTTATGAGTGTCTGCTCACTTGTAAAAGAAATTTCTCTGGCCAAAGTTTAATGGCTCATCCAGTGAAGGTGATTATCATCAAGCCCTGGGACCTGAGTTGGTTCCCCAGAACCCAGCCCATGGAAAGAACCAGTTGCTACAGTTGTCCTATATATGGGCTGTCATGAATGATGCTATTGTGGACATTTTGTTTAAATGCTTTGTGGACATTACAGTAACACTTTTAGGCAAACTTGCCTTGGTATTTCAGAGCAGTTATACCAGTTTTCGTTCCCCGTTACTGCTGGGGAAATAGCTCCCCAGAGGTAGGACCTTAGCCTAACGTACATAAGGTCCTCACTGTGAAGTACAGAGTCCCAGGCTACCTGTGTTTATCACTGATTGGTACTGTCAGGGTTTGTTCTTGCCAGCTTTTTTTTTTTGGGGGGGGGGGGTGTCCTGGAGACAGTAGAGTTCAGGCAGAAAATTACTGTGAATTAAAACAGTCTTGACTACATAGTTTTGGGACAGCCTTGGGTGGCAGCGTGAGACCATCCCAAAAGGAAAGATAGGGTAAAGTGTGAAAGGCCTGTTACTGCCTAGAATAAAGAAAGAATTCTATAACAATCAAGACAACTTTATCTTTAAATTTTTGGAGGCTAGATATGGTAGTATATGCTTTTTAATCCCAGCACTTGGAAGGCGGAGATAGGTGAATTACTGAGTTTGAGGTCAGCTTAGTCTGCATTGCAGAAATGAGGAGGGGGAAGGACTTTAAATGGATACTTGGGGGTTGCTTTTTGTTTGTTGGGTGGTTGTTTGGGTATGTTTGTTCTGAGACAGGGTCTTTTGTTTGGTTTTTCTTTTTGTTTTTTACGGTTTTTGTTTGTTTGTTTGTTTGTTTTGTTTTGTTTTTGAGACAGGGTTTCTCTGTGTAGCCCTGGCTGTCCTGGAACTCACTCTGTAGACCAGGCTGGCCTCGAACTCTGTAGATCCACCTGCCTCTGCCTCCCAAGTGCTAGGATTAAAGGCATGTGCCGCCACCACCCGGCTAAGATTTATTATTCTATGAATGTGAGTACACTGTCTTTCAGACACAACAGAAGAGGGCATCATACACTCATTACAGATGGTTGTGAGCTACCATGTGGTTGCTGGGAATTGAACTCAGGACCTCTGGAAGAGCAGTCAGTGCTTTTAACTGCTGAGCCATCTCTCCAGCCCAGATAGGGTCTTTTGTAATTCAAGCGGGCCTAGAATTCATTGTGTAGGTAAAGATGACTAAATACCTTATCTTTCTGCCTCTATTAAAACTGAGGTTACAAATGGGTGCTACAGATGGCAGTAATATTCTCAACATCACTCATAATGGGCCAACATATAAATCAAAACCACTTTTGAACTGTAGTGCATACCTGTAAAAGCAACACTCAGGGATAGAGCTCTTTGGTTTTTATTTTCCAAAAGAGGGTTTCTCTATCTAGCCCTGGCTGTCTTGGAACTTACTCTGTAGACCAAGCTGGCCTTGAATGAAGAGATTCACCTGGCTCTACCTTCTGAGTGCTGGGACTAAAGGAGTGCACTACCACCAATTGGCTAAAACAGCACTCAGGAAGTGACACAGTAAAAGATTGTAGGTTCAAACCACCTTTCACTTACATAGTAAATACCAGGCCAGACTGGGCTATATGAAAACACACTGTCAAAAACCAAAAAAAAAGAATACAAATGTTTATTTTAACATTATTCATGACAGCTAAAAAGTAGAAACAAGATGAGTTGAGAAATGGAAAAACCAACTACATCTGCCTACAGTGGGTTACAGGTCAGCTGTAAAACTGTACTGACTTGTGCTACCATAGCTGCACCTGTGTAGATCCCAAATTATATGACTTGTTAATAAAAAAATGTCCAAAACAGGCAAATCCATAGAGACAGATGGTAGATTTCTGGTTTCCTGGATAAGTCAGGGAAAGGGAATGCTGTCTAATGAGCATGGAGTTTCGTTTTGGACTGATGACAATATTCTGAAAGTAACTGTACCAGGATAGTTTCACAGTCTAATCAGGGGATCACAGTTCACTAAACTACCTGCACATGCATTGTACCTTAATAAGAACTTTTAAGAAGAAGTGAATTTTAAGCCAGACGGTGGCACACGCCTGTAATCCCAGCACTCTGGGAGGCAGAGGCAGGCGGATCTCTGAGTTCGAGGCTAGCCTGGTCTACAGAGTGAGTTCCAGGACAGCCGGGGCTATACAGAGAAACCCTGTCTCAAAAAAAAAACCAAAAAAAAGAAGAAGAAGAAGTGAATTTTAGAATGATTTCCTTAGATAAAATAACCACATTTCATGTGCTTTTCGTGTACTAAATAGCAAGGTGTTAATGAAGTGGCAGTGTTAGAGGTGAGTTGTTTCTATAATCATTGGTAGTTTTGTTGCACAGTGCTTCTGGAAAAGTAAGCCAGAAGTTCATTAGTTCAAGTTCATTAGCCTTATTCCATTGTAAGTTGTTTTAAGTTGAATAATTAATCAAATTATTGTTACAAAAATTCAAATAGATGACAGTTACCTTATGTGTGATAAACTACCACTTGTCTCAGTACTTATCCAGGTGAATATTGGCAGGCATTTACTGTTTTTATCTCTAGACCTCTTTTAGTAGCCCTTTCAGTACCTTCCTTTTCCAGTACTGGGAATTGAACCTAAGGACTCATATATGTTACCAGTAAATGTGCCCCCACCAACTTTATACTTATTTGTTTGGTTTGGGGGTTTAAAGGTTGTTTTTCCTCTTTAAAGATTTATTTTTATTATTTTTTAATGTGTTAAAAATGTATCTGTCTATGCGGAGGAGTGTTCGTGTGAGTATAACTGGTCTCAGAGCTTAGAAGAGCTGACCAGATCCACTAAGGTGTAGTGACAAATGGTTGTGAGCTGCCAGTATGGGTTCTAGAAACCAAACCCTGATCCGTCTGAACCTCTGATCCTTGACTTGACTCCCTGGTTTCTGTATTCTGACTCTTACGCTTCTTGCTTAGCTTTCAGCTTACCTTTAAACCAGGCTAACCTTAATATGCCATGCTCCTCTTGCCCTGCTTTGCTGTTTGTTTTGAGACTGGGTCTGAATTGCCCAGGCGGGCCTAGTTTTTGTTCTGTAGATACAGCATGTCTTGAAGGTGCCATGTTCCTGCCTCGGTCTCTCAAGTAGCTGGGTTCATAGGCCCTGCTTTCCTTCATTGAAGTTCTTTTCTTCCATAGGTGATGCTGGGAGCAGAACTCCAAAAGACCAGAAGGTGAGTTGGGTTGGGTATAGGAAGTTAAGAATCATGAAATTGGGCTGGAGGGATAGGTAGAAGGGTGAGGTGCTCTTCTGGAGGACTTGCATTCAGTCCCAGCACCCATGCTGAGAGACTGTCAGCTGCCTGCAACTCCAAAGGATCTAGTGCCCTCTTCTGGATTGGAGGCATCTACATACAATTGGCATTCACTTACATGGGTAAGCAGACATAAGATATAAAGTCCGGCCTGGTGTCACACGCCTTGAGTCCTAGCACTGGGGAAGGAGAGGCAGATGGATGGATCTCTGTGAGTTCAAGGCCAGCCTGTAGTATATGGTAAATTCCAGAACAGCCAGGGCTATGTAGAGAGATCTTGTCTCAAAACAACAACAAAAAAAACCCCAAAAAACAAAATAATAACAACTAGAAATAATAAATATAGCTCAGCATGATAGTACACACCTTTAACCTCAGCACTGAGAAGTTGGGCAGGTGGATCTTACCCTCCGCCCCTCCCCCAGACAGGGTTTCTCTCTGTAGTCCTGGCTGTCCTGGAACTCATTCCATAGACCAGGCTGGCCTCAAACTCAGAAATCTACCTGCCTCTGCCTCCCAGGGTGCTGGGCCACCGCCTGGCCAAAAACCTCAGTATTATGAGTTAGACACAACTTGAGAAAACAAGGACTCAGTGAGACAGCCTTGTCTAACATGCATAGAGATACCTGGTTTAGATCCCAATGCAGCAACAAAGTGGAAAATTAAAACAAATCAACAACAAAAAACAAAGAACATTGCCTGTGAAGAACCTACTTTTAATAATTAAAATAGATACAATTGTTTTTGAAGGCCAGACAGAGGTAACTTCTCAATTTTTCCACATCCTTGCAATATCTACAAGATGACTGTAATGAATGGGGCTTACTACATGATGAATACATTGAAATTAAACTGAATGTATGCTTAAGCCAAAATTCATTACTACTTTTAAAAGCTTCTACATTATATGTGAACTGATGTTCATCTGCATGTATGTCTATATGAGGGTGTTAGATACCCTGAAACTGGAGTTACACACTGTGAGCTGCCATGTGGGTGCTGGGAATTGAACCTGGGTCCCTGGAAGATCAGGCAGTGCTTATCTTAACCAAGGAGCCAAGGTTAACCAAAATACAGACAGGGTCATCTGTATTCCAAGCCGTCAAACGTATATAGCTGAGGATGAGCCTGACTTCTGATCTTTCTGCCTCCATCTCTTCAGAATGCTGGGATAACAGGCATGCATCACCAGAAAATTGCTGGTGTAATGGTGAACTAAGCCCAAAAATTTCTGAAAGCTAGGTAATAAGCACTATACCAAATGACCAACATTGATAGTCCATCAAATTCACACACACTCACACACACACACACACACACACACACACCAACTGAATTTAAAAAATGTTTTAGATTTATTTGTATGCCTGAGTGTTTAACCCGTATTTATGTGTATCGTGTATGTGCCTGATGAAGTCAGGACATTAGACCCTCTGAAACTGAACTTAGAGAAGGTTATCAGTCACCATGTGGGTGCTAAGAACTGAACCCAGGTCTGTTTTAAGAGCCATGAGTGCACACAGAACTACTATTCTAGCCACATATTTTATTTTTTTAGTTTTTCGAGACAGGGTTTCTCTGCATAGCTCTGGCTGTCCTTGAACTCAGAAATCCACCTGCCTCTGCCTCCCAAGTGCTACGCTACCACTGCCCAGCCATATTTATTATTAATAAGGTTTTTTGAGACAGTTTCGCTTGTAGCTCTAGCCTAAAACTCCATGTGTAACGCAGGCTGGCCTAAAATTCATTAAGATCCACCTGCCCACTGGGCAGTGGTGGCGCACACCTGTAATCCCAGCACTTGGGAGGCAGAGGCAGAGGCAGGCAGATTTCTGAGTTGAGGCCAGCCTCGTCTACGGAATGAGTTTGAGGACAGTCAGGGCTACAGAGTCTCGAAAAAACCAGACCAAAAAAAAAATACTGAGGTTTTTTTTTTTTTCCCCCCTTCTATTTTCCTAAAGCTTCGTGAGGCTATGGCTGCTTTAAGGAAATCAGCCCAAGATGTCCAGAAGTTCATGGATGCTGTCAACAAGAAAAGCAGTTCTCAAGACCTACATAAAGGTTAGTGTGGAGAAGTGCCTGTCTAGATGAGAGGTGGGTTCTTTCTGGAATGTTACACTCAGCTTTGCATCTCAAAATGCTGCTTGACTTGTCGGTCTCTCTAACGTTAGTCTTATGTCCACAATCAGTCTGAGAGTGATTGATAGGTGTGGTAGCTCAGGCTGTTACCTGTTGTTGCTGTTATTAAGGAGTTGGCGATAGTCAGTTGTGGCATAGGCTGGTAGAATATGCCAAAGGAGTTAGAAACGTGGGAATGTTCTGTATTCATTTCTCTTGATAGCATAAACAGTTGGTTATCTTGTGTTTCTGCCTCTGTCCAAGAGTTTAGCAAGAGTGGCTAATGGTCACAGAGTATCTCAGTTTCCTCTGTTTCTATACCACCCTCTGTTTTTGAGACAGTATCCTTCGTGTCCAGGCTGGCCTTGAATTTTCTGTGTTGCTGAGGATGACCTTAAACTCTTGGTCCTCCTGCCTTCCCTACCTGAGAACTTGAGATTGCAAACATAAGCTGTTGTGCTAGGTATATGCAAGGCTGAGGTTCAAATCCAGAGCTTTGTGCATGTTAAGCAAGCAGTCCACCAGCTGAGCTACAACCCCATCCTACCTTACTGCCCTCTTGACCTTACCGTTCTCCATCCAGCCTCTCACACCACTCTTTATAACAACTCTGTTTATAGGAACCTTGGGTCAGGTGTCTGGAGAACTGAGCAAAGATGGGGACCTGATAGTCAGCATGCGGATTCTGGGCAAGAAGAGGACTAAGACGTGGCACAAAGGCACCCTTATTGCCATCCAGACTGTTGGTATGTGTGTTCAGGCTGGAGGAAGGACTAAGCAAAGGTAACTTGTAGGGGCCTCCATTGCTGACTGTTTTTCCAAAGCCTTTCCTTTTGTCTGCTGTGTTGCACCCAAAACTTAACATAGGAAGTAACAGTTTTTTGTTTTTATTTTTTTTTAATTTTGTCTTTTCTTTTATACAGGGCTAGGAAAGAAATACAAAGTGAAATTTGACAACAAAGGAAAGAGTCTGCTGTCTGGGAACCACATTGCCTATGATTACCACCCTCCGGTGGACAAGCTGTTTGTGGGCAGTCGGGTGGTGGCCAAATACAAAGATGGAAATCAGGTCTGGCTTTATGCTGGCATTGTAGCTGAGACCCCTAACGTCAAGAACAAGCTCAGGTACCTGGACAGGGATTGTAGATTGTAGGGAACTAAGGGCTGGGAGCCCGGTGCCCATCTCTTCATACCGTCGTCAGAATTTCACTGTTGGCTTTTCTGTCCTCAGTCCCTTCCTTATGATTTGAAACCATTTCTCTCTCTTTTTTTTTTTCATGTCATATGTGTTTGTGGTTTGTGTGTGTGTGTGTGTTGTGTCTGTACTTTATTTTAGACATCTCTGTACCTTGCTCAGACTGCCATCACACATCTTTTGTTTTTCTTTTTCTCCTCCCCGCCCCAGACAGGGTTTCTCTGTGTAGCCCTGGCTGTCCAGGAACTCACCAGGCTGGTCTCAAACTCAGAAATCCACCTGCCTCTCTCTACCTTCCAAGTGTTGGGATTACAGTTGTGCGCCACCACACTGGGCTCTTTTTCTTTTTTTTTTTTTTTTAAGGTTTATTTATTATATATAAGTACATTGTCGCTGTCTTCAAACACTCCAGAAGAGGGTGTCAGACCTCATTACACATGGTTGTGAGCCACCATGTGGTTGTTGGGATTTGAACTCAGGACCTTTGGAAGAACATTCAGTGTTCTTAACCACTGAGCCATCTCTCCAGCCCTTTTTTTTCTTTTTAACAAGTTAAAGTACCAAATTGTGGTTAATTTATCTTACTTTATGTGTGTGGATGTGTCATTTGTGTGTATGCAAATATATCACATGCATGGCTGAAGCCTGCAGGAACTAAAGGGGGAAGTTACATTCCCCTGGAACTGGAGCTTCAGATGGTTGTAAGGTTGTATGTGGGGGCTGGGAACTGAACTTAGGTCCTGGAAGTGATTACAGTACTCTTAACTACTGAGCTATCTCTCCAACCCCATGACACTTATGTATCCTAGATTGGTCTAAACTCCCAAACCACCTACCTCTGTCTCTTGAGCACTAAGATTGGAGAAATGTCTCATATTCAACCTTGACTGGCCTGGAATTCTCTATGTCGGCAGCTTGGTTTGAAATTTACAAAAAATCCTCCTACCTCTACCTCCTGAGTGCTGAGATTAAAGGTGTGTGCCTCCATGCCTGGAAGAAAGAAACATTTTCAGAAAAGAGGGTTTTTTAGTATAAGGGAAAATAAAGGAAAAGAGAGACTGGACTGGTCTGTGTTTGAGAGAATGAAAAGAATAATAAAGTACCCTGTGATAAAACATTCTCTATAACCTCCATGTCTGTTTCCTTTTCCTGCAGATTTTTAATTTTTTTTGACGATGGCTATGCTTCCTATGTCACCCAGTCAGAGTTGTACCCCATTTGCCGACCATGTAAGTGCTCCACACACTTCTCAGCTCTCATTTCCTACTCTGCTTTGTCTGTCTTCTTAAACAACCTGACTTCTGTTTAGTGTTCTAGTTTGTTTGGAGACAGCACTGTTGCCTGACTTTGTAGAGAGAATGAACCCTAAAAAATTCTGACTGACTTTGTAAACTTACAAATGTGCTTTGATTTCATTTCTAAGGAACTTGGGTTTAAAGAAGGCTGCTTTCATGTTTTACATTTCTGTTTGTCTACATAGTGCTTCCTATAGAAGCTCTGTGTGTGTGTGTGTGCGCGTGTGCGCGCATGAGCACGCGCATGAGCATGCAGGCCCATGAGAGGTATTCCTCAGGTGCTGCTGTCTACCTTCTTTGGTTTTCTTATTAATATTTTAATTTACTTTATTTGTATGAATATTCTGCTTACATATGTCTGTGCATTAGAATTTCCTGGGACTGGAGTTGCCTTATAGGTGCTAGGATTTCAATTGGCACTGTCATTTCAAGTGCATGTCTCCATGGCTAGCTTTTTTATGTATGTTCTAAGAATTAAACTCCAGTCTTCATGGTTGTAAAGCAGGCACATCACCAACTGCTATCTCTACAGCATTCCTAACTGGTTTTAGTTTACCTTTTTTTGAGACATGGATTCTCTATAGTCTTGGCTGTCTTAGAACTGTCTGTGTAGACCAGGCTAGATTTGAACCTACAGTGACCCACATGCTTACACTCCCACACTCAGTGATTTTTAATCTCTATGTGTGTTGTACCTGTGCACTTAATCATTGAGACCAGGTGCGAAGACATCCAATGCCTTTTATTACTCTCTTCCTTATTGCATTGAAATAGGATCTCTCACTGAGACAGAAATTTACAATTTTGTCTAGAATAGCTGTGCAGAGAGCTCCCATATTTACATGTTCTCTAAAGGTGGGGTTACAAGCACGCATGGCTTTTTACATGGGTGTTGGGGATGCATACTCAAGGCCATAGACATGCTTGCATAGCCTAAGTTCTTACCCTCTGAACTATCTCCCTGGGTCCACGGTTGTTTTTAATGGCAGAAGAATCAATTGCTTATTGTTAACGTTGAAATAAACACATGGCAGAGTCTTCTGAGTTTTTTAAATTTTATGATTGCATGTTCACATGTGTTTGGGATTGTATGTAGGCCAAAGTTGATATTAGATGCCATGAATACTTGCTGTCTTCTTATTGTTCATTGAGGCAGTATTATTGGCTAAACCTGGAGCTTGCCAACTGCAGCTAGCCAGGTTGCCTTGGGTATATTGTGTTTCTGCTTCCTGAATGTTAGATTTATAGACAGTCTTCACACCATCTTAGCTTTTACAAGGGTTCTGTGAACTTGATCACCATGCTTGCATGGCACGTGCTTGATCTGCTTAACCATGTCCCCTGTAGTTCACACTGGCCTTGGAGTCTGTGTGTGATTAAGGCTATTCTTTAACTTCTATCTTCTTCCTCTGTCTCCTGTATGTTGAGATTATTGGTACATGACACCATTCATGACTATAGTGTGTGTGTGTGTGTGTGTGTGTGTGTGTGTGTGTGTGTGTGTGAGCCAGAAGGTTGCGTTGGGGGTCTTCTTACCTTATTTTTCACCTAATGTCTTTTGACAGAGTCTTCCACTAAAGCTCTGACCATTGGGCTTTGCTAGGCTGGCTTGCTGGCTGGTGGGTGGGTCATCATTCTTTTTGAATCTGCCTTCCCCCCACAATGCTAAAGTTGCAGATGTGCGCCATGACACCCAGCCTATGTGAGCGCTGGGTGTGTGAGTTAGGCTGGAGGACGGTTCAGCGGTTAGGAGTACCTGATGCTCTTACAGAAGACCCCAGCTTAGTTCCCAGTGCTCATGTTTGGCAGCTCACAGCTTTCCATAACTTCAGTTCCAGGCACCCAGTGTGCTCTTATGACTTCTTTTGGAGGACTGCATATATATGATGTATAGAAATATGCAGGCAAAACACCTAAAATTTAAAAAAAAAAATCTTTATAAGAACGAAAAATTTGGAGGGAACTCTGAAAAGTAGGCTGTGGTGTAGCACAGTGGTAGACAGCTCTGACTTTGCATGTGGATCACCAACATTGATAAGAAAAAGCAGCACGCCAGGCAGTGCACACCTTGGATCCCAGCACTAAGAGGAAGGGATTTCTGGAGGCTACCTTGGTCTCCAGAGCAAGTTCCAGGACAGCCAGGGCTACACAAGAAAACTGTCTCAAAAAAACAAAAAAAAAAGGAAGAAGAGAGAAACAAAGAAGAGAAAGGACTTACTGTTTCATAATAGTTTACTACATCCACTGGTTAGGAAGATTCTCCTTAAAGTGAAATGTCCGTTTCTTTTACATGAGCTGCTTAGTTTTGAGTGTGGCTTAGTTTAGTATTTAATTTGTATATGCATTTGCACATTAATCTCTGTACTTAAGATGGTCTTGGTTTTGCTTTCCTTGAGGTTATGAATTTATTTTTTTCTCTTTAAATTTTGAAAGTGTCAACCATTCTTCCCCCCCTTTTATGATTTATTTATTTTATATATGTGAGTACACTGTGACTGCAGTCAGTGCTCTTAACTACTGAGCCATCTCTCCAGCCCAGTTCTTCCCTTTCAAAATATGTCCTTTCTGTCTTAATCTCTGCTTCTTTCCTTTGGACAGTGAAAAAGACTTGGGAGGACATAGAAGATAGCTCCTGCCGAGACTTCATAGAGGAATATATCACTGCCTATCCAAACCGCCCAATGGTACTTCTCAAGAGTGGCCAGCTTATCAAGACTGAGTGGGAAGGCACATGGTGGAAATCTCGAGTTGAAGAGGTGGATGGCAGCCTAGTCAGGATCCTCTTTCTGGTAATGTTCTTCCAAAGAATTTGTGGTAATATTAGGGGGCAGGTACCAGTGAAATGGTTAATTGTGTAGAGACATTGGGGCCAAGCCTGATGATAAGAGGTGACACATGGTATATATTCTCCACAAGAGACGGGATTTAATTCTAACCCTGTACCTGCTTTTCCTCCCTCCCTTGCTCCTGCCTCCCAGGATGACAAAAGATGTGAGTGGATCTATCGAGGCTCTACACGCCTGGAACCTATGTTCAGTATGAAGACATCCTCAGCCTCTGCAATGGAGAAGAAGCAGGGGGGGCAACTCAGAACCCGTCCTAATATGGGTATGTCCTCAAAGATGCCCAGGGAAGGGAAGGGAAGGGTAGACTAGCACAGGGAGTTATGTATGGCAGCTGTCCTTTTACCAGAGCAATACTGACTCAATGGATAGAGATACATGTCTAAAATATTTTCATCAGTGTTGATGGCTTTGTGGAGCTGCCTCCACATTGCTGTGTTTTTTTTGTTTTTTTTGTTTTTGTTTGTTTGTTTTGTTTTTGTTTTGTTCTAAATATCCACATATAGCCAGACATGTTGGTGCACACAGGTAATCAGTTTCAGCACTTGGAAGATAGAAGCAGGAATATCTGGGATTCAGGACTATCCTTGGACTGGGCGGTGGTGGCACACACCTGTAATCCCAGCATTCTAGGAGGCAGAGGCAGGCAGATTTCTGAGTTCAAGGCCAGCCTGGTCTACAGAGTGAGTTCCAGGACAGCCAGGGCTATACAGAGAAACCCTGTCTCGGAGAGAAATCCAAAAAAAAAAAAAAAAAAAAAAAAAAAACCCAAATCCAAGACCGTCCTTGGCTACTTAGTGAGTTTGAGGCCAGTCATTATTACGTGTGACCATGCCCCAAAACAACAAAAGTTTTTCCAGAACAAGTATTTACTAGTATACCCCATTATTGGTATAAATAGTTAAAACAAAAAAGGTTAACACTTAGTAATTTGTCATTTGCCACTTTCGTATATGAATACAGGCATACACATGCCAAGTGCTTATGTAGTCAGAGGACCGTCTCCGCTTTAGAATTAATCTTCCTTGTTTGAACAAAGCTCTGTTGTTCATTGCTGCATGTGTATGCTAGATGCCCTGCACCAGAGAGCCTCTGTTCTCCCTCCTATTTCCTGTAGAAGCCCTAGGATTGCAGACACATGCTGCCATGACTGGCTTTACATAGGTTCTGTGGATTTGGATTCAAGTCCTTATGCTTGTATCACTGAACCATCTTCATATTACATTTGCTGCATTCTTCTTGTTCTCCTTTGGATTTGAGACAGGGTTTTTCTGTGTAGCTCTGGCTAGCCTGGAACTCACTCTGTAGTCTAGGCTGGCCTTAAACTCACAGAAATCCACCTACTTCTACATTCTTGCACCACCACTGTCTGGCCATTTCCTGCATTGTTATATTAGTTGATAGGGTACATGCCTAAGAATATGTGGCACAGCTTGGCAGTGGTGGCGCACACCTGTAATCCCAGCACTCTGGAAGGCAGAGGCAGGCGGATTTCTGAGTTCGAGGTCAGCCTGGTCTACAGAGTTAGTTCCAGGACAGTCAGGGCTACACAGAGAAACCCTGTCTCGAGAAAAACCAAATCCAAAAAAAATAAGATAAAATAAAATAAAAAAGAATATGTGGCACAGCTGTCATCCTCTCCCTTTGTTTTTCCCGTAGGTGCTGTGAGGAGCAAAGGGCCTGTTGTTCAGTACACACAAGATTTAACCAGTACTGGAATCCAGTTTAAGCCCATGGAGCCTCTGCAGCCTATAGCTCCACCGGCCCCACTTCCGATACTTCCTCTTTCCCCCCAAGCAGCTGACCCTGAGTGAGTGCTCATCATTCTTTTTACTTCTAGTTATTTTATTTTTTTACCACACACACCTTCTGAAGCCTTACTATATGGTCTCTTCTAATCCCCCTAGAAGCTTAGAAAGCCAGCTTGCTCAATCACGGAAGCAAGTGGCCAAAAAGAGCACATCATTCCGACCAGGATCTGTGGGTTCTGGCCATTCCTCCCCTACTTCGTCCACACTTAGTGAAAATGTGCCTGCTGGGAAACTTGGGATTAACCAGACATACAGGTAAGAAACCCGCAGACACTGGGAGCTTAACATAATGGACTCTGAGAGCTCTTACTGTAAAGTTATGTTAGTGAGAAACTCGGATTTGAAAATGCAGCTCCTGAGAAGCTGGTAATAAGAATAGTTAAATTAGAAATTCTATATCTGAGAAACATACTCACCAGAAAGTCATTTGCCAAAACTTGTTGAACACGGTAACATTATCATTGCTTCAACAGAAAGGAGACACCTGCGAGCCTTTTCCTTGACTCTGAGGTGACAAGGATGTTTAGACGTTTGGTAGAACACTAGCCTCCACTTCCATAACGTAAGGTGTGCATTAGGGAGAAGTGCCCTGTTGAACTAGAGAGAATCTGTCTGAAGAATCAGCTGGGGGTGGCAGTGTATTGTTTGTCATCCAGGCTTGTTTGGTAAGGCAGAGGCAGAGGATCTGACATTCTTCAGCATCCAGAGCACAGCTGGCTGGGTGAATTGGGACACACCTATAATCCCAGTTCTTAGGAGGACAGAGCAGAAGATGGGAGCGACAAGATAGCCTAGGCTACATGAGACTTTGTCTCAAACAACAAAACAAAAGAACTACATGAATGCTAGAAAGATGGCCCAACGGTTAAGGGCACTGACTGTTCTAGCTGTCCTGAGTTCAAGTCCCAGCAACCACATGGTGGCTCACAACCATCTGTAATGGAGTCTGATGCCCTCTTCTGGTGTCTGAAGACATTACAGTGTACTCACATATATAAAAAAATAAATCTTTAAAAAAAACTATATGAAAGATAAAAGAAGTGGCTTGGCCAGGTGGAGGGATAGCTGTACAGCAGATAGGCTTGCTACCTTCTGATCTGATTGTACCTTGCTTTTTCATTTGCAGATCACCTTTGACCTCAGTAACATCTACCCCAGCACCTGCAGCCCCCCAAGGGCCTCCAGCCCCCCCAGGGCCTCCAGCCCCCCCAGGGCCTCCAGCCCCTCCAGCCTTCCATGGCATGTTAGAGCGGGCACCAGCTGAGCCCTCCTACCGTGCCCCCATGGAGAAGCTTTTCTATTTACCTCATGTCTGCAGTTACACCTGCTTGTCCCGGATCAGACCCATGAGGAACGAACAGTATCGGGGCAAGAACCCTCTATTGGTTCCACTACTGTATGACTTCCGGAGGATGACAGCACGGCGCAGAGTTAACCGCAAAATGGGCTTTCATGTAATCTATAAGACACCCTGTGGTCTCTGCCTTCGGACAATGCAGGAAATAGAGCGCTACCTTTTTGAGACTGGCTGTGATTTTCTGTTCCTGGAGATGTTCTGTTTAGATCCATATGTTCTTGTTGACAGAAAGTTTCAACCCTTTAAGCCTTTTTACTATATTTTGGACATCACCTATGGCAAGGAAGATGTTCCCCTGTCCTGCGTTAATGAGATTGATACGACTCCC
Source organism: Apodemus sylvaticus (assembly GCF_947179515.1). Taxonomy (NCBI): domain Eukaryota; kingdom Metazoa; phylum Chordata; class Mammalia; order Rodentia; family Muridae; genus Apodemus; species Apodemus sylvaticus. Next base: position 68,541,588 of record NC_067475.1, read on the forward strand.
CCACCCCAGGTGGCCTACAGCAAAGAACGCATTCCTGGCAAGGGCGTTTTCATTAACACAGGCCCTGAATTTCTGGTTGGCTGTGACTGCAAGGATGGGTGTCGGGATAAGTGAGTTGGTGGGGTGTGCAGGCATTGCTGTCTCTGCCTACAGGTTTATTCTTTTTATTTCTTTTATTATTTTTTATTTGTATTGCTTTCCCTATCTTCCTTTCCCTCCTCTTTCAGCTAGAATTCTCCTAAGGTTACTATGAAATACAGATATAGAAACTGGTTACAATGGCACATACCTATAATTTCAGGATTTGAAATTTCAGCATTGTGGCAGTTTCATCGTGAGTTCTGGGCCAGCCTAGGCTTTATAATAACTTTGAAGAAAGGCTGAGCTAGCTACGCAGTGAGATCTTGTTGAGAGAGAGAGGAGGAGAGAACACATGAGATAGGGTCTTATATGGCCCCTGGGAGTGGGTGAGTTTTGTTCTGTTCCAGTCCCCACTTGCTGTTTCTGTCTTCCCTTTTTTTTAAACTTTTGTTCCTATGTTTACTACTGAGACTCTATTCTCACTAGGAGTCCCTGGTGACTGAGGGTGAGGCCTCGGAAGTCCCTGGCAAGGGAAAGAGTTTCCATAACCAAGAAATGCTTAAAAGTATAGTTTTTATCTCTACCTTGCCTACAGTAGGGCTTGCTTCGTGCTCAGCATGGCCCTGGAGGTTAGAGCCTTTCGTATTTCTCACATTTTAGGGAGTCAACGAGGTCACTCACTCAGCAGCTGTGCCTCCTTTCCACACATGGTCACCTTAGGCATGACAGAGCCTGGCCTGAGAGATGACTGGCTGCAGCTAGCAGGTCCTAAGTTGTGGACTCAGATCAGTTTTGATTTAAGACAGCTCAAGCTGGCCCAGAACTCACTAGCTGAGGATAGCAGTTAACTCCTGCTCCTCCCACCTCTATATCTCAAATGTTGGATTACAGATGTGGATCACTGTGTCCAGTTCCCATCTTCATGAACCTCAGAAAACCAACCACAACTCTAATCATCCTTTTCTCTCTCTGCAGATCCAAATGTGCCTGCCATCAGCTAACTATCCAGGCCACAGCCTGTACCCCAGGGGGTCAAATCAACCCTAACTCTGGCTATCAGTACAAAAGGCTAGAAGAATGTCTGCCCACAGGGTAAGTACTCAGTTTGGCAAAGTCCTCAAAGGAGTGCATTCTTGTTTTTCTGTTTCTAAGAACCTTTGGAAACCTAACTATTGCCCTTGGGAGGCTGAAGCAGGAAGATAGTTTCAGACCCATCTGAGCTTTGATACCAAAATTCTGTCTCAAAAAATATCTGAGAGTAATTAGAGAGTTTTTAGTAATTTTCTTATGCAGAAACCTTAGAAGGATGTGATAGCATATGCTTGAAATCCTAGCACTCTGGAGGCAGATGCAGAAGGATTGCTTGATTTCTAGGTCAGCTTGGACTGTGTAGCTGTTCAAGACCTGTGCAGAAACAAACAAAAGTGGGACTGGCTATACTAAGCAGTTAAGAGCACTTCTTCTTGGAGAGGACTTGGCTTTGATTCTAGGACCTACATGGTGGCTCACAGCCACCTGTCACTGTAGCTCCACAGGATCTGGTACACACATGTGCACAGGCATGCATGCAAGCAAAGCACTTCTACACCTAAGATTAATTTCATAGCTGTGTGAATGTTCTGATTATGACTTACCCTAGCAAGTGAAATGTATTCAGAGACAGTAGGAAGAAGAATGAATGACAGGGCTTTGTTAAAATGAGAATTTAGAATCATGCCCAGTGGTAGTGGTGCAGTCTTTTAATCTTAGTACTCAGAGACCAGAAGTTCAAGAACACCCTGGTCTGCAAATGGAGTTCTAAAACAGCCAGGGACACACAGTGAATGAAACTGTCTCAAAAAAAAAAAAAGAAAAAAGAAAGAAAAAAAAGTTAGAAGCAAAGTCAGGATAAATAGGAAGTAGTTAGATTTTTTTAAGTAGCCTCTTAATTTGTTTTCCTTGGAGGGTGGGGGTTGTTACATGTCTTAGATAAGAGAAAAACAGAATTTCAAAGATTTTAAAGACCAATTAGGTAATTTTAAGGGAACACATGAGAAGTAATGGGAGGCAGGACTTGCACTAGAATGGAAATTCGGTAGAAATTAAGGAGGATAGGGCTGGGTGTGCAGCCCAACAGAGGGCGTGGCTAATAAGCACCAAGAGTAAAGTAATGAATGAGAGCTATTCTGCCGGGCATTGATGGTTCATGCCTTTAATCCCAGCACTTGGGAGGCAGAGGCAGGCAGATTTCTGAGTTTGAGGCCAGCCTGGTCTACAAAGTGAGTTCCAGGACACCAGGGTTACACAGAGAAACCCTGTCTCGGAACCACCCCACCCCCTCCCAAACCCCCACCCCCTGAGAGAGAAAGAGAGAGTGAAAACGCTGGCGAGAGAGCTAGCTATTGGGTGCATTAGATAGTACAGCTATATAAAGAACTTTTTTTTGGTTGGTTTGGTTTTCAAAGATAGTGTTTCTCTGTGTAGCTCTGGCTTCTTCCTGGAACTCACTTTGTAGACCTGAATGGCCTCAAACTCAGAGATCCACCAGGTATGCCTCCTGAGTGCTGGGATTAAAGGCATGCGCCATTATGCACAGTTACTTATAGAACTTGATAAATGGACTAGAGAGTGGGATGAAAGAAGGAGAAGGGAGGACAGTTCCCAGACGTTTGTCTTGAGGTAGCAACTGATTACTGACCTACATATTGAGTTTGAAAACCAAATGGTGTGCAACTGAGTGTTCCACCTTGTTTTCAGCCATGTTAAATTAGGCAGTCCAAATACAAATGTGAAGAAGACTACAGTAAGATTTTGGGAGCAGGATATGCATGGTGATGCATACCCTTAAGTCAATATTTCCAGAGGCAGAGGCAGACCTGTGAGTTCGAGACCAGCCTGTTTAATGTTTAAAAGCATTAAAAATAAATAGATAAAAAGATTTCTGGAGCAAAGTTAAGGGCTAGACAAAAAGACCTGGGTGTCCTAAGTAGGAAAACAGTAGTTTGAATGAATGCTCAAGGCTTGTCCCTGAGTGCTACATTTAGAGTTTGCATCAATATCTGAGACTCAGGACAGGTCGGAAAGAAGCAATATTGTGAGAGTGAAAAATAGTCCAGCAAACTATACGGAACTAGTGATCCCAGTCCTTGAATGAATATAATTAACACGGGGAAAGGGAAGAGCATACATAAGATGGCTTCGTTTTCCATAATCAAAGGGGCTACTTTTAAATTGAAAGGAATGCTTAGTCTGGTGCTGTAGCTTGGTGATAGAGCACTTGCCCAGCATGTATGAGATCCTGGGTTCAGTTTCCAGAATAATAAGCCAAAATAGATTCTCATTAATAGACATAATTAGAGCCGGGCAGTGGTGGTGCATGCCTTTATTCCTACCACTTGGGAACCAGAGACAGGTGGATTTCTGAGTTCGAGGACAGCCTGGTCTACAGAGTGAGTTCCAGGAAAGCCAAGGATACACAGAAAAACTTTGTTTTGAAAAAGAGAATCAAAGGTTGTGGAGTGTAACTTAGTAGAAAGATTGCGTAGTGTCCACAGAGTCTTGTCCACAGAGTTTGAACACCAGCATGACATAAACAGGTTGTGGACATTGAGGCTGGAAGATCAGAAGTGTGAGTTCATCCTCAGCTACATAGTGATATCAAGATCAACCTGGGTACATGAGACCCTGTCCCTCCAGTTCCAAGGGTTCCTTCCAGGGTACCTGTACTCACTCACACACACACAAAATTTAATAAGAAAAGAATGAGGGTGCACTGGGTGAAAAATCTATAATCCCAGAATTCAGAAAGGGTAAAGGCTCTTTGGAAGTTGAAAGCCAGCCTGGTCTACCTACTGAGTTTTAGGCCAGCCAGAGCTTCATACTGAATCTGTTTCTCTCAGAGAAACACATATGACTAGGGGCTGAAGAGATGGCTCTGTGGTTAAGAGCACTGCCAGCTCTTCCAGAAGACTGACACCCAAATAGCAACACATTTGTAAATTCAGTTCCAGGAGATACAGTATCCTCAAAAGGCAAAACACCAATGTACATAAACAAATGATTTTTTAAAAAGAGAGAGAAACATGATGAGAAAAATCTCTGGACACAGGACAAAGAAAATCATAAAAGATTCTACAGATAAAAAAAGTAGACTGTAAGAAATATTTGAAATGACTTTGTTTTTTCTTATGATGCTAGAAATTTGATGCTAATGGATACTTTATTCAGAATTTTAAGAGAAGAGTATTTACAACCTAGAATTGTAATAGGCTAAGGATATTTTTTAAACATTTAGTATCTCAAAGTTTTCATTATTCTTCTGTTCAGAAAGTTTCTAGAAATGTTTACGACAATGAGAGGAAAGTTAATCAGGAAAGCATGTGGTCCAGAAAACAGTAGACCCAACCAAAGGAGGAATGAAGGAAAAGTCGCCAATGATGGTGAGGTGAGGGGGCTCACAAGGTCACGTGGCACTTGATGTGGAGACCCAGCAGTGCTGAAGTAGGGCAGATAACTACTGAGGTGGCTTCTTGGGAAGATGAGTTCATGGGAAACTTGAGAGGAGATTTAGACTGTTAGGAAATTAGTTAATTTGTGTTGAACGTACAGAAAAAAGCAGAGAAGAAGAGGTGACTGGTAGTGTACACCTGTCGTCCCTGCAGCAGGCAGCCGAAACTCACTGCTTACAGTGAATAGTGCTGGGTGTTAGCTACCTGAATAGTTATCTATCTATCTATCTCCTATCTCCCTCCCTCCCTCCCTCCCTCTCTCCCTTCCTCCCTTCGTCCCTCAACTTCCAAAGAGCCTTTACACTTTCTGAATTCTGGGCTTATAGATTTTCACCCACTGCACCCACATTTTTTTCTTATTAAATTGTGTGTGTGTGTGTGTGTTAAGTGTAACACACACACACACAAAATTTTGTTGGTTTGTTTCTTGTTTTGGTTTTGAGATAGAGTTTCTCTGTGTAGCCTTGGCATTCAAACTCAGAGATCTGCATTTCCAGTACTGGAAGTAAAAGCATACATTTCCACTGCCTGGCTCTTTTTTATTTGAAAAATATTCCCAAGGCAGCTAGCACACACTTATACTATAATCCTAATGCTTAGAAGGCTAAAGCAAAAAATGGCAAATTCAATATAACGACAGTGTACTCATGTATACATAAAATAAATCTTTTAAAAAATACAAAAAAATAAGAATACAAAAGAAAAGAACACAAAACAAGAATACAAAAAAAAAAAAAAAAGCACAGAAGGCCCCCTTTGGCTGTGCAGCTGACCCAGTAGTGGGGCAGCCTGTGCACATGAAATGAATCCAGAAGAAAGCCTGGGGTGGTGGCGCACGCCTGTAATCCCAGCACTTGGGAGGCAGAGGCAGGCGGATTTCTGAGTTCGAGGCTAGCCTGGTCTACAGAGTGAGTTCCAGGACAGCCAGGGCTACACAGAGAAACCCTGTCTCAAAAAACCAAAAAAAAAAAAAAAAAAAAAGAAAGAAATGAGTCCAGAAGAACTAAGGCCGAGAGCATGGCTTAATGCAGTGCTTATCTAGTGTTCATGGAGCAATAGACTTGGTCCACAGAACTGAATATGTGCAATACATGCCTCTAAGACCTGAAACCATACCATTCTAGAGGCAGAAGTGGGAAGAATAATTAGAAATTCAGGGTCATCATTAGCTACATAGTAAGTTTGAGGCCAGCCTGTTCTATATAAGACTCCATCTCAAAACAAACAAAAAAAGAACATTTTAAATCAAAATACAAATTGGAATGCTGCTCATGGCCTTTTATCCCAGCACTCAGGAGGCAGAGGCAGGCAGATCTCTGTGAGTTCCAGGACAGTCTGGTTTATAGGAAATGTTTGGTTATTGGGTAGTTTTGCTTTTGTTGTCTCTCATTTCGAGTTAGGGAAAGAACCCAAAGCCTAGAATCGCTGCAGAGTTTTGAATGAAAATGTTTACCACAGGTTCCAATCTTTGCATGTTTGGTGGAAATGTCGGGTAAGGATTAGATGTGGCCTTATTGGCGAAGGAATGTCACTAGGGGTGGTGAGCTGTGAGGTGTTAAAAGCCCATGCCCTTCCAGTTAGTGCTTTCTCTCTGCCTGATGGTTTCTCTCTCTACTGCTCCAGTGCCATGCCCTACAACATGATGGTGGTGGACTCACCTGTAAAATATAACTCCCACCCCAACTAGATGCTTTTTTTTGTAAAGATTTATTTATCACCAGAAAAGTGCATCGGATCTAATTAATGATGATTGTGAGTTCAGTAGTTGAACTCGGGACCTCTGGAAGAGTAATCAGTGCTCTTAACCACTGAGCCATCTCCAACCCCAGATGCTTTCTTTTATAGGTTGAGGTATCTCTTCATAGCAATAGAAAAGTAACTTAAGATTACCACTTAACTACATATCCAGTCCTAGAAAAAACAGACTTTTCCTTCTCTCTTTGGGAGGAAAAAAACACACACAGAAAAAGACTTCGGGTTTTTTTTGAGACAGGTTCTCTGTCCTTAGCCAGGCAATCGTTGATACTTGCCATCTACCTAGCTTGGCTTTCCAAGCCAGAATTATAAGCCACCATATCTAGAAAAATATTTCTAAGTACAAATATATGTCACTCATATATTTAAAACTATTAGTTGCCCAGTACACATGGATTTCATTCTACCCTTGACTTGGAAAACACTGTACTCTCTGGCTAGCCTACTTCTTTCCTTCTAAAGTTGTTTGAAGTGTGTTTATAGCCATTACTTCCTAGATCCGTTCACTCTGTGTTTTTAGCCTACCTCTGGGGTTTTTGTGAAGGAGATGTGTTCTTGGCACCTTCTAGTGCTTTTGTTTGGCTGGCTTTAACCTCAGTCTCTCAGTTTCAGTCTCCTGTCTTCAGCTTGTCCCTGGGTAATTGAAAAGTAGGCCTTTTCCTCTGAGAATTTGTTTTGTTGGACATGGTCTCCATTGCTAGGTTGGCTTCCATCTTACTGTATAGCCAGTGATGATTTTGAATTCCTGATCTTTCTGTGTCAACCTCAAGTGCTGGAATTATAGGTGTTTACCACACACTAAGTATATACTCTGTTTCCACTCTCTTGTTTCTTTTATAGCATCACGTTTGTACTTTTTATAAGTATTTCTAACAACTTCCTTGACTCAATTGTGGGTTGGTTTTTTTTTTTTCCACCTTACAATGTAAGCTTACATTGTATCCCATCCCCACCCCCAACCCCACTACCTAGTGCATGCAATGTTACAGAATAGCCACTGAAAGACATTTTGAGGAATGAATAAATGAATGATGCTTAGAGTAGTTCTGATGGCTAGTTCCTGTGCTAGTGACAAATGTGAATAGCCCTCTAGTTCCCAATAGGCTTTCCCTAGGCATGGCCTGGCACTCACTTTGGAGTGCTGGGATTAGAGGCATGCTCCACTACACCCAGTAGGCTCTAAGGATGCTCACAGTGAAGCAGTTCCCTGGAGAGGTGCTGATGTGTGATACTCAGTTTCTGAAAACTGCTTGACTTTTAGTCCTGTTAATGTGTCTTATTTTTGTGGTGCTGACAGTCAAGCCCAGGTCTCTTCATGTGAGGCAGGGGCACCCCACTGAGCTGCATAGCCTCAACAGTCCTCTCTAAAGTTGAGGAGGGAACCTTCATTTTTATTTTATTGTCAAATTGTTTTAGATTTACTCTTACTTTGTATGTCTTGCATACACACATGTGTGTGCACTATGTATATGCCTTTTGGATCCCCTGGAATTGGGTTTACATATGGTTCTAAGCCACCATATGAAGTCTGTAAACTGAACCCAGGTCCTCTGCAAGAGCAACAGGTGATCCTAACTGCTGAGCCATCTCTCCAGCCCCCTGTATTTGAGACAGGTTCTCAGATAGCCCTGGTTGACCTTGAACTCTCAGCGTTTCCAAGGATGGCCTTGAGTTTCTGAAACTCCTGAATCTACCTCCTAAATCCTGGGCTTATAGGAATATACCACCATCACCAGTGTATGCAGTGCCTGGGATCTAATTCAGGGATTCTGACATACTAAACATGCACATTACATAACTAAGCTACATCCCCTGCCCTTGTGGATATGTATAGTCCGGGAGTGATGCATGTGGAAATCAGAGGTCAGTATCACTCGTCTTTTCTCTTTACTTCCCTTCCCCTTCAGGGTTTCTCTGTGTAGTCTTGGCTGTTTAGAGTGGTAGCCTCTGCCTCTGGAATGCTGGGATTAAACATATACACCACCAACAACTGGCAGCTATTTGTACTTTTTATCAGGAACTTTTTGTTTTATATTAGATTTTTGCAATTTTGAGACAGGGTCTCCCTTTGTAGCCCTCACTGTGTTAGAACTCAAGTGTGTTGATCAGGCTGGCATTGAACTCAGATCCCCTGCATCTACCTCCCATGATATTTTCTCTTTTCTTCAGCTGTTGAATTGGTAATATGAGGTCAAAATTATTATGACCCTTTTCTTTGTGTGTTCCCAATGTTTGACATAACTCTTGTTAAATAAACGTTTATTGAAAACTTAGCATATTGGCACATGCATTTGGAAGGTAGAGACAAGTGGCTGTCTGGGTTCTAGGCCAGCCTGGTCTATGTAGTGAGTTCAGGATAGCCAGGGCTATGTTGAGAGTCCCTGTCTCATAAAAGAAAGTATGAAAATGTTTTCTGAAAGAATATCAGCTTTATGTTAACAAAAAAATTATACTAATATTGTTCTAATTTTCTTACTGTTTCCTTTTGGTATATATAATCTTACTTCTGCTTTTCTTCTGTATCTGTTTCTAGATGTCAGTTTTTTTATTACGTTTGTGAGGTGGGGGCAGGTGTGTCGAGATCAGAGGACAACTTGGAGGAGTTGGTGCTCTCCTTCAGCCTTGTGGCCACCAGGGGTTGAACTTAGGTCATCAGTCTTTGTGAAAAGTGCTTTTACCCACTAAGCTGGCTCACGAGCTTCCCTCCTTGTATCAGCTGAAGCAATCTATATCTATATCTGCAGTCTGAATCACCTCATTGTTTGCTAATCCTTTCTCCGGGGTTAGGCACTCTGTCACTCATTATGCGCAGTATTACTGTGAACATCTTTGTGAAGCACTTTCCCTTCTGAATTATGTTCTTGGTCTTTATTTTCACATGAATCCAAGAGGATAGATGGATCATTCCATAAATCTACTCTCTCAGGTCAACACCTACTTCATGATCTTTTCTCAGGACATGTGTTACAGATTTAAGTATTCCAGTGACTGTGTCATTGATTGTATTCTAACCTCCCAGGGTTTATGAGTGTAACAAACGCTGCAAATGTGACCCAAACATGTGCACAAATCGGTTGGTGCAGCATGGACTACAGGTTCGACTACAGCTATTTAAGACACAAAACAAGGGCTGGGGTATCCGCTGCTTGGATGACATTGCCAAAGGCTCTTTTGTCTGCATTTATGCAGGTTAGTGACAAAAGAGAAGGGGTTTTACCCTGTGGGGTTTGGGACATAGACATAGCAAAATGCTAGTGGATATGGTAGCACACGTCTATAATCCAAGCACTCAGATGAAGGCAGAAAATTTGAGAGTAGGAAATAACCTGGGCTACATAACTGGACTTTACCTTAAAAAAAAAACAAAGCAAAACAAACTTGTGTTGAAGGAATGGAAATGTAGCTCAGGAGGTCAGTGTGTGCTCAGTTTTCAAGAGGCACTGGATCAGTCCCTAACATTAAAAGAAAGCATGGATGGATGGATGAGTAAAGTGTTTGATAGTTGAACTGGGAATAGGAGGACATGGGAACCCCTTTTATAAAGGACATAATGAGTGATATACCTGCATATAGACGAGAAAGCGGCAAAGGTACTTCATAAACAGAGTAGGGAATCAGATCTTGGCTATTGATGTTTCTTTCAGTGAGAGACCTCATTTAGATTTGATTGTATAATTTTCTCCCGGAGATATTTTAGCACAGCTAGGAAGTGCCAAGGTTGTAAACAACAAAAGGGGGGGAGGGGGCAAGGTCACAAGCTGCAGTGACAGTGCCTTAATGTCAGAGACAAAGGTGGCATCCAAAGTAGGCACATAATACAATATTTTACTCTGCTAGTGGGTATAAAACTGATGAAGACCATCAATTCTCTTGATTCTCAGGCAAAATCCTGACAGATGACTTTGCAGACAAAGAAGGCCTGGAAATGGGTGATGAGTACTTTGCAAATCTGGACCACATTGAAAGTGTGGAGAACTTCAAGGAAGGATATGAAAGTGATGTCCCAAGTTCCTCTGACAGCAGTGGGGTAGATATGAAGGACCAGGAAGATGGCAACAGTGGTTCAGAGGACCCTGAAGAATCCAATGATGACAGCTCTGATGATAACTTCTGTAAGGATGAGGACTTCAGCACTAGTTCAGTGTGGCGTAGCTATGCTACCCGGAGGCAGACTCGGGGTCAGAAGGAAAATGAATTGTCTGAGATGACTTCCAAGGACTCCCGCCCCCCAGACCTTGGGCCTCCACATGTTCCTGTCCCTCCCTCAGTATCTGTAGGGAGCTGCAATCCACCTTCTTCTGAAGAGACACCCAAGAACAAGGTGGCCTCGTGGTTGAGCTGCAACAGTGTCAGTGAAGGTGGATTTGCTGACTCTGACAGCCGTTCCTCCTTCAAGACGAGTGAAGGTGGAGATGGCCGTGCTGGGGGAGGCCGGGGAGAGGCTGAAAGGGCCTCTACCTCAGGATTGAGCTTCAAGGATGAAGGAGACACTAAGCAGTCTAAAAAAGAGGTAAGACATTTGAGAGCAGCCCTACTCCCCTCCAGAAATTATTTCCTTTAATTCATAGCTCTGGGTATAAAGCTGTGTCTGGTGATGGCCATCCTAGCTGGGTATAAAGTTGCATCTGGGGATGGCCATCCAATCTGGCGGACTCTCGGGACAGTGGAAGGGGTTACATGGCCAGAATCAGAGAATATTTGTCCATGTTAAAAACAATGCCTTTGCCAGGTGGTGGTAGCGCACACCTGTAACCCCAGCACTCTGGGAGGCAGAGGCAGGTGGATTTCTGAGTTTGAGGCCAGCCTGGTTTACAGAGTGAGTTCCAGGTCAGCCAGGGCTATACAGAGAAACCTTGTCTCAAAAAAATCCAAAATCCAAAAAAACAAACAAACAAACAATGCCTTTTAGCATTGGTACAAATGAAGATTCAGACTGGGGGGCTTACCCCTTTCAAGACTCCATCTCGAATGCAAAGAAATAAAGAATCGATCCTAAGTATATAGGGTTTACTGCTTTGGGTTTTTATTGCTATTTTTAATTAGACAGGGTCACGGTACACTCCAGGTTGGCCTGAAATTTGCTATTGCAAATTTTATCTTTGATGTTGAAATGCTCCCCGTTGACAGAGAATAAAACTGTTGGGTCCGTGAGGCCCAGCGCACAGTGCTGCTGTCCAAGGCCCATTATTGGGAAAGGTTAAAGGGCCTTGTCAGGGGAGTATACTGTCAACTGTTACTGTTATCAAGTTATATCGTAATTTCCCCACATCACCTCCTTTAGTGTGCCTCTTGCTGGCTTATGGTAATGTTGTCTTTGGACATCTCCTGTTACCTTGGACCATGAAAGCATTTAACCTTTCCCTTGTTCCTTTCCAGGACCCTGAGGACCGAAACAAGACGTCAGTGTAAGTGCTTGCTTTTTCATCCTTCTAAGTCTGCCTCCTCCTCAAGTGCACAGAAGGAGCCTAAGAAACAGCCAGAAGCAACGTGACTTTCTCACTCTTTCACTTTCCCATAGAGTTACTGAAGGCTCTCAGAATCATGGACACAATCCTCCCCTGAAGTCTGAGGGGCTTCGCCGACCTGCTAGTAAAATTTCTATGCTCCAGAGTCAGCGAGTTGTGACCTCTACTCAGTCAAACCCTGATGTGAGTGACCGTGTTATACTTGCCCCGCCTTCTGTTTTACTCATTCCAAGTGCAGGAGCACAGCAGTCCCACCTCAAGTCCCTGACCAGAGGGGCTGCTAAGCGCTCTCTGGCTGTAACTGTGCTTTGTTCTCCAACATCTTATCATCAGCTTACTATCTCCATAGCCCCCTTTTGCCAAATCATGGGTAAGAGCATTAACTTGAGCAGCCTTCCATTAGCTTCTCTTCCTTCCTCGCACCCTGCTGTCTCCCCAGGATATCCTGACACTGTCCAGCAGCACAGAAAGTGAGGGGGAAAGTGGAACCAGCCGAAAGCCCACTGCTGGTCAGACTTCAGCCACAGCCGTTGACAGTGATGACATCCAGACCATCTCTTCTGGCTCTGATGGTGATGACTTTGAGGACAAGAAGAACTTGTCAGGTAGTCTGAATATGTTTGGATGTAGTAGGAAGGAACAGGAAACATAGGAAAAACACTTTTAAAAGAAGGAAATAATTCAGATCCTAAGAGTTGGGCAGTCTTCCCAACTAAACTGTTAAACTGCCGTGTGCCCTTCCTTTCTTCCCAGTCCTTCTCCTTTTCTTTAGCTCCTTAGTCCAACATAACTATTCATGCTTTTAATAAACTGTGACAAAAAAGCCCAGCCTGGTGGCCCAAACCTGTAATCCAGCATCTGGGATGCTGAGACAGAAGGCTTGTGGGTTTAAGACCACCTGAGTTACATGAAACCTCATCTGAAACAATGTGACTTATGGTCTTTACCCGTCCCCAAGACTGAGTTTCTTTGTAGCCCTGGTTGTTCTGGAACTCCCTATATAGACCAGGTTGGCCTTGAACTCAAGGAATCTGCTGCCTACCTCTGCCTACCAAGTGCTGGGATTAAAGGTGTGCACCAACCATCCCTGGCTAGTGATTTAGGATCTTAGCCTGAATTTAGCTAGCTTATTGCTATCCCAGAACTGCAATGATTGGAATAAAAATGAGGAGAAATGGGGCATGGTGGTAACATCTATGATTCCAGCACTTGGTAGAAAAGGAGCACAGGAGGACCACAAGTTTGAGGTGGCTTAAAATGAAGGTGGTAGAATATATATTTAGTTAGGAGTTGGGATGCTCCCTGACCTTCTTACCCCCACTTTTTTTCTTTCCAGGACCAACAAAGCGCCAGGTGGCAGTAAAATCAACCCGAGGCTTTGCTCTTAAATCAACCCATGGTATTGCCATTAAATCAACCAACATGGCTTCCGTGGAAAAGGGGGAGAGTGCACCAGTTCGTAAGAACACACGCCAGTTCTATGATGGTGAAGAGTCTTGCTACATCATTGATGCCAAACTTGAAGGCAACCTAGGCCGCTACCTCAATGTGAGACTCTGAACCTTCTCTGGGTGTAGGGTTATGCCATTGCCCTCAAATTCTAACTTTGTACAGATGCCGTATAAACGTACATTTGCTTATAAGTTGATCTCAGAGTGAAGCAGCTTTCAAACGTCACTGCCGTAGTGTGTCGTGGGGGTAGAGAACAGATTTTTAATTCTCGAAAAGCCAGATGCTTCCCTGGTTGAACGACTGTCATCTTTAAACTTACAGCACAGCTGCAGCCCCAACCTGTTTGTCCAGAATGTTTTCGTGGATACCCATGATCTTCGCTTCCCTTGGGTGGCCTTCTTTGCCAGCAAGTAAGGGGGGATGGGAAAGGGGCAAGTTCCGAGGGGTGAGGGCTGAGGGGGGTCCTTCCCTTGTGGTCGGCTTCCCATTTACCCTCTACACTCATTCTTTCTCCCCCTTCAGGAGAATCCGGGCTGGAACAGAGCTCACTTGGGACTACAACTACGAAGTGGGCAGTGTGGAAGGCAAGGAGCTGCTGTGCTGCTGTGGGGCCATTGAGTGCAGAGGGCGGCTTCTGTAGAGAACGGAGAACCCTCGAACCGTCCTGTTCCCCGGGAACTGGGTCTTCCTGACTGTTGAACTCTGACCCTAGTCTCTGATCTAGCTTCTTCCCAGCTCTTAGTAGATAGAAATGGGGATTCTAGATCAGGACTTTCCCAGCGTGGTGCTAGCAGGCACTAGGGTGGGTAGACATGACCACTCTAGATCAGCCTGAGGTCCTTCTCATCCCATATGTGTTCATGATTTACTTAGGCTGTGTATCTGCCATCCCTGGTTTGTATGGTTTCTTGAAAGTCTTCTAATAAGATGATAAATAGAGAGTGTGGTTTGTCTTTTTTCTTCAGTCTCCTGTCTTGATCTTCCAGAGAGAGGTCATTTCCCAGTGGGCAACTATCATTAGTTTACACCTTCATTTTATTTGCCCTGTGTAATTTTTAACTAAAAATGTTACATAACCACGAGGGAAGCCTAAGGAAACTAACCCCTTTCTCAAGTCTTAATAGTCTGACACAGTCATGTTTTATTTAACCTTTAATATACTTTAAAAAATTAACAGTACATTTTGGTCTCAAATGGTCCCTCGCCGAAATGCCAGGTCCTAGCTGTAGTTCTGACTTTACAACTGAAACCCCAAATGTTCAATAAATAACAGAACTAGTTGCCCTTCTACTCCACACCAGCTTGTCTGAGCTGAAGGGAGGGGAAAGGGAGGCCAGAGAAGGGAGGCAGTGAGATCCTAGGAACCGTGGTCCTGGGGTAGGTGAGGGCATGTACAAATGCCCTCCTTCACTTCATTGACTTGTATTTAAGGAAGAGGAAGTTAAAAGTAGCTCCGCTTTCATTTTTGGCCTGAGCTAGGGCGCTTAGAAAGATGGAACATTGGTCCAGCTTTGGCAGAATGAGGCCCAGAAAAGGGACAGTAAGGCACAACCCTGGCTTGAAGTCAGGGAGTCACAGGCAAACAGCTAGCTCCAAATTCTTAGGAATGAGGAATGTGAGTTATGACTCCAACCCTCAGAGCTGAGGATGGGTTAGCAAGAGAAAGAGTAGCTTGGAAGGTAGAGAGGGAAATGAGACCATCCTGTCTCAACAGGATGTCACCAAGCCTCCTTCCTACCTGGAGATAGGCCATTTAGAGTCTAGTTTAAAGACAACTGGGTGGAAAAGGAAGTAAGGGAGGTCAGTGTGGACTCCACATCCTTTCTCCCCAGAGCTCACATGCCCTAAAGGGAAGCTCCGCTCGTTTCTTGGCCTCATGTATTGATGTGGGAGGTGGTTAGGACAAAGATTCAGTCATTCTTAGGATGGCTGTTATTGAGGATAGGGTGGCCATTAGCCAGGGGCCGGCTCTTTGCTCCTGCCCCGGCTGCAGCCTCCTCCCCCTCTGAACTCTCCGTTTCTTCTCTGTCACTGCGTTCATCTTCTACCAGCTGTGAAAAGGACAAAAAGGGTTATGTATCCTGTTAACCCCCAAATCCTCATACTTTATAGCCCTGGCTGTCCTGGAACTCACTCTGTAGACGAGGCTGGCCTCGAACTCAGAAATCCGCCTGCCTCTGCCTCCCAAGTGCACGTGCGCCACCACCGCCCTGCCCTCATACTTTAAGAGTTGCAGCATGATAAGGAAGTTGGGTGAGTGAAGTGAGACCTACAAAAGGTGGGCCAGCCCTCCTCACCTTTCCAGTTACGAACTTGTGGGCCATGCGCAGAATGAAGTAGGCCCAGAAGATATGGAGCATCTGTAGCACTGCCATCATGGAATTGAAGAAGTAATAGCCAAAGAAGGCAGGGTAGAGCTCCAGTGGGTATATTATCGTGCAGTGTAGGATCCTGGGGATTTAAGGGCACGTTGTAAACATGGCCATGGCTGAAAGCTTGAGGTCAATGGAGCCTGAGCACCGACTCACCAGAAAGGCATAATAACCAGCCGAGTGATGATGAACACGATGGCGAACGCGATGAAGAGGTTGTTGCAGGTGTTCTTCCATCCCGCATAGTTAAACATCTTGGCAGACTGTAAAACAGCCCCATCTATTATCACGGGCTCTTGACTCCCATAGACATTAGTATGTGCGTGTGGTTAGCAGCACTGACAAAACCCTCTCAATGCCCTGGAAGACAATGGGGACCTGCACTGGGGCCTCTACTGTGAGGAAGCCTAACCTCCAGCAGGTAGTCAGAAGCGTCATGCAGAGCCATGATGAGGGTCCCTGCCCGGACGTAATTGGCAAACCAGGAGAAGCAGAGGAGAATGATGGTGGCCACATGGTGGATGACCTGTTCCTTAAAGTCCTGCAGAAAAGATAGAGGCTCCAAAGGACTCTTCCCTATTCCATTGTCCTCCTTCCCCTCACCTTTGTTCCCCACATCCCAGCAGCTCTGCCCAGATCCCCAAGAAGTCAAAGGGGAGGCTCTTCACCCCAGGACCCCATCTGGCCTCTACCTACCTTTCGCTTGACATCAGAGGCAATGCTGAAGAGCAGGGACCAGTAGAAGGAAAGCTCAATCATGTAGTACCAGTACTGAGAAGGGATGATGCTCTGGAAGAGGACAGAGGGGTGAGGGACCCAAGGGGAATCCTCCAAACTCATCACTTGTAGCCCCTCAAGATAGTCTTTGTTCCTCTGCCATGTACTCATGACCCTTCATGCGGGGGTATCGTGTGCCATAGAACACTCCTACATAAGGAAGGGGTCTTCTCATACCTGTATGGGATATCCCTCCCAAACTTTCCTCAAGTCATAGAACCAGGGTTTCTGCAAAGAGAGATTAAAGGAAGGACTCATACCCTGTGGCTTTACCCAGTCTTAAAGGAGGTGCCCCCCACTTTCCAGTACTCACATCCACAGTGACAGCCATGCCAGCAACAAAGGCAATCAGGTAATACGTGAATCTCCAGCTGCAGGAGGAAGCGGGTGGGGGATTGAGTTTCCCACTGCCCCTGACACCCTCTCAAGGTCCCCTCACCTCTTGTCCATACCGCAGCTCCTCCCAGCAGGTGGCAACTGTGCCACCCACTCCACACGCCCCAATGTCCCCCACCTGGCTTCTCGGAACTTCTTGAGAAGACTAGGCCTGTCCTGGTTGCGGCGACGGCGGAACCAGCGTTCGACCTGGCGTCCAGAGAGCCCACTCTGCCGAGACAAAAGGTCTACCTCCACCTAGGCATAGTGAGAGCAGATATTCAGCCCTCAGATCAGCAGTGCCCCCATTCTACTTAACCTCTTGTCATAATAGCTTGAGTCACACCCACCCTCTGCCAAGTCGTCATCTTCCAAAGCAAGCATTCAAACTCTGACCCACCCACACTCAGCAACTCCAGAGTCATCTGCAGCTCATACCTGCTTGGGCTGCTTGCCGCTGGTCAGGTAGAAATGCTCTAAGGTGGCATTGGGAGGTGCCCGCAGTCGGGTTTTCTCCTTAACATTCAGGAGGGCAGCCAGGGGTGTAGCCACATAACTGGGTAAGGGACATGAGAGAGAGGTGTCTGGCTCCCTTGGAGCACTCCTGACCCCTAAATGGGACGGAGAAAGTACTGCAAGACTTAACTCTGGGCCTCAGTTTCCCAAGCTCCCTGGCATCCACCTTTCCTCTAGCCTCCTGGGCTGCCCATAGCTTACAAAGCTGCCTATGTTCACTATTGACCAGGCAAGGAGGCGGGTGCAGAATGAGAACAAACAACCATTGAAGGAAAAGGCTGGGGGTGCTGAGCCCTCAGGAAGACAATGGGGCCCTGGGGGAGGGGGAGCATGGGTAGGGACCTGGGTGGCCAGAACTAAGTATCAAGAGACCAACATGAAGTCTGATAGGTTGGCTATCAATCAGGGAAGGGTTGAGGGCATGCTCACAGCTCAAAGAAGTATCGGATTATGAGGAAGACCAGGGCCAGGGGCAGTGTGACGTAGAGGTCTGAAGCTTTGGCGTAGACGCGGCCATCTCTGTCTTCTAGATCAGCCCAGGTTAAGTTCACAGGCAGCCACAGTCGTTCCCACCAGAAGTAGTCGTACAAGGTCTGGAGCATCCTAAGTGAGGAAGGAAAAAGTCAGAAGGCCAAGTTGGAGCACTCTGCAGACATGAGGAATGGTGCGGTGGGACAGTGACTCAAGATTTGAACTCTGGCTCTGGCTACATGGCCTTGGAATTGGTTGGCTAGTGAGCTAGTTTCCTCATCTGTAATAGGAAATCAGTGACTTTAAAGTTCAGCACTGATGTAACCTTAGGTGATGCTAACATCACTGGGGCTTAATTCCCTGCAATAAAAAAATAAAAAATAAAAAAATAAAAAAACACCCCTTTCTTATCTTATCGTTTGGATCTCAACCTGGCGGACAAGCTGTAGTGTTCAACAATCAGGAAAGTTAATCAGGGAGAGTGAACAGAAGGTGCGTGCCTTTAAGACCCGGCACTCAAGAGAGGCAGGAAGACCCACACAGCAAGTTCCAGGACAGCCACGGCTATAAAGTAAGACCCTTAATTTGTAAAATAGGTTGTCTCAGGTGTGGTAATGAGTCTGTAATTTCAGCACTTGTGCTGCTAAGGCAGTAGATCATAAGTCTGAGACCAAGCTGAACTCCTCGTGAGGCGGGGAGGAAGATAGGGGAGAGGAAGACAGCTCAGTTTTGAACGAATAAGAAAAAACACATACATCCCCAAGCACATCGAACACCTCACATAGACCGAGCTCCACGCCAAGTCATTTAGTGTCTACACAGGAGGCAGGAAATGATCTGGAAACCTCTGTTCAGAAAGGAAGTGAGGAAAAAGAAAAGGAAATGAAGTGAGGAAGAATTTGAGCCTGCAAGGTCTACAAAGGAAAAGCAAGTTCCAGGAGAGTCAGGTCTACAGAGAAACCATGTCTTGAAAAAACCAAGAAAAGAAAGGAAGGAGGGAGAGAGGAAGGGAAAAAGAAAGTAATTCGGGGTACAGGTACAGATATAGTCAGGACGGGACAGAGAATCCCAACAGCAAACCAAGATATTTGGTAAAACTGAGCTATCCACCGCCCCCCCCCCCCCACCTTCTTTGAGGACTTACGCACTCCAGCTTGGTCTCCAACTCATGATCTACTGCCTCAGCAGCTAGCTCACGTGCTGACATTACAGACTCGTCACCACACCTGACATAACCTATCTCTCACAAAGACTTGTCCAGAACATAAAAACCTGCCCGGAAGAGAATCAGCCAACATCCTCCAGCCATGAAAGAGCTGCTGTCCTCAACTGCCCTTCTTCCCTCCACAGAAGAGCAAAGTGGCATTGACCACCAGAACCTAGATGAGGCAGGGAATGGTCTGTGGCAGCTGCCTGGGGTTGAGAAGCAACCTTCTGGTGTCCCTGAAGGGCAGTCATCAGCACAAGGCCTGGAACTTGTAAGACTTGCTGACTAGGAGTGTTGTGTCGGGGATGCCCCCAGCTCCCAGCTCTTCTCCTATGTTTAGGGAGGAGAGGAGGCAGCCTGCAGACCGACCTAGAGACTCTGAGCTGTGACAGGAGAAAGGCGGCCTCCCAGGTGGAGAGGACCGAGCAGCAGCCTGTGGACCAGTGTGAGCACGGGCACCAGGCACTGAAGATGGAGCTGCTGAGGAGGCGGAACCCTCAGTCCACAGCTGAGCGAGGCTGGGCCTAGGTCTGGTTGGCTCTCTCAACAGCCCCGCCTCCCTCCACAGAAGCACTTACGAAATCCCTCTGAGCAGTCACAGGTCAGTCAGTATTCCAGCTCAAGGACTTTACCCTCTTGTCCCCACTCCTGGTCACTGCTCTCGTGGATGAATTCAGAGGTCAGCATGGACGACAGAGGATGTTCGGCTGCATACACAGCCCAATTATACATCCCAGGCCTGACAAGGAGAGCACTCTCCCTTCCCCACCTCAACCTGAATATTTGATTTGTTAAAAAGAGTGGAAGTAGCCGGTGGTGGTGGCGCACACCTTTAATCCCAGCACTTGGGAGGCAGAGGCAGGTGAATTTCTGAGTTCCGAGGCCAGCCTGGTCTACAGAGTGAGTTCCAGGACAGCCAGGGCTACACAGAGAAACCCTGTCTCAAAAAACCAAACAACAAAAAAAAAAAAGAGTGGAAGCCTCTCCAAAGGACAGAATTAAGTGTAATTGCCCAACAAAGCACACATTCTTCCTAGAGAAAAGGAGCAAACTGAACAGGGAAGGGAGGGAGGCAGAAGCAGCAATCTGGACACCCAGAGGTAGGGACCAATACCTGACCTGGCTACTGTGTTCCTCAGTGCCTAACTTTCCCTCCAAAGAGACCTAAAATCAAGCCGCCTTTCCAATGGCCTAGCCTCGGGCCATCTCCATGCCGTCCCATAGTCCCGTAGCTAGGATGTTTTTGTTTTGTTTTTGTTGGGTTTTTTGTTTGTTTGTTTTTTGTTTTTTGAGATAAGATTTCTCTGTATAGCCCAGGCTGCCCAGGAACTCACTTTGTAGTTCAAGGCTGGCCTTGAACTGAGAAATCAGCCTGCCTCTGCCTCCCTAGGGCTGGGATTAAATGCATGCGCCTTGGATGTTTTTCTAGATAGAGCCTTTTGAGAGTTAAGATTCAGGAGCAATGGGTTCGGAGTGGGTGGAGCCTCTCTCCAGGGCTCCAGCGGCGTTGGAATGTCTAGTGCCTTTCTTATCCCTACAAAGAAGGTAAGGAGCTAGTGGGTGGGGGTTGGGTAGCCTACGGGGCATCAAGGAACTGCACACCTATCTCAACCCCAAGACTCTCCCGCCTCGTCACTGGGAGGTGGAGTCTGCTGGGAGCTGCGCTCTGGGCTTCAAGCTGCTGTGTCTTTCTTTGTTGTTCTGAACTTTCACAGCAGAAAAGCTGCACCAGATGCAGCAGAGTCTCGACTTTTAACTCAGCAGGAGGAGAAGGGACTAGGGTTCCTAGTCAGCCTCACATACCTCCACAGATCCAGTCTGCTCCCTGCTGCACCCCTGGTGGCTATTTGGCGCCAGCACACCAGACAAAGCATTCCATCAACAAGAAATCAGGACAAGAGAGGGCGACATCCTGCCCCTAAGGGTTGATTACACCTTGATTACAACTGCAACTTGATTACACCTGCAACTTTTCCACTCACAAAAAAATTATACCGCCTGCACACAAGAAGAGATGTGGTGTAGTGCCCATCTATCTGTCTTCCCCGCACATACCTGCCTCAGAGGCAGGCACCACTTTCTGAGACACAGGCTGAAGAGAAGCCAGCACAGCACGGATTTCATGAGCATTATATTACTCAAAGCTTAAGTAGGGTTCTCGCCTGGCGCCAACCTTTGCTCCAACTCTGAGTGATCCCCCACCCAAAGATACTCCAACGCAAGTGAAAAGGGTGAGAGACGGGTGCCGGCAGACCCAGAAGGCTGCGGGGGAGAAGTGTAACCCATAAGGAAACTTCAGACCCAGTGGAACAGCAGATAGGAGGGAAACAGACGGTTTCACAGGCTCTCAAGTCTGAGCCACCATTAAGAAGGCGATAGTCCTAAGTAGACTTTTGAAAACTTTCTTTTCGGGCAATAGTAGCTGGTCATGAACTTCTAGGAGCTGAAGACCAATAGAAGTGAAAAGGTGTGTCAACTACTTCTGGCTACAGCACGAGCCCAAAAATACCCCAAAATACAGGTTCGATTCTAGGAAAGGTAAGGGGGTGAGGCTATGATGACCACGGCCTCAGGCTTCACGTGGTCTATAGCTTCTCTGGGATGTCTCAGAAACTTCCCTGCCCCACCCCCAAACACTGTTTAAAAATACCCCCCCCCCTCCAGACAGGGAGAGGCCGGTAGGTCGAAGAAGCAGCTCCAAGTGGGGCAGTGTTGAAAGCACAGTCAAGCCGTCCGCCTATGGCCGGAGACAGAGCGGGAAACCTCGCCAGAGGCCCCGGTGAGAATAGAGGGGTATGGGGCAGCAGTGGAAACACGGACCAATTCACACGCGCACGTGCGCACACACACACACACCCACACACACACACATGCGTGCGCGCGCACATACCCCTTAGAAATTAGGCACTATGTGGCCAGAAACAAGACCTAAGGAACAGAATCCTTGACCTTAAGGGCCCCATCACAAGTGCAGTCAACAAACTTACATTCAAGCCAGTCACCTCGGCTCTGGGATGGGAAGTGACCTCCTACCGCAGCTCTAACACAGACAGAAGTAATTTCTGGAGGCCTTCCCTAATTCAGTTCTCGGGAAGACCGGCCCACTCCAGACCTCAGAGCGCTTCGAACGCCCTGACAGCTGAGGCTGGCAACTCTTGTGCGTGAGATGGCAGGAGTGCAGTCTTAGGCGCAGGAACTCCCAAGCTCAGGTTAAAAAGGAATGTCACCCACCTGCAGGTAGCCAAGTATGAGGGCCTCAGGGCATGTAATTAGCAAGTTACCACCCACGGCCACACACGCCCCATAACGGTATAGGAATGTAAACCCTTTGGGGCCGGGACAGACGCTCAAGAGTGTACTCCTTCCTGCTTCCCGTTAGGCACATGGACGCTCTGACCTCCCCCCTGGGATGGGCACAAGGGGTCAGAAGCAGCGACAGAGTCGGCGGCGGCCGCCGCAGTAGCAGCAACAGCAGCAGGGGCCGCCACACTCCTCCTCGGCCTCCACACTCAGGCCCCAGGACGCATGCGGGCCCCCAGGGGCTTCTGGCACCAAAGGTCCGCTACTGCTCCACTCCCAACAAAGGGGCGTCTGTACCGTGGATCCCGAGCGAGCGCCTTGCTCCAGCCCCTACCTGTTGCCCCGCAGGCCTTCTCCGGGCCCGGCTGGGGCCTCGGCCCGGAGCGCCGGCTCCCGCAGCGTTCGGCCCGCCCTCCGGCAGGCCGGCCGCCATGAGCCGGTGGAGGCCCTGCTCCCTCCGAGCTGCGCCCTGAGCCCCCGCGCCCGCCACTGCCCCGCCGCCCCCGCGGCCCCGCGCACAGACTCACTCGGCGGCCGGTGCAGAGCTGAGCGGCCCGGGCGCCGCTGCTCCGTGTCCCACTTCTAGCGCCCGGCCAGTGCGCACGGACTGGGCCGGGTCCTCTCCTCCCCCTTCCGCCGCCCGCGGCTCCCTCCCTCCTTCCTCCTTTGCCCGCCGAGCCCCGGCGAGCCCAGGCCGAGCCCAGTAGCGGAGCTGAGCTGGGCGTGGGCCGCGGCCGGGCGGGGCCCGGTCCCCGGAACCTGCGCTGCGCCTATGGAGCCCGGGAGCCCCGACGGGGCGGGAGGCGCGCGCTCTGCAGGGCGCCCGCGTCTCTGGCTGGCGCGGTTGCCGCCCATCGCGACATCGGTCAGGAACCCCCTGGTCCCTGAGCCCTGAGCAGCTCAGAGCGGACTGCCTCTGCCCAACCCCGCGGCCCTGGTGTGGTCTGCGACCTCAGCCCGGCCTTCAGCCCTTAGTTCACCCCGAGTTGGTTGCCACAATTCCCGCGTCCAACTACACTGGGCGACAGAGGAAGGATGCGCCCGGAGAAAGCCCTGCACAGACCCCGATGTTCCCACAGTGAGATCCACAATTCCCCCAGCCCTGCTGTCTGGAGTCCGACCAGAGCTACTCTCAATCTTTTGTAAACCGTACTCCAGTCTCCCGGCTACACTATGGTTAGCAGGGATCAATTTCGTATTAAAACCTGTTTTCTCTTAAATAGTCCCATAAAATCCATGCCTCAAGAACACGGCAGGTTGGAGAGTAGCTCAGCACCGACTGCTGTCCCAGAAGTCCTGAGTTCAATTCCTAGCAACCACATGGTCGCTCATAACTATCTGGGATCCCATGCACTCTTCTGGTGTGTCTGAAGACAGCCACATTGTACTCATCATATAAATTAATAAAATAAGGAGAGAGGGAGAGGGGGAGAGAGAGAGAGAGAGAGAGAAAGCAGCACCCGTAACTCCACTGTGGACAGAACTTGACTAGTTGTACTTGAGGGTCCCTTAACAGGGAGACTGTAACTTAGCTTCTTCCATGTAAAAAATACTTTAAAAACTGCCCGGTCAGGTTTGATGGCTCATGCCCAAGCATGGTCCCAGCATTTGGGAGACTGTATCATTTTTTTAACCTTCATGAAATAGTTTTTCTTTTTTTTTTTAATTTATTTTATGTGTATGAATGTTTTGCCTGCATGTGTGCATGTGTTGCATGCATGCCTGGTGCCTGAGGAGGCCATCCCTGGAACTGGAGTTATATAAGCAGCCACATGGGTGCTGAGAACCGAACCGGGTCCCCTGTAAGAACCAGTGCTCTTCGCTGCCGAGCTGCGTCTCCGGCCCTTGCTCTGAACCCAGGTCCTCTGAAGGAGCAGCCGGTGCCCTTAATCGTAGTCGCTAAGCCACGTCCCCAGGCCTGCGATGAAGCGTTCTTGGTGTTTGGATGCCATCAGTAAGTCTCTGGCAGAGGCTCGCCTCACAGGGTTTGCTGTCGAGCACCAGGGCTCTGCCTGTGATCTTAGGAAGAGATGTGACCCCACCACTCCAGAGTGAGAGACTCTTGTCTCTTGAGAACTGTAGAGGCAGTCGATGATTTCCAGTCTGTCTGTCCTCTTGGTCCTTGCAGTGAGACCCCAGCACAGATGATGACCACAAAAGCCTGCCTGTCCCCTGCACCTTGCTTTATTCTTCTTCAGTAGCCTTTCTAAAATTTTCTGCCATACACGCGTGTGTGCGTATGCACGTGTGTGTGTGTGTGTGTGTGTGTGTGTGTGTGTGTGTTGTGAGCCACCATCTACCAGATATTTTATTTGTTTGTATTTTTCAAGACAGGATTTCTCTCTGTAGCCCTGGCTGTCCTGGAACTTATTTTTAATTGTTTTGGGGACAGTATCTCACTATATTTCCCAGCCTGGTTCCAGACTCAAAGTCCTCCTAAGGTCGGACTTACAGGTGGGAACTGCCACACTCAGCTCCACCAGACTTGTTAAAGGTGTCCGCTGGGTGAGTGACAGTAAACTTTAAAAGAAAGGAAGAGAAGAAGAAAGGAGAAAACAGAAAACAGTGGGGAGTTTTGTGGGCAGAGCCTGGATAATAAGGGCCTGAGAAATGGAGATAAGAAGGTATACGAGAGAGAAAATGGAGAGGTGAACCGTGGCCTCAGCCAGCACCAGCACCCGGCGCTGTTTCCTACACGCCCTCCCTGGCTGGACCAGGAGATTAGAATCACCACGCCTGCCCTTCTAGGCCTTCCTCCACCCTAAGTTGGCACCGCCATGCCCACAATGCCCCAAGTGTGGCCTGCTTGTGGTGACTCACTTCCTCTGAATAAACTGCTGAGGTGTCCCAAGGCATCGAACAGGCCACTGGGACCAGGGGTTAGCTGTTGGAACCAGCTCCTCCAGGACAGACACATGGAGCCCAGTGCACAAAGGAGATCGGCAAACACAAGCCTGCCCAACACAGTGACACAGTCAATCCCAGAAGGGGCAAGGACGTCTCTAGAAGTTTGAGGCCAGTCTGGTCTACACAGCCAGAGCTACAGAGTAAGACCCTGTCTCCAAAAATTAATAAAGCAAAATGATAATAATAAAAATTTTATATGTATGTATATGTATGAATGTATGTATGTATCTATACAGACACACACACAAACCAAAACCATAAATAAATAAATAAATAAATAAATAAATAAATAAATAAATAATAAGTAAATGTGTGGTGGGAAAGGCCCTAAAAGAGAAGAAAAGAAAATAAAGAAAAGCAGCATCGGGCCGGAGGGTTGGAAGAAGTGCTGGAGTCAAGGCTCAGGCACTGGACTGCACAGCACTGCTATGCCGCTGAGGGGCACCAGTACTTCATCAGGAGATGAGAAAGTTAGAAGCAGCTGTATAGTGGTGGCACACACCTTTAGTCCCAGCACTTGGGAGGCAGAAGCAGTCAGATTTTTGAGTTCAAATATAGCCTCGTCTACAGAGCAAGTTCCAGGACAACCGGGGCTACACAGAGAGGAAATCCTGTCTCGAAAAATCAAAAAGGAAAGAAAAAAGAAAAAGAGACATTGAAACGCCTGGATTCTGTTTCAAACTCCGTGGGTGTGGGAAGTCCCTACCCTCCTCAAATCCATAAGAGAGGTTCAGAGGAAATCGTCCACCAAGTTTATAATCCTAAAATGTACAGCATGAGATTTGAAGGTGATTGTTAAATCTGAAAACGGCCTGTCTGTTTCCAGTGTTAAATAAGGCGAAAGTCAGGACTGAAAGGAGGGAAATTCCATTCAAGTTTCAGCAGAACCGCTGTAGATGCGGCACACATACTCCTTAGGGTCAGAGGCAGGAAAAGAAAAAAGCAGGCGGTGGTGGCACACGCCTTAAATCCCAGCACTCGGGAGGCAGAGGTAGGCGGATTTCTGAGTTCAAGGCTAGCCTGGTCTACAGAGTGAGTTCCAGGACAGCCAGGACTACACAGAGAAACCCTGTCTCGAAAAATCAAGAAAGAAAGAAAAAAAAAAGGCAGGGTTTGCTTCTGCCACGTGACTAGGTTTCTGTGTGACTTTAGAGTTCAGACTTCTCCGAATTTAGAGAACTCCCTTGGGAAGCTTTGGCCAGGGCTAACGGATGCCCTCTCCTTCCCCCTCCCCCCCTTTCATGCTGCTTGGTACTTGGAGCCCTGAATCGATTCTGAAAAGAGTCAGAAGGAGAGGCCCCACGGACACTGTGTTACACTGCCATCCCCAGCATCTCCAAAGCAACAGTCTCCATAGTCCATTCGTGCGTGGTTACCTGAGACTTCTGATTATCTTAGCTACCCACCAAGTCCACCCTGGAACCTGATGGTCCCAGGATGCTGTATTTCTGACCAAGGCATTCTGAGAGCCCCTTGGCACGCTCAGGTGGAGCCCCGGACCCTATATGATTCATTTAGTAAAACTCTCAGTGGTTACTTAGGCCCTCTTGTGGCACAATTGGGGAATGGCAGGAAAAAATTGAAACTGACCAAGATTGGACTTCACAATCTAGAAGCAACAGTTACTAGTAGAAATAAGATAATAACAACATTTGTTGTTGTATGTTAACGTCTTGACACATTATAACAACATTTGTTGTTGTATGCTAACGTCTTGACACGCATACTTAGCACTCTATGGCAAGGACTTTTCTAGTTGTTTTATATGTATTTGGAGGTGGGCTGCTAAGGAGTGAACTTGGGCCTTGTCCTTGTGAGGCGGCTCTCGGCCCCTGAACTACATCTCCACCCCGCTATATATTTATCTTACAACAATCTATAACATAAACGCTTGTGGTGGTTTGAAAGAAAATGCCCTGGCTGGCTCCTAGGGTGTGGCACTATTAGGAAGTGTGCCCTTGTTGGAGGAAGTGTGTCACTAGGGGATGGGCTTTGAGGCCTCAGAGGCTCAAAGCAGGCCTAGTGGCTCATGTAGCTTTTCCTACCGCCTGCAGATCAAGACAAAACTCTCAGATCTTTCTTCAGCACCATGTCTGCCTGCAGACTGCTGTGATCATAATGACTAAACCTCTGAAACTGTAGGCAAGCCCCAATTGTGTGTTTTCCTTTATAAGAGTTGCTGTGGTGGTTGTGACGTCTTTTCACAAGCAATAGAGACCTTAACTAAGACAACACACTTTTATTTTTTAAGATTTTTTTTATTTTACTTTATGTGTGTAAGTGTTTTGCCTGTATGTATGTGTGAGAACCATGTGTGCTTGCTTGGTGCCTGGAGAGCCAGAAGGCATGAGATCTCCTGGTACTGGTACTGGAGTTCTAGATAATTATAAATCAGTGTGCGGGTGCAGGGACTGAACCCAGGTCCTCTGCAAGAGCAGCCTGGGCTCTCCACCTCTCTAGCCCCTGCCTCCAGTCTGTGAGGAAACTGAGCACGGGAAGGTCCCTGCACCTACTCAGCATCCTGCAGAAAGTCAGAATCCTGACTCTGAGAAGTCTGGCCCTGCAGGCCCTCAGCTTTACCCACAGTGTGGAGATAGAACTCCAGATATGCCATTACAAAAGAATTTCAGGTAAACAATAAATAATGTTATCACAAGTAACCACATTAAATATTTGGGTCTTACTTATACCAACAAATTATTCATTGTTTATCTGAAGTAACTTAATTGAGAGTTGTATATTTTTATTTACTTAATCTAACCCCTCTAATTTACAAGGTGATTTTATGCCGCCATTGGCCATCACACACATTGCTTCATTTATTACGTCAGATGCCCCAGCCTCCCGTCTCCTCAGCCCTGCAGTTTCTACCACCCTTTTCTTTCTTTCTTTCTTTCTTTCTTTCTTTCTTTCTTTCTTTCTTTCTTTCTTTCTTTCTTTCTTTCTTTCTTTCTTTCTTTCAGCTTTATTTATTGAGACTTTGTGAGCTCCTCCCTCTTTCCTTCCTGCCACCACCATGCCATCCAGGCTGAGGAAGGCCCGGAAACTCCAGGGCCACGTGAGTCACGGCCATGGTAAGGGCCGCCAGCTCCCAGGAGGCCACTGGAACACGGGAGGCGAGCGTCATCACAGGACCAACTTTGACAAATATCATCCAGGTCACTTTGGGAAAGTTGCTATGAGGCAACCACTTGAAGAGAAACCAGAGCTTCTACCCAACTGTCCACCTGGATAAATTGTGGGCGTTGGTCGGTGAGCAGACTCGGGGAAATGCAGCAAAAAACAAGCCCGGGGCTGCTCCCGTCGTTGATGTTGTTAGGTCATCGGCTACTACAGAGTTCTGGGCAAAGGAGACCTCCCTAAGCAAGCTGTCATCGTGAAGGCCACATTCTTCAGCAGAAGAGCTGAAGAGAAGATTCAGGGTGTCGGAGGTGCCTGTGTCCTGGTGGCTTAAAGGCCACTCCAGGGGTTAATTAAATACTAACATTTTCCATGAAAAAATATTTATTTATTTCATGTATCTGAGTACCCTGTAGCTGTCTTCAGACACACCAGAAGAAGGCATCAGAGAGTTGTGAGCCACCATGTGGTTGCTGGGAACTGAGCTCAGGACCTCTGGAAGAGCAGTCAGTGCTCTCAACTGCTGAGCCATCTCTCCAGCCCCTCTGTTGCCCTGCTCATGTAGAGTTATGAAATGTCTAGCTAAGATTACAGAATGTAACAAGTGGCAGAGCTGGGGTTAAAGGCTCATACCTGCAAATCTCAGCGCTTGAAGCTAAGGCTAGAAAATTGGGAGCTCAAGGCCAGCCTGGGCTTCACCAAGAGTTCCATCCAGGCTTGCCTGGGCTATAGAATAAAGCCCTGTGCCTTCTCACAGACGAGGGGGCTCAGTAAACACGGGCTCTGCCAGCAACCCTGACCGTCTGACTGTCATTGTTGGAACAGCTCATGCTGACAGGACCGCTCCCATGGGTTCACTTCCTGGTGCACATGCACAATAAAGAATTCTTTAAAAATTAGATATTGTTGGGTGTGGAGGCACACACCTTCAATCCCAGTGCTTGGGAGGCAGAGACAGCCAGCGTTAGTTACATGGAGAGACCGTGTCTCAAACAACAACAACAGCTACTAGTAGTGATGATGATGATGATGATGATGATGATGATGTGAAAAACAAAACAAAAACAAATTAAGTTAATAA
This sequence comes from Apodemus sylvaticus, assembly GCF_947179515.1. Taxonomy (NCBI): domain Eukaryota; kingdom Metazoa; phylum Chordata; class Mammalia; order Rodentia; family Muridae; genus Apodemus; species Apodemus sylvaticus. Next base: position 68,570,954 of record NC_067475.1, read on the forward strand.
AATAAAATAAAAATCAGAGACTGGGGGCTGGAGAGATGGCTCAGCAGATAAGAGCACTGACTGCTCTTCCAGAGGTCCTGAGTTCAAATCCCAGCAACCACATGGTAGCTCTTAACCGTCTGTAACCGAAATCTGGCTCCCTCTTCTAGAGTGTCTGAAGACAGCTACTGTATATTTACATATAATAGATAAATCAGAGACTGACTATGCATCTCTGGTTTTAAAACTGAAATACTTTTTCCACTTCAGTGAGAAAGAAATTCATAATATGTTTGCCACCATAGAGGTCTTTATTTCCAGTGTCCCCAAACTTGTTTCCTTTGTGGGATAGCAGTGGATAATGCTGTAACACTCTCCTTCCAGGATTCTGGGAGATCAAGGAGATTTTGAGAGTGGTAGAGGTCTGGAGACAGAAAAATGATTGCTCCCCAAACCCTAAAAACGATGTACCAGCTGTGGGGCGTCTGTGTGGCTGAGAGGGGCCGTGCACCTGTTGCTCTGTGCTTATAGCCTTGGGCTGGGCTGTTGGGACTGAATCACTTACAGCCCAAACAGCTAGGGGACACTGGCTGCTAAAAGGCTGCAGAGGCTGAGAAATCCAGGCCCCGGGAGCCTCTTCCATCGCTGGCTGTGGCTGCGTTGGGAGTACAGTGCTCCCAGGGCGCAGAGCAGCTCTGCAGGGAAACACCCTCTCTGCATTTTTCTCGCCTGACTCTAGACCTGCTCCCACCCCTGATTACCTACCTGTGCCCTTCCTTCCTCACAGACATAAACAGTCCCCCTGCCTCCCCACCCATTCGGGCCGGTTTTCCTACGGCAAAAATCACTGGAGCTTATGGCTGGGACCCCCGTGGGGTGCAGGCTGGGGTGCCCTGATGGTATGTGTCCCAACAGGTTCTTCTCTATCAACCTTGAAATCAGCCTGGAGCCTGTCTGACCTGCATTCCCCTCACACTCACCCCACCCCACCCCCACCCCCAGGGAGCTGGAGCCAGTGTTAGAGCTAGGTCAGAAGTGGACTCAAGAGACTAGGTGTCTGTGGTCCCAAGCTGGCCCTGCAGGGAAGGCAGCGCACAAAGCCTCCTGTGTCCTGGGCTGGGCTGAGAGGTTGAGAGTTCACTTGCGTGGGTTCAGGGCCAGTTCCTGGGAGGAGAGATGCTAGGCAAGGACGTGTTTGTTTGCTTGTAGACCCTGTACAGCCTGGTCCTCTCCCACGTCTGGGAGGGGCCAGAGTTGGAGCCGACACCTGGGCTGGTCTGTGAGAGAGAGGTCATCTGACTGGCTGCCCGGCTGCCCACTCCTCCTCTCTGCCAGGCGACTCGGAGCTGGTGCCTACCCAGTCAAGCTGCCAAACCACAGCACTGTCCCACCTCTAGCACCTTTGGGGTAAGTTCTGGAACTGAGCCCTTATTTGGGGATGGGAGAACTTAGTGATTGTGGGAGGAGTGGATATGTTCCGTTTCCAGCATGACAGCTCTAGCCTCTGTCCAAGCACCCATGTTCCACAAGGACAGCCCAGACTACACCTGTTGACCTAAAAGATCCCACCTGAGATTCCAGGGAGGGGGGGGAGCGGGGCGGGGGGCACAGACAGGCAGGCAGCGGCTTTGCAAGTTGAATCTTACCTGTGGGGGAAAGAGTGTGCTAAGGAGCTGTCTCTGCCTGTGTCACCTCACCTCAGCTGCCTGAGGAGCCAGGCCAGGAGGGAGGGATGTGAGCCTCGGAGGGCAGTCTCAGGCTAAAGGGTTCAGGGGGTCTTGGGAGGAGGGGACTGGTTGGTGCGGGCTGGCTTCTGCAGCCTCCCTAGCCCAGCCTGGCTTATTATAGGAAGCTGAAAGCAGACCCTAGGTCCTTCCTGCTGCCCTCCTCTCCTCTCGAGCCTGTGCACTAGCTCTGTAACTTCCTATTTGTTTGTTTGTTTGTTTTCTGGAACACAGGAAAGGAGTGGGGTGAGAAAGCCCATGGCCCAGATAAGAGGCCATCAGCACCAGGTGGGACTGTCCCCTCCGCTAACTCCAGTTTCCTTCCCCAGGGAAGCCAACCGCGCCATGTCTGTGAGCTGTGGACCACTAGGAACATCTCTGACTCAGGAGATCCTCAGCTCCCTGGGCCTTGCCGACAAGGTACTGGCTGCTGGGACTTCAGAAGTGTATTTCTGTATGCAGTAGTGTTGGTTATTTAATTCCAGGAGCCGCACTTGCCAAGGTAGTGCTCTCTCACTGAGCCACAGCTCTAGTCCCAACAAGACATTTTAATGTGTCACCTCAGGAGCCAGGAGATATTGGGCAGCAGGAAAGTGGAGATGGCTGTGGAGAGACAGCATGGCTGGGGGACAGCCTTCATGAGCAGAGCTCATCCCTAGGACCCAAATGGAAGGCGCTAACCCAGTCCCTCGGGTTATCCTCTGACCTCCCATACACAGACCCAAGAAATGAACAAAATGGGAGGAGGAGGTGGGCAGGCTCACCCCTCAAGACGCCTCGTTCTCCTGCTCTTACAGACCGCAGCCTGGGGGACCCTGGGCACCCTCAGGACGTTCTTAAGCTTCAGTGTGGACAAGGATGTGCAAAGACTGCTGAAGGCTATTGCAGGCCAAGGTAAGCTCCTGCCTGTGGTGTTTAGGGTCTTCCTTTCCTGTGGATCTGATATCTATCTATCTGTCTGTCTGTCTGTCTATCTATCTATCTATCTAGAAATAGAGTCTTATTTGTAACCCATGTAACCTGGAACCTACTATGGAGACCAGGCTGGCCTACACCTCAGATCCACTTGTCTCTGCTTCTCTGGTACGGGATTAGGGGTATGCACTTCACTCTGCATCTTGAGATGGCATCAAACTTGCAGTAATCCCCCTGCAGCAGTTTTCCAAGAGCTGGCATGCACACTGCTGGTTTCCCTTTTTTCCCTTTCTTTCTCACTCTCTTTTTAAATCTTTATTATAATTGTTTTATTTTATGCACATGGGTGTTTTGCCTGCGTGTATGTCTGTGTACCACAAGCATGCCTGGTGCCTTCAGAGGCCAGCCAGCCTGTCAGAACCCCTGCAATTGGAGTTTCAGATGGTCGTGAGTTAGTATGGGGATGCTGAGAATTGAACTTGGGTCTCCTGGAAGAGCAGCCAGTGCTCTGAACCTCTGAGTATCTCTCCAGCCCTGGGTTTACTTTCTCTTAAAGTCTATAGGTCAGAAAGGAAGAGGGGGCAGCCAGATGGCCCAGGGTTAAGGCTCCTGCTGCTAAGACTTGAGTTCAATCCTGGGAACCTCATGGGAGAAGGAGAGAACTAACACTCAGGGGTTGCCCCCTGACCTCCACACCCGCTGAGGCAAGTGCACCCCATCCATAATAAACAAACAAACAAATAGATGTTTAAGTCTTTTTAAGGATCCAGGAAGGAGGAGCTAGCCATGTCTGGGAGCGCCAGTGCAGCTGGATTCCAGCACGCACAGAGTTCTGAGCTGATGTGTCACAGCCTCCCTCGCAACACCGTGGGAGCTCAGGCTCAGTCCCTTCTGCTCTTGAGGAAACTGGGGTTCAGAGAGATTAAGAGGTTTGCCCAAGGCCACACAGCTTATAATAGAGATCCATCTGGGACTCTAAACCAAAGGGAATGGGTCCCACCCAAAACACCCCTTGACATTTTTGTTTTGTTATGGTTTTATTCTTTATTTTTTTAAAGCTTTATTTATTATATGTAAGTACACTGCTGCTGTCTTCAGACACCCCAGAAGAGGGCATCAGATCCCATTACAGATGGTTGTGAGCCACCATGTGGTTGCTGGGATTTGAACTCAGGACCTCTGGAAGAGCAGTCAGTGCTCTTAATCACGTAGCCATCTCTCCAGCCGTTCTTTTCTTTCTTAAACCATTATATTAGGCCAATTTTGCCTGAGTTAGGATTTGAGTAAGATCTATTTATTCATTCATTTGCTTCCTTTCTCTCTCTCTCTCTCTCACCTCACTCTGTGTGCGTGTTGTTTTTCTTTTTTCTTTTTTTTCCTTTTCTTTTTTTTTTTTTTTGGTTTTTTGAGACAGGGTTTCTCTGTGTAGCCCTGACTGTCCTGGAACTCGCTGCTCGGTAGACCAGGCTGGCCTCTAACTCAGAAATCCACCTGCCTCTGCCTCCTGAGTGGTAGGACTAAAGGCGTGCGCCACCACCACCACCATCATCATCTGCCTTCCTGACTCCTTTCCTTTTTCCTCTCCTTGTGGAATCCAGGCTAGCCTCAAGCTCACTGTGCACCCAGTGACTGAACCCCACATCCTCCTCCTTCCATCTCCCAGGGGCTGGGGTTACAGGTGTGTGTCGTCACACCCAGCTTTCCAGTTCATTTAAAAAAGATGTATTATTTACATGAGTGTGAGCGTGTGTATGTGCGTGCACTCGTGAGGGTGGTCCCCATGGAGGCCAGAGGATGCTGGACTTACAGGTGGTTATGAGCCACCTGACGAGGGTGCTGAGTCCTCTGAGAAAGCACCTCATGTTCTTAATCTCTGGCCATCTCTCCAGCCCTTTAAAGGGTGCTTTTGACATTTTCTTAGCATCTCCTTTAAGAACAGATGGAAGTTGGGGTGAAATAGTCCCAGTCCTCCCTCCCCTTCCCTAGACCCAGTTCTCTTCCCCAGGAGCCGGGAATTCCCAACTGTGAACTCTGTGATTGCAATCTGGTTTTGTCTTGGTTCAGGTGTAGACTACGGTACCATTGTGGATGTACTGACGAATCGGAGCAGAGAGCAAAGACAGCTCATTTCTCGAGCCTTCCAAGAGCGCACCAAACAGGTGCGACCACTGACATCCCAGGACAGGGTGGGAACTCCTTGGAGGACTTGAGATCCAGTCACATCCTGCTCCTCCCTCCTGGCTAATCAGGGAGGGACTTGGTGGCCTAACCTGAGATGGAAAAAAAATCAACCAAAGCTTCCCATGATTCTGGGGCCTTCCTTGGCCTATCCTGTCTATCTGGGGTCCGTTTATGCAGGATCTACTGAAGTCCTTGCGGGCAGCCCTCTCAGGCAACCTGGAGCAAATCGTGGTGGCTCTCCTACAGCCTGCAGCCCAATTTGATGCCCAGGAACTGAGGACAGCCTTGAAGGTACCGGAGAGCACGGCTGCAGGGTGTCTGGGGAACTAGAGCTCCAATGGAGAGAGGAAGCAGCAGTTAGTTGACTGGCCTTGACCTCTCCAGAGACTGGGCGTAGAGGCCCCTTGACCCTGTAGTGACCCTTAGACAGAGAAGTGGCTAGTGCCTACTCTCTGGTACTGTCTGCCACCTTGCTGAGCTAATGACGTGACCCAGTGTCACGTGGCCTCGTAATTTCCTACAGACCTCCGGTTCTGCTGAGGATGTAGCCTTGGAAATCCTGGCCACCCGAGCAGCACCCCGACTGCAGGCGTGCCTGGCAGTATATAAGCATGGTAAGCCTGTCTGAGGGGTCCCGAGAGCGGAGGGGAGCTGGGACAGTCCAAGCCTCTCCTACAGTGCCTGAGGGTCTGGGACCCTGACTGACCAATAGCTACTCCTTTAAAGGTGTCTGCTCCCAGAGCTCTTCCCCCTCCACTGCCAGTGCCTCAGTCTCCCCAGGGGAGAGAGCTACACCGATCATTAAAGGAGGAGAAACAATGATTAACTTGGTCTGGAGCCCTAGGGCAAATTTCACAGTAATGACATTAGTTAGGCACCATGACAGTCTCAAAGGTCCCCTTGCTGTCCCTACCATCAAACCACATCCCAAGGTTGCAGCCTGGGGGACAGGCGGAGACCTTTTTTTAAGACCCGCTGGCCCTGCCTGCCACAACCTACTAATTTGTAAGCAGCCTTTCCCACCCTCCTCCCCTCACCACACCACCTTTTTCTGGTTTCCTCTTACTGCCTGATTCTGTCCTGTGATCACCGGCTCCTCCTCCCTTGGTCCCATCTTGGTTCTGTCCTCCCGCCCGACAGCAGAACTTCGCGTAGATGAGATAGTTTGAGTCCATGGTCCTTGGCCCCAGCGCTGGTCTCATGGTTTGTTTCTCTCTTCCTTATTCCCCTTTTTTCTTTCTGGATTGAACCCAAGGTCTCAGCACATGCTACATACTACACTCACACACACACAGTCATACATACATACATCCGTACATACTCCAGTCCTCCTTTTTCTCTTCTCCCCATTCCCCATCACTCTCTGCTTCATACCCCGGCCCACGCATCACTTCCTGGACAAGCTCAAAGGCGAGGGCCTAACCAGCTTGCCTCATATCCTGGGATCCCCTGACTCTGATCACTGCTGGTTGGCTGATCGATACCTTCTTCTATCCTCCTTGGGCAACCTTATACACTTATAAAAACATAAATCTTGAAAAAAAAGAAAAACAAAAACAACAGGAGGACCACTAGGGTCCAGTAGGTCAGGTGCTTGGCAAGTCCTAAAGCTATCCACCATCAGGAGTCAAAGGCTCTGCCCCACCCCAGATTTCCAGGTGGAGGCCGAGGAAGATATCAGGACCGAGACTGATGGCGTCCTGCAGGACCTGCTTCTGGCCCTGAGCAAGGTGAGGCTTGGCCTGAGAGGGATTTGTGTTCCTCAGCTGCGCACGGGCCAGACTAGGAAGCTCTGCTGTCCTGTGACAGGGAGAGCTCGGGAGAGGCCAGGGTCTGGACGGAACTCTGGCCTTCTGAGAGTTCTCCTGAGAACAGTGTCTCCTCTTAGGGGGGCCGTGAGAGCTACTCTGGAGTCATTGATTACAACTTGGAAGAACAAGATGTCCAGGTGAGCAGGACTTCAGAGTCTGTATGTCCGGTGCACTTTGCAGACTCTCTCCTTGACCATGGCCAAGGGCCTGGACCCCATGTACCCATCTGTGCTACACACCTCCTCCTGCCTTTACTGGCAGACTCTACCCTCGTGGGCACTTAGATCGTATCTTAGGGATTAGTCCCCTGTGAGAGCAGCTGAGCAGAGTACCTTTCTTTTCTTTTTTCTTTTTGGTTTTTTGGATTTGGTTTTTTCGAGACAGGGTTTCTCTGTATAGCCCTAGCTGTCCTGGAACTCACTCTGTAGACCAGGCTGGCCTCGAACTCAGAGATCCGTCTGCTTTTGCCACCCAGTGCTGGGATTAAACTATCCCTTCTCACCGGCAGCCCCATCTCCTTCACCACAACAGACTTTTGGGGACACCATAACTATGGCTTCCAGGTTCCATGATCCTTATCCACCGGCCCTTCTTTTCCCAGGCACTTCAGCAGACCGGAGGATCCAGCGCGGCAGGCCAGTGGGTCCTGCTCTTCACACAGCGCAGCCCTGAGCACCTCACCCGAGGTACCCAAGCGTTCATAGCCCTCCAGCTTGCTCTATCTGCTGCTGATATGGCGGGCCGCCATTTTCTGTAAGTAACAGTACCACATACCAACTGACCTCTCTATCCATTCCCCTCGCATTCCGAAAGTGTTTGATCAGTACCGGAGACGCACTGGCCAGGACCTGGAGGATGCTATCCGGAGCTGTTTCCGTGGACAGGCCCAGCTGGCTCTGATCAGCCTAGGTAGGCACCTGCTGGGGATGTGAGGCGGCGGCTGGCTGCGACCAGCCGACCAACCGAGAAGGGGAGCTGGTCTGACACGTGGCCCCGTCCTCCCACTTTACCTCTAGCCTCCATGATGAGAAACACAGCGCTGTACTTCGCTAACAAGCTACACCGAGCCCTTCAGGTGAGAGGCGCTCTGCTCCCGCCCGCCCGCCCTGCCTTGTAGCTTGCTTTTTTCATCCTTCTCCAACTCTCTTCCACCCTTCCAGCCCCCTAACGTAAGAGGAAAAAGGATAGAGAGGAAAAGAGATTCCTGACTAAAGTCAGGGGTCAGAAAGGGGGTGACATGACGTTAGACTGCTTCCTGATGATTAGGGGGATCGAGTTTCTTGGGGCACGTTTGGTCTCCATCTGGATATCTCATTTCTTGTTTCTTCTTTGCACATGACTACTTAACAAACCTAAACCAACAGCAACCAGCCAACAGCCCACCCACTTCCTGGGGCCCTAGCACTTTAGGGGCCCTCTGAAGTCTCCAGAATCCCAAACATCACACAGCCAAGGAAACTCTTTGCAGCTGGCCCTCCCCAGAGCGCTAGGCAAATCAGTCAGCTGCTGTGGACAAACCCGAAGCAGCCTCATATCCCACACCTGGGATTAAAATGAAAGCACATTCTTAAAATATTTCTGTGTTTTTCAAAGAACCCAAAACTCCAATTGACGCTGTGCTGCCCTTCAGAACCTACAAGCTCCCCCCCCCCCCATGTTTACAGATTGTTCTGTAATAGGTACAGGACTGTGCTTCGGGTTACAACTTAGTTGACCCACAAGGCACTGAAGCCAAGCTCTGCCTTGATATCTATGCACCAAAACCTTTGTCCAGTCCAGCCGCTGTCAGCGGTGGAGCTGACACTCTGCACAGTGGGTTCCCAACCTTCTGGACCTGCGCCCCTTTAGACAGTCCCTCATGCTGTGGTGACCCTAACCACAAAAGTATTTTTATTGCTACTTCATAACTGTAATTTTGCTGTTAGAAAGCATAATGCAAATATCTGATATGCATGCAGCCCCTGCGACAGGGATCGAAACCCACAGGTTGAGAACCGCTGCTTTTTGTTTTGTTTTGTTTGTTTTTCTGAGACAGGGTTTCTCTGTGTAGCCCTGGCTGTCCTGGAACTCACTCTGTAGACCAGGCTGGCCTCGAACTCAGAAATCTGCCTGCCTCTGCCTCCCAAGTGCTGGGATTAAAGGCATGCACCACCACTGTCCAGCCGCTGCTTTAGAAAGAATACTAGGTAGCATGGGGTGACATACTGACACTCGGGAGGCAGACTACAGAGTGAGGCTCAGGAAAGCCAAGACTACACTGAGGAACCTTGTTTGGAAAAACCCAAGAAATAAACAGATCCAGCAGTGCAGAGAAAGGTGGTCGGGGTGCTGAAGGCATTACCATCTCTCTCTTTTTTTGTTTTTATGTCTTTCAAGACAGGGTTTCCCTATGTAGACCTGGCTCTCCTGAAACTCACTCTGTAGACCAGGCTGGCCTCAAACTCAGAAATCCACCTGCCTCTGCCTCCCGAGTGCTGGGACTAAAGGTGTGCGCCACCACCGCCTGGCAGCATTACCATCTCTTTGTTTTTCTTCTTTTTGTCTGATCGAACAAGGACAGTGAATAATTGTGTAAGTGTGTGTGTGTGTGTGTGCAAGTGCGAGTCCATGTATTTAAAGGAATAAAATAGCCAGGCATTGGCTGTGCACACCTTTAATCCCAGCATTTGGAAGGCAGAGGTAGGAGGCAGAGCTCTGTGTTTGAGGCCAGCCTGGTCTACAGGATGATTTTCAGGGCAGCCAAGGCTACATAGAAAGACACTATCTCAGAAAAACAATAAAACTCCAAACAAGGGGACTGGAGAGATGGCTCAGTGGTTAAGAGGATTGACTGCTCTTCCAGAGGTCCTGAGTTTAAATCCCAGTAACCACATGGTGGCTCACAACCATCTGGAGTGATATAATGAAATCTGACTCCCTCATCTGGAGTGTCTGAAGACAGCCACAGTGTACTTACATATAATAAATAAATCTTTAAAAAAAAAAGAAAAGAAATTAATAAATAAAAAAGAGGGGGCTGGAGAGATGGCTCAGAGGTTAGGAGCACTGACTGCTCTTCCAGAGGCTTGAGTTCAATTCTTAGCACCCACATAGCAGTTTATAATTGTAACTCCAAGATCTGACACCCTCAAACAGACATAAATGCAGGCAAATAAATATAATTTAAAAGGGGCTGTGTACTACAGGGAAGGTTAGTGCCATCACAATCACACCCTGGTACAGGGAAGCCTTCAGCCCACGCCCCACTGATGGCGAGTCAGAGGACAGCCTGTATCTGTGCTTGCTCAACCGTCGAGATAGCCATCTTGACAGCTGATTGTTATACTTAACTGAGAGCCTGGCTCATTATGAGTCAAATCCAGGATTCCTTTGAAGACTCATGCTTATCTGAGTCCCTGAAGTAAACTCAAAGCTGCAGGCTCAGGGGAGCTTAGTGGTCCGGTACCTGCTGAGCCTGTAAGGCACACATAAAAGGAAGCTAACACCTGTCCTAGTATATCGGGATCGAGACCCACCTTCTCGGGTATAAACATCAGGCTAGCCAGGAGACATACACTGCAAGCCCAGCATCTGAGACATAGAAGAAAGAAGATCAAGAGTTGGAGGCTTGTCGGGCATGGTGGCCCACACCTCAAATCCAGTCTAGAAGCACAGGAAAGAGAATCTCTATCTCTGAGTTCAAGGCCAGCCAGTCATCGGATGAGACCCATCTCAAAACTCAGCGGAATTCAAGGTCAATCTAGGATACATGAGACACCGGCTCAAAAACAAAAACATGGGGTAGAGGCTTGGTGATTAAGGGTTTCACGCTCTTCCAGAGGACCTGTGTTTGATTCCCAGCACCCAATGTCTAGCAGTTCACACCAGCTCCTTGAGAATATGAAGCCTCCACAGGCATCTACATACACTCAGCATAGCTACAGACACACAGCCCATTCACAGAAAACCAAACGTTGGGCTGTAAATGGTGGCTTACACTTTTGGTCCCAGCATTCGGATCTCTTGAGTTTGAGGCCAGGCAGTGACACAGAGTGAGACCCTGTCTCCAAAAACAAAAAGGCTAGTGGTTAGGGGTAGCTACAGGCCCGGGCCTTAATCCTCCAGTGCCGCAAGAAAGGGCAGAGTTAGGCAGTCACCCTGTGAGGACAGACAGCAGCTCTGGCCCCTTTGCGGCTGCTTTACCTGTCCTCTGCGTCCTGCCCGCCCTCTGTTCTTAGTGAGAGCATCCCCTAACTGCCTGCCACATGCTCCCCAGTGCGTCTCTCCACCAGGAAACTGAGCCCAATGTCCAAGTGCTGTTGCGGGTCCTTATCTCCCGAAGCGAGAGTGACCTTCTAAGCATTCGGGCTGAGTACAAGAAGAAATTTGGGAAGTCTCTCTATTCTTCTCTCCAGGTAAAACCTAGCTAATTTTTTCTCTTTAAGACAGGGTTTCTCTGTATAGCACTGGCTGCACAGCACTCCATCTGTAGAACAGGCTGGCCTCAAACCCAGAGATCCTCCTGCCTCTGCGTCCCAAGTGCTGGGATTAAAGGCATGCGCCACCACTGCCTGACTAAATGTAGCTATTTCTACCCTGGAGCCTGGCACCCTACCTCTCCCCTCCCCCCTCCCTTCCACTGAGTGTGGGACTCCAGGCACCAGAGAGTTCCTTCCTTGAAGATGGGCCACGTGTCAGCAGGAGGTGGGGTTAGCCTACTTGGACGGAGGTGGTGGTTAGTGAGTTTTTCTAACGCTGATTCCCTCACCTGCAGGATGCAGTCAGAGGGGACTGTCGGTCAGCCCTGCTGGCCCTGTGTAGAGCTGAGGACATCTGAGACCTTCCTGACCCACCCTGACGAGACATTCAAAAATCTGAGAGTCCCATATTTGGTTGAACACATGGAAGAACCCTGAGGAACACCATACACCCTAACTTCCTCTTGAGGCTGGACCTCTAAATTTCTTTGATATCTTTGGATTTCCCTCTTCTCAAAGCGGCGTCTTCTAGCTCCATTCTAAAGGAATGATGGGTCAGTGTGTGCCCTACTCAATCCCTCTAAAGGCCAGAACGTCCCCCTGGTTGTCAATCATTTGGACAACTTCACTATCTTTTTATGTTTCCTGGTTAAAATTTGGGTGGAGGAGGCCAGGGACCAGGGAGAGGCCAGGGAGTTGACGTGCCTTTGAAGACCACTCAGCCGTTTTTTATCCCGGGACTGCACTTATCCACATACCCCACCCCTGGATCTTCCCCAGGAAACCTCAGGCAATTAAGAACAGTAACATCCCTCCAATTCACTTTGTCAAAGCAGGGATTTGAAAATACACCTCCAACTAGAGTCAAGAACATTACTTCCCACAGAACACCTACAAAAACCACAAAGGAGGGAAGAGGGACATGGTGCCCCCTGCTGGCGCCGTGAGAAATGACAGGCAACCTCTCACCTCTCTGGCCCCTCCCCTGTTCACATTCCTCAACTGGGTCAAATATTTAACTCTACTGCTCCAGGGTAAGAATGCAAATCTCAGGAAAGAAGTTTTATTTCCAAACCCCTAGGAAGGCGTTAAAAATAATAGAAACCCAAACCAAACCCTAAAACAAGACAGGCCTGTGGGGTGATCCGGAAGCAACCAGACAGGCGGGATACAGGCGGGACGCTTTACAGCTGGGTAGCGACCCTAGCAGACCGGGTTGTATATCCACAAGACTATTCCAGGAAAGGGGCTGGGCACCGGAGATCTTCACCCAACCCATACTTCTGTGGCCTTGGATGAGGGAAGAGAAGATAGCAGCTCAAGGGCAAAGATGGTACCAAGTCTGACCTTGGCACCTAAGGTGTGTTCGGATCCTCAGCTGTGCACAGAGGTGATCCTGTATGCCTCAGGGGTTGAGATGGGGTGGGGTCCAGAGTCACAGCCTCTGAAAGCCGAAGGGGGCTGTATGGGGCGGAGTCAGAGCAGAACACAGTCTGACTCAGTCTTTGACCTCTGCCGCCGCTCTCCAGCTGGGCGTCCAGATGTGGCTCCTCTCCCCTGTGTGAGATTTAGCAATTAGTTATCTAATAACCTTGGCAGAGGTTACAGACATGGGGGTTCAGGATCAAAGGTAGCACAGGTTACGAGGGGAAAATTTCCAGAGACCAGTATGGAGACCATACGTATTCCACACCAAGCCAGTCAGTGCCCCATACAGAAACAGTACGCATGCCATGCCAAATCAGGTCAGCACCCTTGCCGACCAAGAGAAGGGCCGGCTCGCCTCCGGCGAAGGCGCCCCTGTTCACACGGGTCAGGCTCACCTGGGGCGAAGGCGCCCCTGTTCACACGGGTCAGGCTCACCTGGGGCGAAGGCGCCCTTGTTCGCTCAGGTTGAAGCCCTTGCTGTTGCTGATACTCTTCTTGTTGAAGTTGTTGGGCCAGCTCCAGGTCGCTGAGGCCCAGCGTGCCTTGTGGCTGCTGCTGCTGCAGGGATAAGGCAATAAGGTAGTCCTAGAGAGAAAACGGGTCATGAATGGACGAAGACTAGGAGGACAGAGATTCAGGCCAAACTTCCAAACCAGGTTCCCTTCAAATACTCGACCTGGTAGAACGCATAGTCGAGTAACTTATCGGCGTTGCCAGAAAATCAGTCACTCCAAGCAAGGAAATGACTTCAGGGTAACGTGAAGAGACATGGGTGTTGGACAGCCTCCAGCCAATATAATGCATGAAGTTCACTTATAGGAAATCAGCTTCCATGCCAATGGCCTCTGCACCATCCCCAAAGGCCCCGCACCTGGTCCACCTGCAGCTGCTTCTCGGGAGAGCTACTCCCACCTCCTGCTCCATGGTTCTTGCCTAGGGAATGACTTAAGTGGAAGTCAGAGTCACAAAAGCAGCTGTCACCATCCACGTTATGCAAGCTCTCCCACACCACCTGCTCCTCCTGCAGAAAGCCTTGGTCAGTGACCAGTAGGTACAGGTGACTCTGCAAAAGAGAGACAGCCAGGCTGGAAGTTAGCTCCGTACTGGATCAGGTGCCTGACAAGTACTCAGGGTCCCTCGGTCTGACCCTCAGGACGCCCTGTCTAACACACCCTTCCTGCAAGCTGAAAAGAAGGCAAATTGGTGGGACAGGTGACACAGAAGCAGCTTACAGCCAAGGTACACCTTGAGACCTTCTGAATCTGTCTGTGTACTGACTGGAATTTGACACTGAGCATCTAGTATTTCGTAAATACATGTTGCTATGGGGAGCAGGAAGGGACATCTGAACACAGATGGGGGCACTGTGGTTAAGGAATCCTTGGGGCTAGGGCATCACAACAGATCCAGTTTTCTACCATCTTTCCTTTGCTTCTTCTGTGTTTTCAGATATATATATATATAATACCCTTTTGGGAACCAGAAAAAAACGTGGTGATGCGTGATACAGTCTTAGCCTCTGGGGAATGCCAGGCAGGAAGATCAGAAGTTCAAGGCAAGGCCAGGTGTGGCAGTGCACACCTTTAATTCCAGCACAGCAGATGTAGATACATTTGAGTTCTAGGCCAGCTAGGGCTGCATGATGGCAGACTGGATAGGGGATGGGTGGGAGGGAAGGAATCGCAAAACCAGTGATCTCTCTTCTACTCCATTCCTAAGGAACTTCTGCTCCTAACTCTGGAAATTCCCACTGTTCCTTTCTGGGAGAGGATTAATGTTCCCGTCTCTTTGATAGCGGGTTTATCCCTCAGGATCTGCTCTGGTCAGTGTCATTTTTCAAGCGGATGCAGTGAGAATGAATGCACCATGTTATTCTCTTTTCCTGCATATATAAAGGCTTTTTTTTTTTTTTTTGTCAACCTGAGTTCGAGGGTAAAGATAGTGTGACACAGGATGTAGCCAGTTTGCACTGGACATGCATCATGAGTTAGCAACCAACACTGCGGTAAACCACACAGATCTAGTGGCTTTTGTCACCATGGCTTAACCCACTTTATCCTGCCTGACACACTGAGCCCAGGGAGATGGCTCGGGGAGGTGGCGCGGGAGGTGGCGTGGATGGTACGGGGAGGTGGCTCGGGTCCTGCTCCCCTCCCCCAAAGTCCTGTCACCTCGTGCTTAGTCATCGTGCTAAAGTGGTTGTTTCGAAAGAAGACACCAAGTTCATCTTCCTTAGCAGTTGCTGTGAGCTCGCACAGGCCATGGTAGGTCAGCTGTGCTGCAGTGGTCTCCAGGAACTGTTCCGCAATCAGGCCTGCAACCAGAACGCAGAAACCAGGAGAGACATGGCGTGAATCCAGACCCACACAGGAAAAAAGCAAAACAAATCAAAAGGGTTGGGTGCAGGCTCAAGCGTGCACAGGCCCTCAATTAATCCTGGGTCTGGCGCGCATGCCTTTAGTCCCAGGCCTGGCTAGGCATAGGCAGGTTGATCTCGGTTCCACATAGCAGTTCCAGCCTAGCCTTGGCTACATAGAGAGATCTTGTCTCAAAACAAAAACTGAACCCCTCTTAGCTCCAAAAGCAAATAAAACAAAGTCCAAGATAAAGAGGTTTGTCCAAAACTCCCTAGGGCACTCTCGAGTCCCATCCTGCAGAGCTCCTTCCTCATGCGGGAGTAGTTCAGTGTTAGGCTATGTGCCTAGCATGAACAAGGCCCCGGGATCTGACTCCCAGCAGCACACACACACAGAAGTTGAAGGCAGGCTTGTCAATGCATGTCTGTATTCCTGGTACTTGGATACTGAAGGCAAAAGGAGCAAAGATTCAAAATCATCCTCAGCTCCAAAGCCAGCTTGAGCTAAGAGCCCCGGGTGTACCCCAGTCCTCAGAGCTGAGACAAGGGCCCTTCCTTAGAGCCTGGCCACCATTCACTCAGCCAACAGAGCAAGGGCAGGAGCACACATCTGTAATCTGGGCTCTCTGGAGGTTGGCGTAGGAAGACCAGGGGCTTGAGACTAGTCTGGGCTATGTAGTGATTTCAAGGCCAGCCTGAACTACATGAGACCTTGTATAAAAAGGAAAAACAAGTCTCTTTTTTTTTCTCTCTGTATTACACAAAACAACAACAATAATAGGCCATTCTTCCCTCCACAAGAGATCTACAGGAAGTGGGCTATCACCATCACCTTCTGTCACGAGGTTGGAGTCACTAGAGTGTTTACAAGTGATGATCTTCTCTACCAGCTGGTTGTAGCTCAGTTTCCCAACAGCACTCACAGCCTCAGGACTCTGGGGAGTAAAATGGGGTGCAGAAAAAAAATAAACTTTTTTTTTTAAGGAAGGAAATGAACCAAACCCATTGGACTGTGACTCTTTAGATCAAAGACTCCTGAACTTTTGAAGTCCAAAGACCTGACCTTATTTGTGTGTGGTTTCCCCATCCTGGGATGTGACTCCACCCAATATTAGAATCCAAGGAATCCCGGGTCAGTTCAATCTCCAAATCCTACCCATCCTTCAGGCCTTCCCTTCCCAGACGCCCCGGTCTAAAACCTTTTTGTCTTTATTTGTACCGTTTGGGTGGAGATTCGCCCTGGGTGCCTGGGCCTCACCTGTGGGTCCACCAGCCAGCCATGGTACAGAGGTATCCCCAGCAGGTCGAAGATGCTGCACTCTGGTGTATACTCAAAGTCGGAGACGCCCGTGAACCGAACGTTGACGTCCAGGCCTGTGGCCAGTTTAGGGAGCACCGTCATTGCATCGTCCACATTCTGGTGGGAGAAAAGACAAGATGGGAGGTCTAGCCTTCCCTCCATCACACCCACCATCTCATGTTTTCATGTCTGGCTTTTTTACAAACCGCTCATTTCACCCACCTCTTACCTCAACCCCCCTTTGGTGAGACATAGCTCTGGCTGTATTGAAACTAACTCTGTAGACCAAGCTGGCCTTGAACTCACATTTACCTCTCTCTGCTTCCCAAGTGCTGTGATTAAAAGGTGTACCTCACTGTACAGCACTATGCTGGGCTAGCTTAATCCTCTTTATCTTATACAAAAATTAATGTTTTTTTTTTCATGACAGAGTGATGTTGTTCTTTACTGGAACCACACCAAGATGAGGAACTAACCACAAAAGTTTCATGGGGCCCAGAGTTCCCTTGTAAGCCTGCAGACCCTATGCCCACTGCCCTTCAGCACAGGGCTTCTCAGGAGGGCCAGGGTCCCCTGCAAGCTTGCAGACCCGGCCCACCACCCTCTTGCCTCACCTGCTGAAAGTTAAGTTGAAGGCCCTCAGACTTCTCTTGGGGTTTGATGGACAGAAGGCAATTTCCTGTAAGACAGGAAACTCATCAGCCTACCCTAGCCTGCCAATTGTCCCCAAAACGTGGCTTCCTCCTCTTCTGGAGAATGGGGATAATTTCAGAGGACCATAGATTTTCAAACTCCAATCCAGAATTTTAATTTCTCAGAGGAATAAATAGGTGATAGAGGTGAAAGACCCACCCAATTCAGTGCTAAAGTCTGTAGACACAGTGCTCGCCTAGGGTGGTCAAGGCCTGCATTTGGTCCCCAGCACCACGAATCGTGGTGGTGGGTAGTGACTCTACTTTCTACACTCCAGCTTTACAGAAAAGACAGGGACTCTTCCTTACCCTCAATCCCACAGAGCTCCAAATGAGGGCCACCATCACTACATCACTCACCAAGATGTGTCAGGAGCTCATCTGATGTGATCACTTCCTTCTGAGGGGGCAGCTTCACCTGAAGAGAGAAGGGTGGTCATATGGGAGCTTTTACTGCCAGCAGTGAAGAAAAAACACACCGCGAGAGGCGGGGTCCAAGCTGGCATGGCGGCTCACCACCGTGATCCCAGTACTGAGGAAGCAGAGGCAGGTGGATCTCGGCATGTCCAGATAGGTCTATACAGTGAGCTTAAACCAGTCCAGGCAACAAAGTGAGACAAAACAAAAAACAAGGCGCAAACAAAGAAAACAAGGAAGATGGAGACAGAAGGGGAGAGCCGACACTGTGGGATGTAGGATCCCACTGTGAACCCAGGGACTGCGTTTAATGGAAAAACCTGTTTCTAGTTGAGATGTGGCTCAACTTTAGCATGCATTTTTAATCCAAGAGCATTCTGCTTGAATACTGTAAATAGGATTAAATAAAATCAACCAGAGGTCAATAGGCAGAGTAAACAACCAGTCAACAGGAAATGAATATCCATTGTTAAAAAAAAACCTTGGAGCCAGGAGGTGGTGGCCTGTAATCCCATCCCTCTGGGAGGCAGAGGCAGGCGGATTTCTGAGTTCGAGGCTAGCCTGGTCTACAGAGTGAGCTCCAGGACAGCCAGGGCTATACAGAGAAACCCTGTCTCGAAGAAAAAAAAAAAAAAAAAACAAATCCAAAAAACCAAAAAAAAAAAAAAAGAACGAAAGAAAGATGAATGTGGCATCTCCAGACTCAGTGTTGATGCCCTTCGACAAGAGAACTTAAGAGACTAGCCTCTGTGTGACTCTGGTTTCAGTGACCCTCAAGTCCCCAGCACCCCATACGCCACACAAGCACCCCACAGCCAGCTTACATACGCCCACCTGTCAACACTAGCTGCTGGCCTGCTGCCAATGCTCTCAAGGACATTCCGGGATCTCTCACAGTGCCACCCTCCTGGCCTGACACAGAAAGGCATCATATCTGACATGGGTGGAGCTTGACTAAAAATCCCACAGTACTCTTCCTGAGAGGACTTCCCAGTGGACCCTGAATCGTCGTTTGTGTAACCATTCCCCACGTGGTAAGATGGCTATGTCTGTGAGATTGCAGTAACCTGTACACGGAGGATGCGTTCATGTACGGTGTATTCAGATGCTGATGTCTACACTCAAACATCTGGTAGGATAATGGCATGGTCAAGCGTCTCCAGGCTCAGCGTTATGTAAAAATCATCTTCCATCATCTCTGATTGGTCAATAAAGGGCATTTCAGCCTAAAGCTGGGCAGAAAAGAGGACAGGGCAGGACTCCAGTCCCAGGCAGGGGGTCCTCAAGGGGACCACAGAGTAGGGAGACAGAGAAGGACCACGAAGAAAGAACAGGTGAAGAGACCATCAAGATCTGCCATGAACCTGCCCAGCTTAGGTTTGCAGCTTGTTAATAGAAATACCAGGTCTCTGTGTCTTTGTTTGGGAGCTAAAACAGGCTAGAGCAGTGTAGAAATGCCCAGCTGTTATTTGAGAACAAGGTGGCAGGGGTAGAAATCCTTCCAAGAATTCCTTTTACAGTGGCCGTTGTATAGCACGGGGTTGTAAGGAATGTTTACGTGAATAAACCAAGCATCTCGGAAAGGCACGTCTCTGGACATCTGCCCAGCCCCTCACGCTCTGCGCCTACCTTCCACTGAAGAAAGAGGATATTCATGATGGCCAGGAGAGGACAAGGACCATTGCTGCTCTGGGTGATGATGGGGGTCCGTTCTCCCTTCCAGGGGATCCACTTGACACAGTAGAAATCTAGATCAGGCTGTTGCATCCTGGGGGACTGGGGAAGCTCCTGTGGCCTGGAACATGCCTCAGTTGTCTCTACCTTAGATGATGTCCCACAGGCTGGCTCAGAAGTACTTGAGCTAGCTTCAGGGGGAGGACACTCAAGATTTTCCCCATCATGGGCTGGTGGCAAAGTTTGGACTCCTGGATCCTGTTCTCCAGCTGCCGCATCAACATCTGCATTGTCCTCATCCTGAGGATGCTTCTCTGGTCCAGCCTCTGCACCATCCTTGTCCTGAGGATACTTCTCTGGCCTAGACAGGGCCTTGTGTTTTTCAGATTCAACAGTTTCTGCACTACTGGCCTGACCAGGGGCTGGGCACTCTGCCTGAGGTGGTTCCATAGTGGGTGGAGAGTGGCAGAGGATACGGAAGTTCTGTGACCTCGGGGTATTCTAGTGTTCAGAAGAGAGACAGGGCCCACAAGGTCACTGAGTTACAAAGCACAGGGAACAAGTCAAAGAGAACAGTGTAGGCCACTCTGGCTCCAGATTTAAGCTTTTCTCTGCATGGATAAACAGGACTCCACTCATTCCACCTCTGCCTTGCTGTGACCAGGTGGGGCTAACCAGGCTTGGAGGATGGAAGGTACTGGGTGCCACTGCCTTCTTCCTGAAACAGAAAATGATAGAGAATGAGGAGAAGACAGAGAGGTCTAAAGGGATGGCTCAGAGCACTGGCTGTCCCTCCAGAGCTAACTCCCAGGACCCACAGGACCCCTTACAACCACCTCTACCTCCAAGTGGGGGGGGGGTCTACTACCCTCTCCTGGCACAGACACACAGGCGAAATACTCACACACAAAAGAGAATAAAACATTTTTTAGAAAAGACAGAACAGGGGGCTGGAGAGATGGCTCAGCGGTTAAGAGCACTGTCTTGCTCTGCCAGTCCTGAGTTCAATTCCCAGCAACCACATGGTGGCTCACAACCATCTGTAATGGGATCCGATGCCCTCTTCTGGTGTGTCTGAAGACAGCTGCAGTGTACTCATATAAATAAAAGATAAATCTTAAAAAAAATAAAAAAGAAAGAAAGAAAAGAAAAAGAGAAGAATAAGAGAAGACAGAACAGAGAGGTTAAGTGTGAAGCCAAGAAGGAAGGAAGAGGGCTGGAGAGAAAAATTAAAACTATCCCACAGTGGGCTGCTGGAGCTTCCCAAGCAAACAAACCAAACCAGTAAGCAAAACCAAACAACCCTTAAGGTTAGCGACAGGTCGATGTTCAGGCTGCGTTGTCAGTTCCAGACCTCATAGCCACCACCAAACCTTGTCCCTTCCCAGAACATTCTGAGCACGTGGCTGGTATCCTTAGGGACAAGCTACCTTTGTCCTGCTCACCCCAGGGACCAGAGAGTTGTCATCATATGGTTTGGTGGATGAAGATGTAAAAAAAAAAAAAAGTAGCACCATGTTCTTAAATTTTGTGCCAAGCTGGTAAGGAAGAAGAAATATCGTTCCTCCAAGGGCTCTGCAGTTATTTACTTATTTATTTAGACAAAGTCTTATTATGCAGGTGAAGCTGGCTTATGAAGACCAAGCCAGCCCCAAACTCAGGTCCACTTGCCTGTCTCCTGGGTGCTGAAATTAGAAGTGTGTGCCACCATGCCAGGCGATGGCCTAGAATTCTCGGTGGTGCTCCCACCTCAGCCACCCAGGTGCTGATTAGAAGCCCCGAGTCACCAGCCTAGCTCTCACAAAGTCACCCTGAACCCGACACAATCCCAAACCAGTCACAGGAGAAAGGTTAGGGAGGGGCTTCCTGTTGAGGAAAGGAAATGCAGTCGTGGGAATTGACTCAGTGTTGGGTGAGTAACTTTGTAATCTGGGCATCCCTGAAAGGATTGAGAGTATTCTAAAGCAGGGTCCCAACCTTCCCAGTGCTGCGACCCTTTAACACAGTCCCTCATGAGGTGGTGACCCCCAACCATAAAAGAATTCTCATTGCTACTTCATCACTGTACCTTTGTCATTGTTAGGAATTCTAAGGTACATATTTGTGGTTTTCTGTCTTAGGTGGGTGGGTCAGCAATCCCAAAGGAGTTGCGACCCACAGGGTGAGAACCACTGTGCTAAAGAGACACCTCATTCCCTTCATCTCATTGTCAACCTGACCGTTGAAACAATGGATCCCGAGCTGGAGAGAAGGCTCAGCGCTTAAGAGCACTGACTGCTCTTCCAGAGGACCTGAGTTCAATTCCCAGCAACCACATGGTGGCTCACAACCATCCGTAATGAGAAATGCTGCCCTCTTCTGGCCTGCAGGCACACAAGCAGGCAGAACACTATACATAATAAATAAATCTTAACAAAACAAAATAAACAAAAACCCCAGAATCATAAAAAAAAAAAAAAGAAAAGAAACAATGGATCCACGGTGCTCTGGTGGTGCACGCCTTTGATCCCAGCACTTGGGAGGCAGCGGCAGGCAGGCAGATTTCAGAGTGGGAGGCCAGCCTGGTCTACAGAGTGAGTTCAAGGACAGCCGG
Organism: Apodemus sylvaticus; assembly: GCF_947179515.1. Lineage (NCBI taxonomy): Eukaryota > Metazoa > Chordata > Mammalia > Rodentia > Muridae > Apodemus > Apodemus sylvaticus. The sequence goes on from NC_067475.1 coordinate 68,592,481, forward strand.
GGCTATACAGAGAAACCCTGTCTCAGAAAAAACAAAGCAAAAAAACAAACAAACAAACAAAAACAAAAACAAAAAACAAAAAAATAAAGAAAGAAATAAAGTAAGAGGAGGAAGGAAGGAAGGAAGGAAGGAAGGAAGGAAGGATTCCAAGGAATTGAAATTCCCCCCTCCCCCTCCCAAGCCTGGAGGAGAAAAACACCGACCCTTAAATCCAGCCAGAGAGGCACTTGTATCCACAGCATTCTAACAACTTGCCTCACCCTGCAGGTGAGGCTAAGACCCAGACAAAGTAGGTCAGTCAAGGCAGACCACGCCTTGACCAGCCGCCGGTGCAGAAACCAGGCTCTCTACTGAAACTTTACCCTTAGTTTCCCCATCTCTTTGTTGCTAATCCTAAAGTGGCCACATTGGATAATCCTTGCTTCTTTTTCTTTCTACCTTTCACTATGATTTGTTTTTGTTTTTTGTTTTTGTTGTTTTGTTTGTTGTTGTTTTAGATTTTTTTTTTTTGAGACAGGGTTTCTCTGTGTAGCCCTGGCTGTCCTGGAACTCACTCTGTAGACCATGCTGGCCTTGAACTCAGAAATCCGCCTGCCTCTGCCTCCTAGAGTGCTAGGATTACAGGAGTGAGCCACCACCTCCAGGCCTCACTATGATTATTTTAATTTTATTACTTTTACCTAGCGCCTCCTGTGTACACACCTGGAGGCCAGGAGGAGACTTTCAAGTTTGTTCTGTCCTTACACCACGTGGAGCCTGGGGCTCCAGCTCAGGTCCACAGGCAGCCAGAGCCCTCCAGAGCCCTAACCAGCTAAACACGGCTTTTTGGGCTGCCCAAGACACAGGTTCTAATCCTACTACTGGTAACAACTTTAGTTAAGGGACACACAAAGACTCCCCACAATCCTTGCAGTAGATTGCTCTTACCAGCTAGGTTGACACAGCAACTCCAGATCCTCGTTTCTGTCAGTGCTTAGACCCAGAGATCTCTAGTTCAATATTTAAACGGAATGGGAAACTGTGGCTTGTCGATTTACTTTAAAATAGCCCAGGGTGCCGGGCGTGGTGGTGCACGCCTGTGATCCCAGCACTTGGAAGGCAGAGGCAGTCAGATTTTTCAGTTCAAGGCCAGCCTGGTCTACAGAGTGAGTTCCAGGACAGCCAGGGCTACAAAGAGAAACCCTGTCTCGGAAAAACCGAGGTGGGGGTGGGGGAACCATCCCAGGGGCCGGAGAGGTGGCTCAGCGGTTAGGGCACTTAGGATCAAGGCTCAACTCCCAACCCCCGCAGAGAGGTTCACAAGGAACTGTGACTCCAGTTCCAGGGAAGCTGCCAGCGTCTTCTGGCTTCCGTGGGCAACAAGGACACATGGTGTACATACGCAGAGGCAAGCACTCATAAACGTGTATGTATACCTCCGCTAGTTGTGTATGATAACAATAATTTCAGCTACCAAGGAGGCTGAGGCAGGAGGATCTTTGTGAGACTGTATCTAAAAATAAAAAAAGAGCTGGAGATGTAGCTCAGTGGTGGAGCCTCGCCTGGCAATGCAATGCCCGCCGTCCAAGCCTCACAACCTATTGGCACACGTGTCTCCATGGACACTTGGCATCAAGTGAGGTCCAGATAGGCCTGCAGATAATAAAAGCAGTCCCTGCCTCTGAAATACTTCCCTTCAGTCTCCTCACTCCCTCCCTGCTCACGGACAGGACAGGATGTGGGGCATTCTGGGGACTAGCCTAGCAGAATGTGCCTGTCACATGCAAGGTCCTGGGTTTGACCTCCAGCACCGTAACAAAAAGAAAGCCAGGAGAGACGAAATCAATTAGAATCTTCTTTTTCTTTTAAACTGGTATCATCGGGCATGGTGGCACAAATCTTTAATCCCAGCACTTGTGGGCAGAGACAAGCGGATCTGGTTACCTACTTTCCCCTTGTAAACCTTCAAACATAGACTTGGGGACTATGAAAAGGCCTTGGAGTGTCAGCTGGGTGTGGTGTTTCAGGACTTCCAATCCTTATTCCTCAAGGGACCTGAGGCTGGAGGACCTTGAGGTCGGCCTGGGCTACAGAGAAACATCAACGCTATTGAAATAACATAAATATAGTAAATTGATCATTCTTCTTATTTAAATATAACTTGTGCTAACTGCAGGTAATTTATATTTTGTTAATTTAGACTTAGAGTAGCAAAAATTACCTGGAGGCCTTCCACCACCCCCCTCTCTCCACATCTCTCTCTTTCTCCATAGCACTTAGAGTGAACCTTGAAACAGGCCACGCCTGGGAAATATTAAAAAGCATAAACACAAGCATGGCTCATTTTCTGCCCAACGCTAGAAATGCTCAATAATTAAGTGGGGCTTGGGAAAGCTAGCCGACCAAGAAAGGGAGCTACAAGAAACCACAGGAGGGAGGGAGTGGGGTCTCAGTGAGAGAGGACAGAGACAGCTCAGAGCAGGAAGAGATACAGAGGGCTCCACCTGGCAAGGCCCACTCCTGGCGGGGAGGGCACTGCGGGTCTCAGAAGGCAAAAGAATGACGGACCGGAGGGTACTCAAACAAGCAGGGGTTTGGGCCCTGTCCGTCCTCTTCTTTCCTCAGTCCAAATTCTACACTTCCTGTCTTCCTGGAATTACCTATGGTGACCCACAGGGAGTCAGATAACTCCGGTCCTTTCCTAGTCAGCAGCCATTTCCAGAGTGGGAAAAGCATATTAAGCAGGTATGTACTTAAAGGCTTCACCCGCCCTCCGGACTCTTCGCCCCTCAAGTCCTTTACTGGTTATCAGCCAGTTTTGTCAGCTGAACGCATTTCTTCACACCAACATGCTTTGAGATTCCTCCAGAAAATGGCAAACCCTGCCATTCTGGCTCTCTAGGAGAGGGAGACGGTTTAGGCTTATATGGGGGAAATGAAGAGACCGCATCTCTTTCACTGTTCCATCTCTTACTGCTCCGGGTGCCAGGGATCCCGTAAGCGACCCAGACTTAGAGACCACAGATGGGACATCAGGTGTCAACTTCGCCCAGAGAGGGTGGGGGGAGCTGCGAGCCGAGGTGAAGAGGACAGTTTGAAAACAAACTTTTTATCTCAAAGAGGCGGATGAGGTTCCGGCACTGGGAGAGGACTCACCTCCGGCGGGTCTACGCGGGAGGTGGGGACATCGTCGAGGGGCGCCGACCGCGCCAGCTGCCTCCCAGCTGTCAGCCCGGAGCTTAGCGGCTGGACTCGGGTTTACTCTCGCGGCGTCCAGCCCGGGTCGCGGTCACTTCCGGACTCACGCCCAACCCCGGGGGTGCCGGGGCAGGGTCAGGGGCGAGGACAAGCAGGGCGCAGCCCAGGCGGTGCCCCGGCTTCCCGGGGTCCTCCGGATTCCCGAGTCTCCGCGCCTCCGGCGTGCGCTCCAGGCCCTGCCTACAAACCGGCTTTCAAAGGAAGTTTGTGGTTTTCCTTTTTCTTCCTTCTCTCCCTCTTTCCCTCGGTCCGGACAAAGACGGAATCGCCCCGGACGCCGTCCCTGGAGGAGGAGGGCCCGGCTCAGCCACCGAGGATGGCCATCGGGGCTGTCTGACCGGTCAGCAGCCCGGTGAGCCGCAGGAAGGAAGAGAGAAAAACAACAGACCCTTTCTCTTCCCTCCGCCTGCCGCGGGAAGGACGGAGCGCGTGTGCCTCTCTGGTGAGAACCGGGAAAAGCAAGCGGCCTGGCAGAGGCGGGAGGAGCAGGGCGGGACGGCAGCCGGGTTACACCTCCCGGGATGCCCGCCGCAGCCCTCTGCTCCGGAGCCAAGAAAGCGGGGCGGGAGAGCGTCGTGTTTGCATAGTTACTCCTTTAATATGAAAGAAAATTCCCACTCCTGGCTTTCTGGAGCCCCCGAGCTCCTTTCCAAGGAACTCCTTTCCCTTCCTCCCCGAATGACTTTTAAAGGCTGGGAGTGAAACTGGTTCAGCTGTGTACCTGGTCGAGGGGGAGGAAGACGTTCCTCTGCCTCTCCTCACCTCCCTGCGACGCAGGACAATCTGGGGAAAGATTTAAAAAACGAGGGAGCATGTTATGGTGAAGGGACATTTTCCCCCCACGTAGTCTGTCCCGGGACACGCAAGTGGCAGTTACGGGATGTTGGAACCTAGCCTTACGTTCTGAAGGCTCCTCTAAACCATTGATGTGAGCAGAGGATGCGGCTTCAAGCAACTCGGAAAGCCGAGAGAACAGCTGCGACAGAGACCCAGGAACTCCGACAACAGTTGCGACAGAGACCCAGGAAGCAAAGTCACGGTTGCAACAGTCCGAGAATGAGAAGCTACTTGCTCAGGCTGTAGAAGAAAGGCTATGAAGAAGCAGGAAACAGTTGGCATGACTGTACGTTAAGAAAACAAGTAAAAGATTATGGTAATGTTTTCCTAGTATGAACAGACACATTGATCACGACATGTCACTTTGGTAAAGGGGAGAATTTTGTTTTGTTTTGTTTTTTGAAGTAAAGGGGAGAATTAAAAAAAGGGGAAAAACCACCTAACATGGGAAAATTTTAATAAATAATATATATAGCAATGTAATTTATTTGTTTATTTTGGCTTTTCTTTCTTTTCTTTTTTTCTTTCTTTCTTTCCTTTTTTTTGTTGTTGTTGTTTTGTTTTGTTTTTTGGATTTGGCTTTTTCGAGACAGGGTTTCTCTGTGTAGCCCTGGCTGTCCTGGAACTCACTCTGTAGACCAGGCTGGCCTGGAACTCAGAGATCCACCTGCCTCTGCCTCCCAGAGTGCTGGGATTACAGGCGCACACCACCACCGCCGGGCTTTCTTTCCTTTTCTTCTTCCTTCCTTCCTTCCTTCCTTCCTTCCTTCCTTCCTTTCTTTCTTTTTTTTCGAGACAGGTTTCTCTGTGTAGCCCTGGCTGTCCTAGAACTCACTCTGTAGACCAGGCTGGCCTTCCATTCTGAAATCCGCCTGCCTCTGCTTCCCAAGTGCTGGGATTAAAGGCGTGTACCACCACTGCCCGGCACAATGTTGTAATTTAAAGTCCCAACCAAGCCAGGCCTGTGAATCCAGTATTCAGGAAGTTGAGAAAGATTAGAAATTCCAGACTAGCTTGGGCTACATAGCAAGAATTTGTAGTTATTAAAAAAATCGAGAGATTAATTTACATTAATCTCAAACAGATGTTCCGCGTAATATATGGAAAGATACTATACTTAGTCCTTTCTGCAAGTTCAGATGCCATAAAGGCGAGTTATTGTGACACATAACACAATTTGCATGTCATAGCACTCCGAAAACTGCTCACTTGGGGGAAAAACACGAGCTTCTGGACTACATTTCCCAGGAGGCACCGCGATATACTCCTCCTTGACCTCCCATGAGCCTCTGGGCTCAGAACCCAGCCTCCGCCGCTGGGGGCGGGGTAACGCCGGACTCCGGGAGTGCCGGATTACGCACTTCCTCCTGGGGTTCGGAGGCCGAACCCTTTAGTGGCGGGTTCGAGTCCCGCCCCCTGACTCTCGGCTCTAGACCCTAGGTCTGGGGCGGGGTACATTCGGCCGGGTTATCTCTCCTCGCTGAGGGGCAGCGGCACACCTCGGGCTTTACCATGGAGGACTACCTGCAGGACTGTCGAGCCGCTTTGCAGGTAACGGGTCCAGTCCGTGACCGAAAGGAATGCAGCGTGGGGTCTGGGAAGGACGAAGGTGTGGGATCTGGGGAGGCAGGACGGTCGGTGTGGAGGGATCACAGAGGTGGCCGCGGGGAGCTGGAAGACCGAACCCTTCGCCCATGGGCGGGAGAGCCCGGAGAGAAGTCTCTTCGTCCGCTTGAGTCGGGTCGTTCAGCAGGAGCTGTGCGGTGGCGCCAGCCTCGCCCGGGCGGCGAGGTGTGTCTGTCCCTTTCTCCCCGCCCCTCAGTGTCCCTCCTGCAAGCGGGCTTGAGCCCGCTGGCCTCCAGGAGCGGAGGGCACCTAGGTGCACGGCTTTATTGCCTCTGAATGGCGGTTTGCCTTTTTTTTTTTTCTAGGTAGAGGCGGTCGTGGTGTTTTACTTTAGATCTTTGTTTTTATGCCAAATAATACAGAATAATGCATCAGGCATATATGTTGACCCACAACTTAACATTCTTTTGCTTCCAGTGTTCTCCTTTAATGTTAGTGCACGCGCGCGCGTGCACACACACACACACACACACACACGTACACACACGTAAAAATACCGCCTCCTTGGTGAGGGATAAACACAAAGTGTGTTTGGAATCTAAACCATAAGCACGGCCCTGAATTCTTTGTAGCTTATTTTTGGTGCTTTTTGAGCCAGCTGGACTCACCCAGCTGTGTTGACAGGCTGTGTGGCATTAGGTCGCTATTCCCATTAGAGGCTCCGAGTCACCTGGCCCCCTACTGTGAGTTTCTCTGCCCCTGAAGAAACTAGACAGATGTCTTCCTTTAAAATAACTTAGCTCGCTGTGGTAGCCACATGCCTCTAGTCCCAACACTTGGCAGGAGGCGGTGGCTTCAGTTCAGGCCAGCTCTGGGCTGGAAAAAATAAAAACAAAAAACAAAAACCAAAAAATCCTCAACAACAACAACAACAACAGAACAATCCTCTGGGCAGTAGACTCTGGCAAACCCTGAAAGTCACCTAATTCTGCTGTAGATTCAGCTTCGTGGATAAACGAATATTCTCTATTTGAATTTAGGGTGAGGTTCAACTTGATGCCAGCTACACTAAAAACTTCCTTTTGAAGAGTATCAGGCCAGGCATGGTGCTGCTAATCTGTAACCAGCCCTGGGTTGGTTGAGGCAAAGGATTATTAGCTAAAGTGTGGCCTGGGGTACAAAACTGAGGTTGGGGCACCTGGGTGCCATGGTGATCCCCTCTCTTTATAACCTGCCAAGGATAAAGAACACTGTATTTGGGAGAAGTTGTTTTAATACATAAGGCAATTTGAACCAGTTCTCATTGTTACTTCTTTTCTTGTGAGCTTCCGTCTCCACCCATCCAGTGCTAGTTAAGAATTGTGTGTCGTCACACTTTGCCTGATGTCTGCATATTTTGTTTACTTTTTAGTGTGTTTGTTTTTGTATATAGCCCAGGCTGGCCTTGATGTCCCAGTGTAGCTGAGGTCGAGCTTGAACCTCTAGTCCTTCAGCTTCTGCTTCCTAGGTGTTAGGCTTACAGGAGAGAGCCACCAGCCTCTGCCGGGATCAAAAGCCGTTGAAAATATGTTTTTCTTTTTTTGTTCTATGTGTGTGTAGGTATTTGCACATTTAAGTGCAGTGCCCATAGACTGCAGAAGAGGTCGTTGGATTCCCTGGAACTGGAGTAGCAGGTGGTTGTGAGTCACCAGATGTGGGTGCTAAGTCCTTTCTAAGATCAGTCCAAGTTATTAAGCACTGAGACATTTACAAAACCTTAACAAATTGTTAAACTTATTTATTTTGGTGGAATGTTGGGAGCCACACCCGTGCAGTAGACACATGTGGAGGTCAGAGGAGACTGTCACCAAGTTCTCTTCCACCATCCCAGCCTTGCAGTAATCAAATTTAGGTTATTATGTTTGTAACCAATGCCCATTTCTGCTAAACCATCTCACCCCATCAGCCTCTCCCACGCTTTCTATCTTCACAAAACAATGGGTTTTTTTTATCTTCACTTACACACACACACACACACACACACACACACACACACACACACGCACAAATATTTAGGGGCTAAAAGAATGGCTCACCCATTAAAGGGCTCACTGTTCTTGCAAAGGACCAAATCCTGTTTCTAGCACCTATACTGGATTGCCTATAACCTCTAGTAATTTCAGCTCCAGGGGAATTTGGGATCTCCAATCTCTGAAGGCACCTGCACTCATATATACATACACAAGTAATTTAAAAATTAAAAATTTTTTTCCAAAATCTTTAAAAATAATTCTTCAAAACAAAACAACAACAAACTCTGGGAGCTGAAGAGATGGCTGAATGGTTAGAGAAGTAGTTCAGTTCCCAGCACCCGCACGGCACACATGTCTGTCTGACTGAGTGTATGTGTATGTCCGCACATGCCTGTGTCTGAGGAGACCAGAAGCGGATGCCTGGGTCTTGAGTTATAGGCAGTGTGAGCCGCCTGCCTTGGGTCCTGGGAAGAGAATTTCTGGCCGCTGGAAGAGCATTGAGCACTGTTAACTGCCCTGTCTCCTACTCTAACGTAGAGCGTTATTCCAAGTGCTAGCCTGTTGAGTTTTTTTCCAGAATCAGTTTCCACTCTTTAGTGAGAAGCTCTTGGATCTGAAAACTCACCCCAAAGCAGGACTCTCTTTCCAGCATTTACCTCCACACCCGTTGCCACAGATAACTGTGTACCTACCGTATCAGGAAGTTTGGCAATAGAGTTGACTTTCCCAGGATTGCCCTATCCCTGTCCTTCCCCACACTCAGCGCCCAAGGAGCAAAATCCCGTTCCTTTGTGAACCTGTGTACCCCCTCCTGAAGGTGACCGGGTCTTAGAATCTTCTCAGCACCCAGCCTCACTAGGGCAGGGAGTAAGTTGAACATGGATTCTAAGAATGTTAGCTGAGAAGCCAGGAGCAGTATGTGCTGGGGGCTGCCAGTGCTTCTGATTCTTTGTTATAGAAGTATATAGGGGAAACATTGAAGCCCAAAACAGGTATGGGGTGTAAAACCTTGTAAAACAAGGACCCTTTGTATTCCTTCCCACCCAGTTTCCCCAGAATCTGTTAGCATTTCCTTTTGAAGATGAAATTTGTGTTTGTGTGTTTGTGTATGTGTGAGAATCTGCCACATGCACTCTCAGAATTCAGAAGGAGAGTCATTAAGTCCCCTGGAGCTGGAATTACAAGCCATTGTGAACCAGCCATGTGGGTGCTAGGAACTGCTGAGCTATCTCTCCAGCCTCTGTTAATGTTTCTTGTATAGAGAGAGCCTAATCCCAGCCTGGTCTACATAGCAAATTCCAGGATGTCAAAGGCCATGTAGTGAGACTCTGTTTCAAACAAACAAGAGCTTCTTTGGTGCTTCCAACAGAGGAGTACAGAGCATGGTAGTCTGACCGAAGAGCAGCCTTTTGATAAAGAAGGTTGTCCTCTTCAGGGCTAGTGCACCTTCAGGAGGAATGTGGGTGGGGCAGCTGAGAGGAAAGATGGACCCTGGCCAAGCAGGGTGGATCAGTAGAATCCATCTTGATGATCAATAAGATGACGGGTGTCTCAGCCCAATTACCCTCACATGTGCCTGTGAGGAGAAACCAGATCCAGACAGACACACCTTTAAATGACGTCTGTGGGAGTCATGAATGCTTGGCTTTTGCACAGGACAGAGATAGTGGATTGTATCCAGTTCTCCTGCAATACCTTATTTTTAGCATGTGACACCAGAAAACTTTTCTGTAGTCTTTGCCGCATGACAATAGTGTGTTCCACTGAAAGGAAATCCGCATAGCTGGGCTTAGTGGCTGAGGTTGAGTGGGAAAGATCCCGAGGGAGGGCCAGCCTGGGCTACAGAATAGGTTCCTGGACCAGGCTGTGAAAAAGACCAGGAAGGGCCTGGCACGGGCGACCTGGTGACACTTTAATCCCACCCCTCAGTCCTAGGCAGAAGCAGGTGGATCTCTTAAATCTGAGGCCAGGTGTATAGAATGAGTTCCAGGACAGCCAGCGCTACACAGGGAAACCCTGTATTGGAAGAGAAAACAACAACAACAACAACAAAAAAACCCCGAAAGGAGCTAGGCATGAAACCGCGTCTTAAAAATATAACCAAAAATAAACAAGGGAAAGGGGAAAGGAAAGCCTGCTTTCTGTTTGTTTTGTTTTTAAATGATCGCCTGTCCTGGTGACACATCTTGTACTTCAGTCGGAAAAACTCTCTCTTTGGGGTGGGGCTGCATTTCAGGCGGAGCTAGGAACAAAGGTACACTTCTTAGACGACAGTGCCACCCAGAGTGGATGACGGCTCATCCTTGGTCAGGGGCCTCACGGTCTTTCTGTTAGTGTTACATAGAATAGCTATCGACCACAGTCATCCTCAGAAGGGAAGTGGTTTCTGTTTCTTTTTTTTTAGCCATAAACCCTCTTCCCGCCTGCCATCCAGGCCTTCAAACAAACAAGACACTTCAGGATATATTATTTCAACTACTGGTCCTCCTCCTCTAAAAACAAATATTTTTAGATTTTTTTTTGTTGTTTTTTTGTTTTTTGGATTTGGTTTTTTTCGAGACAGGGTTTCTCTGTGTAGCCCTGGCTGTCCTGGAACTCACACTGTAGACCAGGCTGGCCTCGAACTCAGAAATCCGCCTGCCTCTGCCTCCCAGAGTGCTAGGATTACAGGTGTGCGCCACCACCGCCCGGCTTGTTTTGTTGCTTTTCAAGACAGGGTCCCCCTCCTCCAACCTGCCACTTCCCTCTCCCTCCCCTTCCCCCCCCACCCCCAGTGGGGTGTGTGTGTGTGTGTGTGTGTGTGTGTAGCCCTGGCTGTCCTTGGACTTACTCTGTAGACTGGGCGGGCCTTGAACTCAGAGATCTGCCTGCCTCTGTGTTGGAAGCACTGGGATCAAGGCCTTTGCCACCACGCCTGGCTACAGGTATTCTTACCCACTGAGTATCTCTCCAGCCTCCCTCCGTTAGATTTGTGTTTATATTACACTGATTTGTTGTGTGTGCATACACTCATGTGCCACAGTGCACACGTGGAGATCAGAGAACAGTTTTCAAGACTTCCTGCTCCACCATGTGGATCCCAGTGATTGAACTCCAGTCACCAGGCTGGACAGCACACGTCTTTACCCAATGAGCTAACCTGTCTCTTTCTTTCAGAAAGTTTTTTGGCTCGCTATGCTACCTTTAGTACTAGCTGGAGGATCTCTGTGAATTAAAGGCCAGCCTGGTCTACATATCAAATTCTAGGGCAGCCACGGCTGCATAGATAGACTGTCTGCAAACAACAACAAACTAGGCCCGGCGGCACAAGCTGTAATCCTAGACTTGGGAGGTAGAAGCAGGAAAATTACCAAGAGTTCAAGGCCAGCTTGGCCTACTGGTCAGTGAACTGGCCAGCTGGGATGCAGTGACATTGATCCCAGGCAGAAGCATCCCAATCTTTGTGAGTTCAAGGCCAGCCAGGTCAGCATAGCTAAATCCTGTCTTTAAAAAAAATTGTTTCTTGTGGCTCTCAGATTCAGTTTCTTCCCCTGGCAGCTCAGGTTTCTCCTGCTGCTAAGTTTAGCTGTTGTTCCCTGAACTCCTCCCCTAGTTAGAAAACAGACACTGTTTGGCTGTGTATTCAGCCAGCGGAGAGGTGGGCTGGACAAGAGAGGTGGGCTGGACGGGAGAGTTACACATTTTTCCTAAACAAAAAGGACAGTTTCTTCTGAGTTGTGGCAGCCATGCCCACGAGAGTCTCCATATTCCGGAGCAGAGTCACGAAGAGTGTTCTTTCCTCTCAAGGATCTTCTAGTCTGGACCCTAAGCTACCTTATGAATTAGGACACACATTCATGGAAGGGTGTGGAGCCCCTTAAGGGGTCATCTTGCCTGAGACCTACTGCTGCAGGAAGCTAGAGAGGGAGAGGGTCTCACCTGGACCCCAGGGGAGGGTGGCACCAGTGGTGGTGGTGGTGGTGGTGGGGAAACCGTGTTTCATTGACGGAGGAGACTCTTAGGTGATGTCTCTTTCAATCATGCACGGCATGAAACACGTGACAGTGTCTTCCTCTTCTTGCTCTTATGAGCCAGGCTCTCTTGGTGATCCGGGCTGCTTGGAACTCATTGTGCAGTCCAGGCTGGCCTCAGAGTTGCTGCAGTCCTTCTGCCTTAGCTCCCCGAGTCCTGGGATCAAAGGTATGCACTAACATACCCAATTTATTCTCATTAAAATTTTTTTTTTAGCTGGGTGTAATGGCATAAGCCTTTAGTCCAAGGCAGAGGGAGGCGGATCTCTGTGAGTTTGAGACCAGCCTAGTTGACAGAATGAGTTCCAGGACAGCCAGGGCTACACAGAAAAACCCTGTCTAAAAAAACATTTTTAATTATATGTATATGTATGTATCGATGTGTGGGAATATGCAAGTGAATAGAGATGTCCCCAGAAGCAAGAAGACGTGTAGGATCCTCTGGAGAACAATACATGAGCCATCTCTCTAGCCCATACAATAAAAATTGTTAACATTTATTTATACATTTTGTGGGGGTGGGGCGGGAAGCATGCAGCAGCAAGCGCATCTGTTAAGGTCAGAGAACAGCTTGGCAAGATTCCCAACGCTGCCCACCATGTTGGTCTTAGGAACTGAACACGGGTGTCAAGACTGACAGCCTTTGCCCACTGAGCCATCCTGCCAGTCCTGCCCTTGCTTTATATAGGAACCAGGACCCCATATCAAGTAAGGAGCAGGGTTAGACTCAGTCCTAATCTGTGATTGTCCAGGTGGTGTTCTGCCGCTTCCTGACAGTGAGTAGTGCAGAGAGGATCTCACAGTGTGCACCCGAGCGCGCCACACACACACACACACACACACACTATGGTTTGGGGACGTCCAATCAAGGCGGGCCTGGGCAGCAGAGGGTGGTGCTAATGTGGGGTGGGAAGGAAGAGAAGGCTGCATGTCTTTGGTCACCCCAGGCCCAGGACTGCCACCGGTGACAACGCGTTCCTGCCATCTGCTGCAGGCCTTGGCTGAGCCCCAGAGTTTGATGCTCATTTGACAATTGGAGACCACTTCTCTTCCCTTCACGCTGTGAAGTGACTTTGGTCCCTTTCCTCACGCTGGGGTCTGGCTGGCCGTGATTCAGCTGCACTGTTACAGGGATTTGGACTGTCTCGGCCCTTCCTCACACTCCTCTCTCAGCCTTGCTCTGGTCCTCTTCAGCAAGGACACGAGGCCACAGTGTTCACACCCCTTCTGGCTTCAGGGAGTCAGTCATCTCTGAGCCATTTATCTAGAGTTTTCCTGTCACTTTGGTCCACAGCCATCTTGGAAAATCTTTGCTGTTTTGGAGATAGGGAACTTCCCTAGTCTCTGGAGATACTGTGTCACGTGACTGGGGTCTTGGGTATAGGATTCTCTTATTGCTTTGCAAGAGTCTCATGTTGCCAGGAACAGTGGTCTGCACATGCAATTTCAGCATTGGAGAGGCTAAGACAGGATGATTCTGAGTTTGAAGCAAGACTCCATCTTAAAAAACAAAACATTACAAAAAAGAAAGAAAAGAAATTGAGGCTGGAAAGATGGCTCAGTGGTTAAGAATACTAGCTACTCGGCTGGGCAGTAGTAGCGCACACCGTTAATCCCAGCTTGGGAGGCAAGGCAGGTGGATTTCTGAGTTCGAGGCCAGCCTGGTCTACAGAGTGAGTTCCAGGACAGCCAGGGCTGCACGGAGAAACCCTGTCTTGAAAAACAAAAACAAACAAACAAAAAAGAAAGAGAGAAAGAAAATACCAGCTGCTCTTCTAGAAGACCCTGGTTCAATTCCCAGCACTCATGGTGGCTAACAACAGTCTGTAATGCCAGTTCCAAGAGATACAGCTCCCTCTCTGGTCTCCATGGGCAGTGCAGACGAGTGGTGCACAGATGTACATGCTTGCAAGACATCCAAATGCAGAAAATAAAAATCTTCAAACACGATTTTTTTCAAAACGTTGAAAAAATACTTGCCCTCCCGTGGTGCTTTTTGATATTTTTGGATCCACACTGTACACAGACACAATACACAACCCTTGAATCAGGCTATTTGGCCTGTCTGTCATTCAGACAGTTTCTTCTCACACACCCGGGTTGTTTTGTTCTACCCCTTGGTAAGAGTCTTACCTGTAGCTCAGGCTGTCCTGGAACTCAGAAGTCTGCCAGCCTCTGCCTCCCAAGTGCTGGGATTGAAGTTGTGTGCTGTTACAACCAGCTGTTTTTTGTTGTTCTTTTGTTTGTTTTGGGTTTTTTTGAGACAGGATTTCTCTGTAGCTATTTCCTGGCTATTCTAGCACTTGCTTTGTAGACCAGGCTGGCTTTGAACTCATAGAATTCGTCCTGCCTCTTCCTCCTGAGTGCTGGGATTAAAGGCCCCTTGCTTAGTCTCAGTCTTAGGCCTCTGATCCCTTTCCTAGTTTGCTAAATTCCATGCCTAGCAAGGAGCCGTGGTGGCTTCTACCTTGCTGCCTCCTTCATGTAACCCAGTAGTCTTCAGCTGGGACAGTTTATCAAGTGTGGAGATGGCTTTTGATTGTTATGACTGCAGTGCTGTCTGCATCTACTGGGTAGAGGCCAGAGATCCTGCCAACTGACCTGTGACATGCCAGAAGTCCCTACAGCTAGGCTAGCCAACTCAGAATAACAACGTCGAAACAAAGGAACCTTGGAACCTTGCACTGGCGGGGACGCCTTGTTTTGCCTCATTCAAGCCTGATAACCTGAATTTGATACCTGGGATCCACGTGGTGGAAGGAGAGAACCTACACCCTCCACACATCCTCTGTCCTCTGTGCACACACAGAAGAGATGGTGGGAGTGGGGTGGCAGGGTTATACTTTTTTGAGATAGGGTTTTACCGTAAGTCTTGGCTGACCTGGAACTTGAAATGTAGATCAGGCTGCCCCCAAACTGGCAGGACTGCCTCTGGCTCCCAAGTGCTGGGATGAAAGGCTTGTGCCACCATGCCTACCCCCCACCCCTTTTGTTTTTGTTTTTTTGATTTTTTGAGACAGGGTTTCTCTGTATAGCCCTGGCTGTCCTGGAACTCACTCTGTAGACCAGGCTGGCCTTGAACTCAGAAATCCACCTGCCTCTGCCTCCCAAGTGCTGAGATTAAAGGGGTGCGCCACCACCGCCCGGCTCCCCTTTTGTTTTTTAATAAGTTAGCTTAAGGACTGGCAGTATAGCTCTGTTGATAAGAGTGCTTGACTAGCATGCATAACCCAGGGTTCACTCACCAGCACCACGTAAAGCAGACATGATGGCATATGACCGAAACCCTAGTGCTAGCAAGGTTGAAATAGGAAGATCAAGGAGACAAGGACCGATTGGATTATTTAGCAAACCTACCTCAAGGGTGAGGTATGTCCCTCAATAGTAGAGTGCATGCAGATGCAATCCCCAGTACTTTAAAATCATGATTATATCAACTTGCTTCTTTTTTTAGACAGGAACTCAGATAGTCTGGGCTGGCCTGGAACTTCGTGTTTAGCTGAGGCTGGACCTGAATTCCTGACCCTCCTGCCCCCAACTGCCAAGTGCTGAGATAACAGCCATCGCACCCAGTGTCTAATGCTTGAAGTGTGTGCATGTCTCGTTCGGCTGTTGTGGAGACAGAGCGATCAGTTAAGGGGTGTAAACGTGTTAGAATGACGTCTGGCACCCCCAAGAGTTTAAGTACAAATGAAGCCTGTGTGCTCTTGGAGACACCTTCGTCTAAAAATGTTTGAGGGTCCTAGGAGCTCAGGAGATGAACGGGACAAGGGTAATGATATCAGTTCTATCTCCCTCTGCATCATCAGCAGCTGGACTTTTAAAAAGTTCCATGCCGGCTGTGGTGGCGCACGCTTGTAATCCCAGCACTGGGGGAAGGAGGCAGAAGCAGGTAGATCTCTGAGTTCTAGCGAGATTCTGTCTCAAACCAAAACACAAAGGGTCTTGGCCTTGCAGATGGCTGTCTTAGTGTTTCTCTTGCTGCGAGGAGACACTGTGAGCAAAGCACCGGGCAGGAAAGGGTTTATTTGGCTTCTGCCTCATCACTGTTCATTATTGATGGAAGTCAGGAACTCAAACGGGGTAGAAGTTTGTAGGCAGGGGCTGATACGGAGGCCACCGATGGGTGCTGCTTACTGGCTTCTTCCTCATGGCTTGCTCAGTCTGCTTTCTTAGGGAACCCAGGATCACCAGCCTGCAGGGCTGACCCTCCCAAATCAACCGCCAGTTAAGAAAATCCCCTACAGACCCCCCTGCGTGCCGCCCAGTCCTACAGAAGCATCTTCTTAATTGAGGCTCCTTCCCTCACGTGACTGTAACTTGTGTCAACTTGGCATACAACTAGCCAGCACAATGGCCGAATGAATAAAATACTTAGCATGAAAGTGTGAGGACAGAAGTTCGGATCCCCAGAACCCATGTAAAACCAGCTGGTACAATATGCATCTGTAATCTTAGTGTACCTACAACAAAGCAAGATGGAAGACAGAATCCCTGGACACTTGTAGGCGTGCTGTAGTGACCGAGATGCTCCCCAAACAGAAGGAGGCAGAAGGCCAGCACCTGAGGTTGGCCCCGTGCCTTGCTCACACAGGCACACGCAGCATGCACACACAAAGTCATTGAAATAAGTGTGCAAGCCAGGCCACTCCTGCCTGTAGTCCCAGCATCTTAGGGGCTGAGGTAGACGGATTTAAGGCCAGTCAGAGCTACAGAGTGAAAATTTCTCTAAAACCAAGCCAAACCAAAAATCCGGAAAAGTTTCAGCAGTAGCACCTCTTTCACTGTGGGTTATGTATTTACTTTCTTAGCATAGCATACAAACTACTGAGTGTGGGTGACAGGCCATAAGTTCAAATCCCTGGGCCACACCGCAGAGTCGGGAGAACAACCTTCCTGGGGATCAAACTCAGGCCATCAGGCCTGGTTGATGGCAGACACGCTGATCCACTGAGCCTTCTTGCTGGCGGTAGATTTTATTTTTTACCTTTATTTTCAAAGCCTCTTTGCTTATTTTTATAGCTTAGGAACGTAAAAATTAGTCATCTAGTTTGAAAATAGGGGTGATGAGTGGCAGCTTAGGCCTAGAATACTTGAGGGCAGGGCTTTTTTTGTTTGGTTGGTTTTTTGTTTGTTTGTTTGTTTGGTTTTTTTTTTTTTTTTTGAGACAGGGTTTCTCTGTGTAGCCCTGGCTGTCCTGGAACTCACTCTGTAGACCAGGCTGTCCTCAAACTCAGATATCTGCCTGCCTCTGCCTCCCGAGTGCTGGGATTACAGGCGTGCGCCACCTCCGCGCCGTGAGGGTGTGGCTTAACTGTTTCCTGGGCGATCTGATTCTGCCCACTGTGAGTGCCTGAAGAAGCATGAACAGTGTGATAATGGTTCTTCTGAGAGTTAGCATTCAGGGACTCGGGCTAGTGGAGGGAAAATGCAACTTTCTGCTGACTGGATGGATATAACTGCTAAGGCCTAGCTTTAAAACTCAGGCCCGCTCTGCCGATCCCGGTCATGGCACCATATCCTCTGGGGGTCGGTGAGGAGAGGTGCATGGTGCCCCACCTGCGCGAGGTAGCCCACATACAGAGACGGCTTCTCGGTTTCTCCTTCCCTCCAGGAGTCCAGGCCTCTACATGTTGTGCTGGGAAATGAAGCCTGCGACCTAGACTCCATGGTGTCCGCGCTCGCCCTGGCCTTCTACCTAACGAAGGTGAGTGTCAGGAAACCATTTCTTAGAGTGAAACGATCTATCGGGATCCAGGCCCGGCCCTGCTGCTTCCCAATGTTTAGCCTTGGCTAAAGTGAAGTCTCAGGTAAGTGATTATGACAAATGTGTGTAAGCCCTTGGAAGTGGGATAAAGGCCACTCTGCTTCGTAGACAGACAGACAGACAGATAGACAGATGGATCGATGTTGGAAGCAGGAGGCAAGAGGATAAGGGCCATTCTGTTTCATTAACAAATGGGGGTAGGGTGGCAGGGAGGGAGGGAGGCTGGAGAGGTGACTCAGAGGACCTGGGTTCGGTTATTCTCCAACACCTACAGGTAGTTAACCATTTTTTATTCCAGTTCCAGGGGATCAAATGCCTTCTTCTGACCCCACAGGCCCCAGGCTCACGATGATACATGTATGACATGCAGGCCAAATATTCAATATAAAACAAGATGAATAATTCAGTAAAAAAAAAAAAAATTGGCTGGGCTATCTCAGTCAACAAGTACCTTGGCGTGCAAGCATGAAGACCAGAGTGACCCCTAGAATGACATAAAGTCAGACACGGTGGCACTTCGTTCTCATCCCAGCACTGGGAGGCAGACAGGCGGGTCTGTGGGCTCAGTGGCCGGCCAGCCTTGCCCACCTGCTGAGTTTCAGGCAAGCGGGGAGCAGGATGCGGGTGCCTTAGAAGTGGCACCTGAGGTTCTCCCCTGAGCTCCTCGCACTCTTATGCAGGTACACACGCACCTGTGCACAGCACGAAGGATAAATAAGATCCTAAACTTGTTGAGTACTGTGTTACCCTCCGGGATGTATAAGTCTGGTTTAAAGGATGTCTTTCTATTACTGTGAAAAGACACCATGACCAAGGCGACTCCTTAAAAAGAAAGCATTTAGCTGGGCAGTGGTGGCGCACACCTGTAATCCCAGCACTCTGGGAGGCAGAGGCAGGTGGATTTCTGAGTTCGAGGCCAGCCTGGTTTACAGAGTGAGTTCCAGGATAGCCAGGGCTACACAGAGAAACCCTGTCTCCAAAAAACCAAATCCAAAAATCCAAAAAAAAGAAAAAAGAAAAGGAAAAGAAAAGAAAAAAGAAAGCATTTGTCAGGCACACCTTTAATCCTAGCACTCAGTAGAGGCAGGCGGATTTCTGAGTTTGAGGCCAGCCTGATCTACAAAGTTGAGTTCCAGGACAGCCAGGCCTATACAGAGGAAACCCTGTCTCAAAACACAAAACAAAACCAAAAAGAAAAACAAGAATTTAATTGGAGCTGGCTTACAGGTGCAGAGGTGCAGTGGGTTTTTATCATGGCAGGGAGCATGGCGCCATGCGGGCAGGGGTGGAGCTGGAGGAGCGGAGAGGCCTGCATGTTTGCAGGCCGAAGGGAGAGAGCCTCTGGGCCTGCCTTGGGCCTTGAAACTCAAAGCCCACTTGGAGTTCTACCTCACACTTCCTCCACTAAGAAAGGCCACGCCTTCCAATCCCTCACAGTGCCGCTCCCTGACTACTGTGTATTCACACATGTGGGCCTACTGGGGTCACGTAAACCACCTCAAGGAATTTGCAAAACCATAAAGTTATATTTAAATAGCTTATCAGCGGGGGTATTTATTTATTTATTTATTTATTTTTGAGACAGACTTTGATTTATTTCACATTAACACTGAACTTACTAGGTAGCTGAAGGTAACACTGAATTTTTAATTCTGCTTCTGCCTCCTGCATGCTGGGCTTATAGCAAAAACCATTATATGATGTATGCAGTGTTGGGAATTCCTAGGTCTCTGGCCTGCCTGGTAAGTACCTTACCAGCTAAGCCACACCACAGCCCAGGCTAATTAGAAAGGGTTTGTTTGTTTGTTTGTTTGTTTGTTTGTTTGTTCGTTCGAGACAGGGTTTCTCTGTAATATCCCTGGCTGTCCTGGAACTCTGTAGATCAGGATGTAGATCAAACTCAAAGAGCTCTACCTGCCCCTGCCTCCAGAGTGCTGGGATTAAAGGCTTGTGCCACCACACCCAGCAACATTTTTATTCTTATTTTATGTGTATGGGTGTTTTGCCTATATATATGTCTAAGCACCAAGTGTGTGCCAGGTGCTCTCAGAGTCCAGAAGAGGGCATCAGAGTCCCTGGGACCAGAGTTGTGAATGGCTGTGAGCTGCCATGTGGGCGCTGGAAATGGAAACCTGGATCCTCTAGAAGAGCAGCCAGTGCCCGTAACCTCTGGGTCATCTCTCCAGCCCCTGCCTGGGTCAGCGCTTTAGGACCAATTTTCTATGTCCTGTAGCTTGAAGTCTATACCTAGGTCTTTTCCTTAAAGTAGCTTGTTGACTTCCGTGTCATTGCTAAGATAGGGGACAAGGATTGGGGTGCAGCTCAGTAGAATGTGCTTTTCCTAGGAAGGTGGTCAGGGCTCCAGCGGTATAGACTTGCTAATTGTGGCCTTGAGAGGTGGTAATTTACCCGTGATCACAGCTCCTTTAGTCTTTTGTTTTGCAGATGTGCATTAGGGAGAAAACTCAGAACCCAACCTCAGGTTTAGAGTTAGGGGTTACTTTTTCTTGCAGTTTCTAAGCCATATTATGTCTTCTTTTCGATTCCCTAACTAGACGTCTGAAGCAGAAGACATCTTTATACCAGTTTTAAATATAAAGCGTTCAGAGCTTCCTCTTCGAGGGGACAATGTCTTCTTCCTCCAGGAGGTTAAGATTCCAGAGCCAGCGCTGATCTTCCGGGATGAGATTGACCTTCTCGCATTGCACCAGGCTGGCCAGCTCACCCTCATCCTTGTTGACCACCATATTTTACCGAAGTAAGCAGACGGGCATTAAGTCAATGGAGCGGCCCTCCGCCTGCGTGGAGAGGAGGACAGGGCTGCTCGCGGAGTCTCAGACGCTCATTTGTGGTTGCCATGGTTCTGGTTTTTTTGTTTTGTTTGCTTTTCGTGTAAGACAGGGCCTCACTCTGCATCCTTGGCTGGTCTCTAAATCACTATGTATTCCAGTCTAGCCCTGAAGTCAGAAATCCACCTGCCGGGCTGGAGAGATGGCTCAGTGGGTAAGAGCACCGACTGCTCTTCCAAAGGTCATGAGTTCAAATCCCAGAAACCACTTGGTGGCTCACAACCACCCAGAAAGAGATCTGAGGCCCTCTTCCCGTGTCTGAAAACAGCTACAGTGTACTTACATATAATAAATAAATAAATCTTTAAAAAAAAAAAAAGAAATCCACCTGCCTCAGAGGCTAACTATAATTGATGGGTCATATCCAATATATATATATAAAATATTAAAAAATAGTGTCACTTCTCTAGTTATATGATATATATGATATAAACAAAAATATATAGTGAGTTCAAACTAAATAATCATAATAACTTAAATCTGCCTTCAATGTGAGAACTTTTTGCTGTTTTGAAATACAGGAATAATATGTTCTAGTAGACCCTATAAATAGCTCAGTCGTGTCTGTTCAACAAATGTGTACATCCACACTAATTCCACTTCTAATTTAAGGCTAGAAAAAGCAGCCAGAAAGCAACAGGACTGTGATTCTTGCCTAAGTCTGTCTGGCTCCTGCAAGTCTTAAAAAATGTCTATTTTTTTTCCCCTTGAGCACACTATGGTTATACCAAGAAATGATAGTTTGCCAAAGGCATTTATGCATCCATGAATTTCCTGAAGCGGATGAAGGTGACAGTTTCCATGCACCTTTCAGTCTGGAAGAGGGGGTAATAAAGAGGTCCTCAGAGGCACACCATAACTGTCCTCCAGAGGACATCGGATGACGGACCTAACTCACTGTGCTCGAGGGAAGCAGAGGACAAAGGAGCTGACCCCTGAACCGGGTCTTAGAAGAGAATTTTGTGTTTGTCCCTGCAGAGTGGGGAGGTGGCTGAGAGAAGCCTTCGGGCAGAGAGGAGTTAGCGGAGGCAAAGCAGGCAGGCATGAAATCGCACACTGAGTAGGGAACTGGCACTTGCTTTGCACAGCTGGGCATGAGCTATGTGGGAAAGGTAAGACATGAATCGATGAACTGAGGTAGGCAGGGTGCAGAGCATGGAGTCCCTGTCGTCCCTTCTAAGGAGATTGGAATGTATTTTTAGGTAGTAGAAAACTTGTTAATTGTATTTATTCCAGGTCCTAACAGATTAAAGTTTTTTTTTTTGTTTTGTTTTGTTTTTATTTTGTTCTTTTGTTTTTCAAGTGACCATCCAGGAATCTTTTGAAGGACAGCTTAGATGAGCCTTAACTGAAGCAGTTCAGGCGGGGGATACTGATGGGCCTAGAAGGCCATTGCACAGGCCTAGAAAGGGAGACATGGATAAAAGTCCTGCCCTGGGGACTTTCGAGATGTTTCATTCTCAAAAGAGCAAGGTGGAGTATAGAGTTCAGTTGGAAAGGCAGCCTTAAAGGACAGTGACTGTGTAGATATTTATAGTAGAAACGTCACAAGAGTCACTTACATGCTGGTCAAATGCTGCTTCCAATGCCACGTCAGAGAGTGGAGAGGGGTAAGGCGGGTAAAGTGATGTCTGTGTGTTTGCATAGGGCATGCACTCCTTCCTCATGGTGGGGAGCTGGAGATCCTTCTGGGCAGCTGGAGAACTCTTATCTGCTTCTTTCTTTCCATTTTCTGTTAACCACCCCCCTCCCCAGAAGCGACGCAGCTCTGGAGGAGGCCGTAGCAGAGGTGCTGGACCACCGACCGATTGAGCAGAAATACTGTCCCCCATGTCACGTCTCAGTTGAGCTGGTGGGGTCCTGTGCTACCCTGGTGACAGAGAGAATCCTGCAGGGGGCACCAGAGACCTTGGACAAACAAACTGCAGCTCTACTGCATGGTAAGGGATCGGGTTTGGGTTGGGACCTTTGCTCCCCTCCCGGAAGCGGGGCAGTGAAAGTCTAGACTCCAGCCTTACCGGTCACGGTGCTCTTGAAGCGGTTCATCCACCCCGGAGGGCCAGGGTTCCTGCCGCGGCTGGTCATTGTTTCACTGCCTGGGAATCTGGTAGACAGTGCACAGAGGGGCAGGGCACCGGCCGCGATGCTTCCTGTTCGCAGCAGTGTTAGTGGAAGGAGGACTCGCTGAAGAAACAGGAAACATCCCTGAGAACACTTCCGCCAGGAAATGGTTGTTGTATCTCCTGCAGGCCTCTTAACCTTTCCTCTTATGTTTTTCCACGGGTGTGCGTGTGCTGATCTCATTTAGATTAGTCCAGGCACATGCTCTTCCAATAGTAAGATGCTGTGATGGAAGACAAAATCCAGACAGAGGAGAAGCACAAAGCATCATCCGTAGCAACAGCTTTTTGAAATTGACAGCTGCCAAGGGAGGGGAGTCAGTTTTCATCCACGGAGTGTCACTGGGTGTGTCAGCCACACTCCAGGGCAGCCCTGTCTCAGGAGGAGTTGGCCAATAAAAATCATACTCCATGAGGGGTTTTGGGGTTTTTTTTGTTTTAGTTTTTGTCTTTTTTAAAAAATTAAAAATGCGGATGGGTGTGTTCCCTGCATGTATGTCTAAGCACTACACAATGAACTCAGCTGTTAGAAGAGGGTATCAGAGTTACAAATGGTTTGAACTGCTGTTTGGTGCTGGGAATTGAACTTGGCTGGAACCAGTACTCTTCTGAGCCGTCTCTCCAGCCCCTACCCATGCACCCCATCCCTATTTTTGTTTTTGCTTGTTTGTTCTTTGTCTTTTGTTTTTTGAGATCGGGTCTTCCTGGCTGTGCTAGAACTCACTGTGTAAATCAAACTGGCCTTGAACTCACAGAAATTCACCTGCCTCTGCTTCCCTAGTGCTGGAATTCCACCACTGCTTGGTTTTCCCACCTCTTCTTGCTGCTTCCCCTACCTCCCCCCTCCCCTTTTCTTAAGTTTTCCAGACATGTTTTTTCTGTCTAGTCCTGGCTGTCCTAGAACTCACTCTGTAGATCAGGCTGGCCTTGAACTCTGAGAGGGCCTGCCTCTACCTCCCGCATGCATGCTGGGATTAAAGGCGTGTGCCACCACCACCACCACCACCACCACCACCACCACCACCATCACCCCCCCACCACCACCACCCCCACCACCACCCCCACCACTACCCCCACCACCACCACCACCACCACCACCCCCACCCGGCTCCAACCCTGCTTTTTAAGAGAGGAGAGATCATGCAGCTGGGTGGGTAGGGAAGGGAGGTGGAGCTGGGGAGTGGAAAGAATATGAAATTTTCAAAGAAAATTGTTTTAAAAAATTAAAAATGATTGTATGATGGAATTTGGCTTGCTGAAAAGCTGAATTCCTTCTGAGGCTGTGAAATCTATGAGGCCCAGGGTGCCTGGGCTCCTTTTTTTGCATTCTATTTTACTTTATTTTTATGTGTCTGGGTGTTTTGTCTGTGTGTATATCTGTGTACCATGTGCATGCTGGGTACCTGAGGAGGCCAGAAGAGGGCTTCTGATCTCCTGAGACTGGAGTTATACACTGCCATATTGGTTCTTGACTCAAACCCGGGCCTCTGGAAGAGCAGCCAGTGCTCTTACCTGCTGAGCCACCTGTACACTCCACACTCAGGCGTCTGTCCACCTGTCCGTGTCCCTCCCTACGTTGAACTTTGGGAGGTTTCTCTTTGACATAGTCAGTCTGGGTGTATTATTTTGTCACCTGTGGTGGAATCGCTTGGGTTGTACCCTCTGGATTGTGTTCATTGGGTTTGAAGTTATTTGTGTGCTAACGGTTGTGAGTGGGGGGTTTACTCACACACAGGACTCCTGTTCTGCCCTATCCCTTTTAGGAACCATCATCCTGGACTGTGTCAACATGGATACCAAAATTGGAAAGGCAACCCTAAAGGACAGCAAATATGTGGAAAAACTGGAGGCTCTGTTCCCAGATCTGCCCAAAAGAAAAGATATCTTTGATTCTCTGCAGAAGGCAAAGTTTGACGTCTCAGGTATGATGTGCATCCATCCTGAGTCTGCAAGAGGATTGTAGCCAGTCCTCGCTACTTTGTGATTCTTCTTTTCCTGCCTTTTATCTCCCTAGTTTCAACCCCTGTCACTAGATAGGAGAGAAAGAAGGATAGGGTGATGGGGTGGGACAGACAGACAGACAAAGCTATCTTTGTATCTTATTTCTTTCTTTCTGTTTCTTTGAGCAGGACTACTAATAGACCAAACCAACCTCCCTAAATTACCAGTAACTACCTACCCCAGCTCTTGGGACCCTAGCATTTATATATTCTCTGATAAGTGTCTGGAATTCCAAATGTCACACAATTGCAACAATTGTCTGCAGCTGGTAAAACCATGCCTCTGCCAGAAGGTGACGCAAATCATAATCAGCTATTGTGGATATTTAATTCTTATAATATTTCTTTGTATGTGGGGTTTTTTTTGTTTGTTTGTTTGTTTTTTTGTTTTTGTTTTTTGTTTTTTGAGACAGGGTTTCTCTGTGTAGCCCTGAAATTCACTCTGTAGACCAGGCTGGCCTTGAACTCAGAAATCCACCTGCCTCTGCCTCCCAAGTGCTGGAATTACAGGCGTGCGCCACCATTGCCCGGCTCTGTATGTGTTTTTAAAGATTTATTTATTATGAATACAGTGTTCCGTATGAGAAGAGGGCACCAGATCTCATTATAGATGGTTATGAGCCACCATGATGTGGTGCACTCTTGGAGGCAGAGGCAGGTGGATTCCTGAGTTCAAGGCCAGCCTAGTCTATAGAGTTCCAGGACAGTCAGGGCTATACAGAGAAACCCTGTCTCAAAAAAACCAAATCCAAAAAACAAAAAACAAAAAACAAAAAAAAAAAAAAAGAAAAAAAAAGAAAGAAAAAACAAGATCATGTCATTAGCAGAAGTAAGAGGAAGCTGTTTTAGTGCATGTTCAGAAGACAAACAGAACCAGAAACTTCCATAATCCAACTATTGACAAAAAACAACCAAAAAAGCAAAAAGGAGACATAAATGTTCCATGTACTCTAGAGGGAGCCCTTCGGGGCTGAGGGTGTAGCTGGAGAGAGGATGCTTGCCCTGCATGAGCAGGGCCCTGGGTGTGAACCACAGCAAAAATAATAAACAAAGAGTAAATGGGCGAGGGGAGGGTAGAGAAACACAAAGGTCTCTGTTGCTTTGGCTCTGGTTTCTTGTTTGTTTTGGGGGGGGCGGGTGTTGGTTAATAAGAGGGTCTCACTATGTAGCCCTGGCTAGCCTGGAACTCATGATGTAGACCTGGCTGATCTCAAACTCTTGAGCTCCACCA
The DNA here is from genome assembly GCF_947179515.1 of Apodemus sylvaticus. Classification (NCBI taxonomy): domain Eukaryota; kingdom Metazoa; phylum Chordata; class Mammalia; order Rodentia; family Muridae; genus Apodemus; species Apodemus sylvaticus. The sequence goes on from NC_067475.1 coordinate 68,618,110, forward strand.
GCCTCTTCCTCCAGGGCACCGGGCTCAAGGCTGAGGACCACCACCTCGCCCAGTGAAGCTTCCCTTCTAGCCCTCTTCAGAGCCCCTTGCTCTAATGCAGCTGGCAGCCATTTCGGCAGACAGTCACTATTGTGACCTGATTGTTGCCATTTTAACATTTTGTTTCTTTTATATGTATGGGTTTTTTGCCTGCATGTATGTCTGTGCACTATGTGCATGTCTGGTGCCAACTGAAGAAGGTGACAGTTACAGACAGTTGTCAGCTGTCATGTGGGTGCTGGGAATTGAACCCAGGTCCTCTGAAGAATAGCCAGTGCTCATAACTGCTGAGCTGTCTCTCCTGCCTGTGACCTGATTATTTTAGTAAACCTTTGTATAATTACATCTTCAGTTACTTGTCCTGTTTGTTGCCCTGAGGAGAAACTATTGTCCCGTTTTCCTGATCTTTACCTTTGCAGTGTTAGGCCAAGTTTCCTGTTTGACTTCTGTTTCCTAGGACTGACCACTGAGCAGCTGCTCAGGAAGGACCAGAAGACGATCTACAGACAGGGAACCAAGGTGGCAGTCAGTGCAGTCTACATGGATTTGGAGGTAAGAGCAAGCCAGTGAAAGGGGGAAGGGGACACCGTTCACCTCCGTTCCTAGCTCGCTCTGGAATACCTTGGTTCCTCTCCTCTTGTCTCGTCTCCTCTGGAATTCCCTACAGTCCATCGCCCCTCACTGTGCTGCTGTAAAAGTCTGAATGTCAGTTTCTCTGCATCCACTTCCATTTTTGCACTCCCATAAATCATTCCCTGTAGAGCAATCAGTGATTTTGTGTGTGAGTTTTGTTTTGGGATTTTTGTTTTGTTTTGTTTTTGATGGTGCAGGAAAATTGGCTTTATCATGATAATTCTGGAATCTTGGGTCTTTTAAAAACACAGAAATATTGTAAGAGTAGGTTTTCATTTTAATCTCAGGTGTGGGGATGCGGAGGCTGCTTCAGACTGGCTAAAGTGGCTAACTATGGTCTATGGTTTGCCTCATGCTCTAGTAGAGGCATAGTTTTGCCAGCTGCAGATAGTTTTACAAATGTGTGAACTTTTCAGAGGGTACATAAATACTAGAGCCCCCTGAGAGGTAAAGATTGGGGGAGGGGGATAAAGGATGGGAAAAAGAAGAACCTGCAAAGTAGCAAAGACCACCAACACGCTGTCTTTATTTTATTGAGGAAACCTAGGCTCAAAGGGTTAGTATCCGTTCTAGGTCTTGTTCCTGAGAGGCAATGTAGTGGAGCTACTTTTCAAAACAGTGCTGTCTTAATTGAAAGCCTGCATTCTCCCCTTTCTACCACAGTCTCCAGTATGTAAAAACTACATACATTTAGTGATGTAGAAAATATGAGCTGCATGCACAGAAAACTCTTAGAGTTCATTGGTGATAAGGACCGTTTGGCTGTAAACTTTGATTGTGTTCTGTTTCTTCCCTTCTAGGCCTTTCTGCAGCGGTCAGACCTTCTCGCAGATCTCAGTGCTTTCTGCCATGATCACAGCTATGACGCCCTGGTTGCCATGACTATCTTTTTCAATACTCATAATGAGCCAGTACGGCAATTAGCTATCTTCTGTCCCCACGAGGCACTTCGAATGACAGTGAGTCGCCATCCCGTCACCCAATGGCCTCTGTGTCTTATAGTTCTGTGCTATAAGACCTTGCCCCTGAGTTCTGTGTGTTTTAGATTTTTATTTATTTTTGTGTGTTTATATGTCCATGTGTGTATGTATGGGTGCCCGTTGAGGCCAGAAGAGGGTGTTAGATCCCTTGGAGCTAGAGTGTCAGGTATTCATTAGCCACCCGGCATCTAGTGTGTGTGCACATGTGGAAGTCAGAGGAGAGCTTGCAGGAATCAGTTCATTTCTTCTACTAGTATAGGTCCTAGGGGTCAAACACTGATGGTCAGTCTGGGCAGCCTTTGTCCATTGGTCCAATGTTTGTCTTTGAGACAGGGCCTCACACAGTTGCCCAGGATGCACCTAGACCTCTTACCTGCTTTTTGTCCAGCTCTCTACAGGGGAATACCCCTGGTCATACAGTTACTGAGTAAAATGGTTCTAAAGATTAGAGACAACCGTTTAGGCTTACAAGCAGCTGCAGCAAACCCTGGGTAGAAGGAAGTGTTGTCACCTGTAGTGAGAACTTGCTCTCACTGGGCGTACTGACTCGGGCCTCTGTTCCCAGCATCTAGGGACTGCAGCCGGTGCTGCTTAGTAACAAAGACGCTATTTCAGAGCCCTCAGGGCTGATGCCGGGCATCGCTTTTCACAGCTCCAGCCCCAGCAGTCGGTAGCAGAGGCAAGACGATAGCCTGTGAGTTTGAGGCCAGCCAAGTCTGTGTAGTGAGAGCCTGTCTTTAGAAAATATTGGGGAGAGCCGGACGGTGGTGGCACACGCCTGTAATCCCAGCACTCTGGGAGGTAGAGACAGGGGGATTTCTCAGTTCGAGGCCAGCCTGGTCTACAGAGTGAGTTCCAGGACAGCCAGGGCTACACAGAGAAACCCTGTCTCGAAAAAAATAAATCCAAAAAAAAAAAAAATGGGGGTGGGGGACTGAGGATTTAGCTCATCGGTATCATCGGTAGAATGCTCACCTAGCCATTGGCCTGGGTTTGATCCCTCGTACTACCAAAAAAAAAACATAACAACAACAACAAAACTAAAAGAAAATTGGTTCTTTCTCTTTATTGTCTTGACAATTTATGGGCAGAACAGAAAACTGGGAGTGGAGCTCAGGAGTGGGGCACTACAAAGAGTAAAAGGCAAGGGCATACCTGTCTGCTTCACACACAGTAGGGAACCTTTTAAAAATTATTATTATTTTTTTTTTTTAAGATTCGTTAATTTTTTTTTTTTGTATGGGTACACTGTAGCTTCAGACACACCAGAAGAGGGCATTGGATCCCTTTACAGATGGTTGTGAGCCACCATGTGGTTGCTGGGAATTGAACTCAGGATCTCTGGAAGAACAGTCAGTGCTCTTAACTGCTGAGCCATCTCTCCAGCCCAGGAGGGAACCTTTTCAACTGTGCAGCACGCTGGGCTCAGTCTGGATACCACTCTGCAGAGAAGGGCTCAGTACAGGCTCAGCCCCCTTCCTGGCCTCCTTCCACTGGTTACTCATTCAGAATGACGTAAGACTGAGTTGCCTGTGCTGGGAAGATGTTCAGGATAGGAGAGGCATGTCTGCTCTTTGCTGCTGCCGCCTCTTTTCCTGTCCTGATTGCAGGAGTAGCTGGTACTAGGAAAGAACAGGCTTTATAAGCTGGTAGACATGTTTTTTCTGTCTCAGGTCCCTACCCACCTGTCCCTTGAGCTAAGCCAGAGGACTTGAGTCTACAGTCTGCTGTGGTCATCAGCAAAATGTAGTGTTGGAAGAGTCACTGTTGCTCAGTTTGCTGTTGTCATTAGCATAAAGTGCATTTTGTGGCAGGATCCCTGTTCAAAACATGTGGCTTTTACTAATCATGTTACTAAGGGGAAGGTACTCTGGCAATAGGAAAGGACCCTTCCCCCTCCAGAACCCGGTCCCCACTCTGCTACTCTGATGACCATACCTGAACCCGGTCCCCACTCTGCTACTCTGATGACCATACCTGCCCATGCTCTCTGTGCGGGGAGCTAGGATCCTTTTCAGTCTGGTCTGCCATTTCTTCTCTTTCTTCCGTTACTGGTATATAATACATAGAGAACACTACTCTTGGTAACAGTCCTGGGCTCAAATGTCAGTTTCATTTTTGTATAAACTGCAACCTAATCTGCTGGTCATGCTGGCATATACTTGGGAAGCAAAGGCAGGCGGATCTTTGAGTTGGAGGCCAGCCTGGTCTACAGAGCAAGTTGCAGGATAGCCTGAGCTACAGAGAAACCCTGGCTCAAAACCAGAATATAAAACAAAACGAAGCTGTGAGCTAATCTGTGTAAGCCGCAGTCACCCTGGCCACCTGTGAGTGCGTGTAGCGGCTGTACCACCATAGCGAGGTGTCTGGAAGCACCTCAGCCAGCAGCATGCTTGGCCCGCCCCCACCTCCTTCTCTTCAGTTTGTTTGGCCTTAGTTCTCTGATGTCTACATGGTTGCTAGTCCTGTCCTTGCTGAAGTCCATGAGCATGGGGATATACACAGACCCCTGGGTCCGTCTCAGACTCTGCCATCCTCCACATGATTTCACTCAAGAAAACCTCTGTACACTTCGGTTTCTTTAATAAGGAAACAAAATATTAGGGGTGGGTGGGAGGACAGGGGGAGAGAAGGGGGCTTATGGGACTTTCGGGGTGTGGGGGCTAGAAAAGGGGAAATCATTTGAAATGTAAATAAAAAATATATCGAATTAAAAAAAATGGATCATTAAAAAAAAAAAGGAAACAAAATATGTCATCTAAATGTTCCAGCCTCGCAGTATGCCTTATACTTGTAATATCAGCGCTAGGAAAGCCGAGGCAGGAGGATTACAATGTATTCAAGGCAAGTCTGGGCTACCTAGTAAGTTCTAGGGCTGTAGTAAATGTAAGGCCCTTTGTCAAAAAAAAAAAAAAAAAAAAAAGAAAGGAAGGAAGGAAGGAAGGAAGGAAGGAAGGAAGAAAGGAGGTAGGGAGTCGGTCTACGCATGTAAGTCATCTGGCAGAGTGCTTCCAGTGCCCTGGGTTTGATCCCAAGTACCTCATAAACCGGCTGTGGCGATACACGGGAAATCTCAACATTTAGAAGGCAAAGGGGTCTGCGGGACCCAGGCCATCCAGGGCTACATGGTGAGACCCTGTTTCAACAGACAAGCAAACAAACAAAATACTTTTCATTCCTGTTAAAGAAACCTCAGCTCTATGGTATGTCACGTGACCATCATCTCCTGCCCTTGTCTTCTCAGATCTGTGGAGTCCTGGAACAGTCCACCTCCCCACCCCTGAAGCTGACAGCTGTCCCAAGCATCTCTCCTAACCTCCAGGCCTATCTTCAAGGCAACACCCAGGTCTCTCGAAAGAAGCTGCTGCCTGTGCTCCAGGAAGCCCTCGCAGCATATCTTGACTCAACGAAGATGCCTTCAGGGCAGTCTGAGGTAGTTGTGGGTGTGTCTAGGGAGCAGGTGGACAAGGAATTGGACAGGGCGAGTAACTCTCTGATTTCTGGACTGAGTCAAGATGAGGAAGACCCTCCGCTGCCACCCACACCCATGAACAGCTTGGTGGATGAGTGTCCTCTGGACCAGGGGCTGCCGAAGCTCTCTGCTGAGGCTGTCTTTGAGAAGTGCAGTCAGATCTCACTATCCCAGTCAACAAGAGCCTGCCCATCAAATAAGTGACCACAGGAAGCAGGGAGGGGCAGTGAGGAGGAGGCGACGGCCTGCCTCAAATGCATGCTTTGAGATGTCTGGTCACTTCAGCAACTATGTCCATGGCTCCAGGATCGGGGACTGTTCCCATAGCCCTGGGAGGACAGAGAAAGCAGCTGCTGTAGGGACAGCTTTCTGCCTCTCCTCTCCTCTCTCCCAGTCAGACAAGTTTTATTTAATTTTATTATTTAATCTGCACTGGTTTTTCTCTATTTGGTGGGCACAGTGTGATAGGACCACTGTCCTGGCAGAGCAGGACTGAAGGAATGTAGACCCCACCTCAGTGTCTTCAGAGCGACCGTGAACAGAGGCAGTATCCTGCCAGGAAACCAATTCCCTGCTTGTCTCCATGAATTGACCTTTTCAATTTTTTTAAAGTTATTTTTGAGACAGAGCCTCACACAGCCCAGGCTGGCCTTGAGCTCTGTATGTACCCGAGGCTCGTCTTCATTTCCTAATCCTCCCGAGTGCTGAACTTGCCGAGCACTGCTGTCGCCCGTGGCTGTCTGTGGTCCTGGACAGATGTCTGACTTCCTGTATCTCTGTCTCCTTCTGTCCCAGAATCACGGGAAGCCTGAAGAGAACCGGGGACCGAGGTTCTTGCCTTCTCCTGGCCCTGGGGTGGCCGTGGGACCTCATAGGCATTTTTGCCAAGAAGGCAGAACTTGCCTGAGCCCTGGATATCCCCTGTCTTAGTGGGCCTGGCAAGGTCTTGTCAGTCTTTTTCTGGTTTTGCCCATGTGGGGGAACGCGTGGAGTGTCTTCTGGTGAGACATCCGCTGCCCTAGGTCTCATTTCCCCTCTGTAACTGAGGGTAGGAGCTGTGCCCGGGTGTTCTGTGCCGGGCTCGTCCTCCCTTCCTTTCTCCCCTCTGCTTCCTTGCTACTCTTCCTTGTCTTCCCTGGGAGCTCTCGGGGTCACTGGATTGTTTCACGTTTCTGTGTGATTGTTCCAAGGGCCTTAGCCTCATGTAGCATGTACAGGGTTGTAACGGTGACCCAGCAGTGAGCTCTCTCCCACTTGTTCCGCATGTGTGGTCTCCCCTCCCCCACCTCCCCCCCTTTTTCTCAAATTAAGCCCTTTCCCCTGTTCTTATCCCATATAAGTTGCAAACAATATCTGAACAGTAGGGTGTGCGGTGGTTTGGAGCAGTCTGGCTTCACTTTAGTGTATGACGTCTGTAGCCATGGGAACGTGAAATATTGGTGCGATCACTGAACCAAAGGGATTGTGTTCTGTGACTTTGGTGTTTTATTTTGCATTTTTGTTTCATATTAAATACTTTCTTCCTGTTTGCGGTCTTGTTTCTTTTAAAAAGTATAGTTTAAAAGAAATTATAAATTCTGGTAATAGCTGCACCTCCCACAGACTCATCTCCCCGTTTCCCACACACTCATCTCCCCGTCTCCCACACTCTCATCTCCCTGTCTCCCACACTCTCATCTCCCTGTCTCCCACACACTCATCTCCCCGTCTCCCACACACTCAGTGCTTTGCTGTCTCAGCTAGGAGCTGCTCCTGTTCATCCTCAGCCTTCCCTTAGTTCCTGTGTCCAGACATTCCCTTAAAATACTCAGTTGCTGGGCAGTGGCTGCGCACACCTTTGATCCCAGCACTCAGAAGGCAGAGGCAGGCAGATCCTTGTAAATTCAAGGCCAGCCTGGTCTACAAAGTGAGTTAGTTGTGGTCTCAGATAGTTTTGTTTCTTTTTATGAGGCAGTCTCCCAAGCTGCCCTAGCTTCTGATGTAGCCAAGGCTAGCCTCTAATACATAGCAGTTCTCCAGCAGAAGCCTCCCCATGCTGGAATTGCAGATGTGAGATACTTGGCTTGTCTCCTCTCTTTTCCTTATGCTGGAAAAGTAGGTCCAACATGGACTTAAACCAAAATAGTTTCTTAGCTTTGCCTGCATGTGTGTGTGGTTCTGGAGACGGTGCCCAGGGCCTTGTGCATTTTGGTCGGGTGTTCTACCACTGAGTGTTTTTTATCTCTAGCCCATTTTTGTTTGTTTGTTTGTTTGTTTGGTTTGGTTTTGGTTTTTTGAGACAGGGTTTCTCTGTGTAGTCCTGGCTGTCCTGGAACTCACTCTGTAGACCAGGCTGGCCTCGAACTCAGAAACCCACCTGCCTCTGCCTCCAGAGTGCTGGGATTACAGGCATGCGCCACCACGCCCGGCCGTAGCCCATTTTTTACTTTTGTCTTGAGATAGGGTTTCTCTAGATAGCCCTGGCTATCCTGGAACTTGATTTATAGACCAGGCTTGCTTTGAACTCAAGAGATCCACCTGCTTCTGCCTTCTGAGTGCTGAGATTAAAGGCGTGCACCACACCTCCATCCCTACCTGTTTTTAACTTTCTGTTTGGAGACAGTCTCACTAAGTTGCCCAGGCTGGCTTTGAACTTGCATTCCTACTCAGCCTCCTGAGAAGCTGAGGGTACAGGCCCGCACCAGGACCTGCTTTTAAAAGGTAGGAGCTAGGGCTATGAGATGGTATGGGCGGAGGCGCCTGGGGCCAAGATGACCGGCTGAAGTTGATTCTTTGTACCTACATGGTAAAAGGAAAGTACCTATTCTCACAAGATGTCACACACTCAAAAGCAAAATGTAATTTATAAAAATGTTAGGGAGATGGCTCAGTGGTTAAGAGGGCTGACTGCTCTCTTCCAGAGGACCCACAGTTATTTCCCAGCAACCACAGGGCTCACAGCTACCTGTGACTCCAGTCCCAGGAAATCTGAAACCCTCTTCTATCCTCCAAGGCCACGAGCCACACACCTGGTGCACAGATATGTAGACAATACACCTATGCACATAAAATTTAGAGAAATGTTTTTTAAGCCCCAAGGGATAGAGAGGTGGCTCAGCATAAAACTGTGTTCCCCTTAGTCATGAAAATGAGTTCAAGACCGGCAGTGGTGGCGCACGCCTGTAATCCCAGCACTTGGGAAGCAGAGGCAGGCAGATTTCTGAGTTCCAGGCCAGCCTGGTCTACAGAGTGAGTTCCAGAACAGCCAGGGCAACACAGAGAAACCTTGTCTCGAAAAAACAACAACAACAAAAAAGAAAAAGAAAATCAGTTCAGATCCCAGCATCCGCATAACAAGATGCAGCTCAAGCCAGTCCCCGCAGCTCCAATCAGAGCAGACAGGAAGGCGCTGTGGGCTTCCAGCCTAAGCAGTGCGAGAGCCGGGATCCAGGGTTAGAGAGACACCTGTTGGAAAGAGACAGGCAACGTGATAGAGAACACCCTCCCCGACCTGGCACACCCGTGGGTGCACATGCGTGGGCGCACATGCGTACTCCAACACACACAATAGATAATATTTTAAAAATAAGTAACACCTAGCTCCTGGCTGGACCTGAGGCAGAAAGAGCATGTGACCACCCATTCCACATCAGACTGGTCTAAAATGTAAGACACTTAAAAAAAAAGGCCGGGAGCTGGCTCAGTGCATAAGATACTCATCCAAGCAAGAGCACCCAGCTTTGGATTTCCAGGACACACAAAGGCTGGGCAGATACAGCATCTGCCTGTAACCCCGGCTCTTGGGAGGAAGGGTCAGGGGAATCCCTAGGATTAGTCTGTCTGGCTAAAGCTAGTGGAATCAGTGAGCCATGGGTTCAACTGGGAGACCCTGCCTCAGCAGGTAGAGGAAGACACCTAATGCCAGCTTCAGGCTTCTACAGGAGTGTACACACACACACACACACACACACACACACACAATTAGCTTTAACACCTCCCCCCACCTTAAAGGGCAAAACAAAGGGCTTCCAGGTTATAAAGAATCTGGAATGGAGACGGATTGCCACCCTAGAAATCTCACTCTTCACCTGAAAGCCCGCCCCCACACAAGAGGCTGGGCTTTTGGGCAAACCTGCTCCTTGGGAGGGGAGGTGGCAAAACCTGTTTGAAGATGAGGTTACCTCCCTTCCACACCTCCTGCCTCCTTAGAGGCAGGAGCGACAGCTGACACAGGAGTGCAGAGTCTGGGACCACAGCCTCCTGTCTTCCTCAAGTCCCACAGAACACAGGACGATCTGGGAAGATGGGAACCAGGCAAGAAACAGGAAAAGAGACATTAGAAGAAGGGTAAGTGCAGTGCGGCCTTGGCCTGTCTGGAGCCAGAGAGGGCGTTTCCTACCTGCCAGGCCGTCCTGGCTTCCTCAAAGAAGAACATGAGGAGAAGTTTGCAGAGAAGGGACCGGATGGTGTGGGACAGGAAATGAATACAGCATGGAACCAATCCCACACTTTAAAGAAAAGTTTCTAGTTTATGTGTAATAGATATCTCTCTCTCTCTCTCTCTCTCTCTCTCTCTCTCTCTCTCTCTCCTCCCTCCCTCTTCCTCTCCTCTCCTCTCCCTTCCTCCCTCCCTCTCTCTCACTTTCTCTCTCCTCTCTCTGTCTCTCTCTCTGTCTCTCCTCCCTCCCTCTCTGTCTCTCTGTCTCTGTCTCTCTGTCTGTCTCTCTCTTCCCTCCCTCTGTCTCTCTCCTCCCTCCCTGTCTCTCTCTCTCTGTCTCTCTGTCTGTCTGTCTGTCTCTCTCCTTTCTCCCTCTCTCTGTCTCTCTCTCTGTCTCTCTCTGTCTGTCTCTCTCCTCCCTCCCTCTTTCTCTCTGTCTCTCTCTGTCTTTCTCTCTCTGTCTCTCTGTCTGTCTGTCTCTCTCTCCTCCCTCCCTCTCTCTGTCTGTCTGTCTCTCTCCCATCCTCTACAATAGCCATTAGAAAACCTGACCCAGAACCAAATGTATACCCTGGTTCTGCCTTCCAGTGAACCCCTCCTTTCTCCTCTGCCCTTGTGCCTGTCCCCTGTTTTCCAAGCACAGCAGCGGAAAGGCTGGGCTGACAGGTGCCATCTGCTACTGCTTTGCCCAGGGTTAGCTGGGCAGGTCTGTCTGGGCTCCAGGCAGTCAGGATGTGAGGTGCCCTTCACTCCTACACGGAGGGTGAAGCCACTCCCATCGAGACAAATGGATCCTCCCCTCCCCTCGGCTAAGCTGAGCAGCAGATGACCTGCGCTGCCCAGTGGGAAGGGAAACACCTGTACATGTAGACGGGGCCTCCACACCATGTTCTTCACACCAGTGTCTGCCGCCTGATGTCTGGCTCCCTTAGGATACTGTCTAGGTCGTTTCATGGTCTTTCCCTCTGGGGCATTGACTTTCAGGGCCGAGGAGAAGGCAGGAGCCTCGGAACCAGGAGCAGCCCTGAGACTTGGCGAGCTGGAGCTGAGGGAGGAGTGGCAGGATGAAGAGTTTCCCAGGTGAGGCTGAGAGCCATTTGCCCTCCCTGTGGCTCTTCCCAAGGTCCCGGGTTTGAGTCTCCGAAACTCCCTGGTGCCTCACTATCGTCCTTTGCTCCAGTCCCAGGGGATCTGATGCCTTCTTCTGGGCACCAAGAGCATCAGGCACATGTGTGATACACAGATAAACATGTAGGCAAAACGCACCTGGAGACCAAACAACTTTAGGGGAAATTGGGGCAAGAAGAGAAGCAAGCATGGTGGAGAGGGAAGGCTGACAGAGGGCAGCTGGCTGGGGGGCTGTCTAAGCCCCTGTTGAATCCCTCCCCTCTAGATTGCTTCCTGAGGAGCCTGGCTCATCTGGAGACCCCGAAGACCCTCAGAGAGGCTCACAGGCAGGTAGGGAAAGGAAGGTGGAAACTAGACCTGGGGTTTGAGCTGACTTCTGGCTCTGTTGTTAAAGCGAGGTATCCCTGTGTATTCTCTTTGCACCCCATTGTCCCCCCCTCCCGTTGTACTTGCCCCAGGTCACATCCCTTCCTCAAAATTCACAGGTATTATGTCATTTAAAATTTAATTTTAGTTACTGTTGGTGCTCAGTGGGTTTTGTTCATTTATTCATTCATTTGTTCGTTCGTTTGTTTGTTTGAAACAGTGTCTTTCTATGTAGTCTTGGCCTGGGACTCATTTAGATCTCCCTCCTCTGCCTCCTGGGTGCTGGGATTACAGGTGAGCACCACTGTGCCTGTGATATAATTGGGTTTCTTTGAGACTGACTCAACTTTCTAGCCCAGGCTGGTCTCAAACTCATGTAGCCTGAGTTGGCCTCAATCTTGCACTTTCCAGGACTGGAGAGATGGCTCAGCAGTTGAGAAGTATTGGCTATTCTTAGAGGACCTTGGTTTGGTTCCCAGAACCCCCATGATGGCTTACGACCAAGCTTAACTCCAGTCCCAGGGATCTGACACCCGCTGCTAGGCTCTGAGAGTACACACAAGCATGCATATAAGAAATACCCAGCCTGGCGGTGGTGGCGCACGCCTGTAATCCCAGCACTTGGGAGGCAGAGGCAGGCGGATTTCTGAGTTCAAGGCCAGCCTGGTCTACAGAGTGAGTTCCAGAACAGCCAGGGCTACATAGAGAAACCCTGTCTCAAGAAAGAAAAAAGAAAGAAAGAAAGAAATACCCATACATACAAAAACAAGCAAGAGGATAGAACTTGCAGCTATCCTCCTGCCTCTGCCTCCCAAATGCTGTAATTGCAGGTGCGAGCCACCAAGCCTGTGCCTAGGAGTCCCTGTGCATTTGTGTGTTTCTTTTGATACAGACTCGTGTAGGCCAGACTGCTCTATAACTCAGTCTGTAGTCAAGACGGCCTTGAACTGTGGTCCTCTTGTCTGTCTTCCTTTGTAGTCTTGGGATTACAGGCATATGCCTCCATTTCACACAGGAATCTCAAATCACCATCCACTCACACAGTTTTCCATCTGTGTATTTTCTTTCTCCTGTCTTCCAATCACAGGCACCCCCAGCAGTCTGGCCTTGTGTGGCCAGCGCCCTATGCGGAAGCGGCTTTCTGCCCCAGAATGGCAGCTGAGTCTGACTGAGGGAACAGGAGAAAATGGAGCCTCTTCCACCCGCTCTGTGTCTTCCTCCTCTGCCGGCAGCTTGGACCTGGAAGTGGATGAGTTGGAGACCCCTTCAGACTCTGAGCAGCTGGACAGCGGACATGAGTTTGAATGGGAAGGTGGGAGTACAGCCAAGGGTGGGGCTGGTAGAAAATGCAGCTCAAGGTAGATGGCTGGGGTGGGATGGAAGGCTAATCAGGCAGGCAGCAGTGTGGCTCAGTGGTTAGGAGTGTGGCCGCTCTTCCAGAGGACCTGAATTTAATAACTAGCACCCATGTGGCAGCTGTCTAGCTCCACTCCCAGGGGATCTGCGCCCTCTTCCGACCTCAAGGGCACCAGGCATGCATGTGGGGCACATACTTACATGCAAGCAAAATGTTCATACAACTTAAAATAATGAATCTGAAGGAAGGAAGGAAAGAAGGAAAGAAAGAAAGAAAAGAAAGAAAAGAAAGAGGGGGTAGTAGCTGAGAGATCAGACAGGCAACCTAGATTTCCTCAAAGAGGAAAGGAGCAGCTTCCAGAGCGGGTAGGAGACCAGCCAAAGACTAGGAGGAGAATTTTATTAAGAAAAAGATCAGAGGGCAGAAGAGGTGGCTCATTAGTTAAGAGCACTAGCTGCTTTTCCAGATGACATGGGTTCTGCCCCACGTAGTGGCTCAGAACCACCTGTAACTCCAGGTCCAGCAGATCTAACACCTTCTTTTGGCTTCCACAGTACCAGGCACACATGTAGTATCCTGACATACATTCAAGAAACACACACATACACATAAAATAATAATAATAATAATAATAATAATAATAATAATAATAATAATAATAAAAGAAAAGATCTAAGCTGCATGTGCTGGTTCCAGCCTTTAATCCCAGCATATGGAAGGCAGAGGCAAGTGGATCTCTGTGAGTTAGAGGCCAGCCTGGTCTACAGAGTGGGACATTGTCTCAAAACTAAAAAAAAGCAAACAAAGGACAAAATATTGAGGCAAAAGAAAGAAAGAAAGAAAGGCCGGGCAGTGGTGGCACAGACCTTTAATCCCAGCACTTGAGAGGCAGAGGCAGGCAGATTTCTGAGTTCGAGGCCAGCCTGGTCTACAGAGTGAGTTCCAGGACAGCCAGGGCTACACAGAGAAACCTGTCTTGAAAAACAAAAACAAAAACAAACAAACAAACAAAAAAAAACAAAAAAAAAACAAAAATAACAAAAAAAAAAAAAACAAAAAAAAAAAAAAGAAAGAAAGAAAAAAGCATTTCTTCCATGTTGCCCTGGTCTAGGACTGAATTATTACATTTGTCTGTCGTGTTTGGGACAGGATGTCTCTTGTAACCCAGGCTGGTCTCAAACTTAAGATCCTACTTGTCTTGGCCTCCCAAGTGCTGGGACTACAGCCAGAAGCCAGCCTGAAAGCCTAAGGTAATAAGGACAAGCAGCAGGCCAGGGGTGACTGCACGTCTGTGATCCAGCTCTAGGGTGGCTGCATGTCTCTCTTCCAGCTCTAAGGCTGTGGTGGGAAGATTGCCAAGAGTCGGAGGACAGTCTATGCTACAGAGGGAGCTACAATGTGAAGCCTTGTCCCCCAAAGAACTAAACAAACAAATACAAACACAGGGTTCCCTAACCTTAGGAAACACTATAAATAATTGCAGCTGAAAGTCAGGCTTTCCCTGTGGATATTTTGAAAAGATTCTGAGTCCAGGCCTGAATGCTAAGAGTCACGTTTATCAGGGTTAGAGTGGGGATGTTCCAGATAGATGTAGCAATTCAGGCAATAGCGTGGAATACAGGGCAGTCAAAGCACAAAGCCTGACTATATATGAAGGGCTGGGAGGCAGAGAAAGAATATCAAGAGATAGTGCTGGGTTAAGCTGGCAAAGTTCATACCATGGTGGCCCCTGTTGCTATGCTAAGGGTATAGACATTTGTAGGCTAGACAATGAGGAATAGCACAAAGGTTCTAATCATGGGATGTCTGGTCACATTTGATGACAGTAGACTGAAAACAACTCAGGCTGATACCTCACTTGGCAAACTGCTGGCCACACAAGCATGAGGACCTGTGTTACGTCCCCACAACCCATGTTTTAAAAAGCCAGAGCTTGACATGGCTGCTGGTCCATGCCTTTAATCCCAGCACTCAGGAGGCAGACAGGTAGATCTCTGTGAGTTCTAGGCCAGCCTGGCCCTAAATACTGAGTTCCAAGATAGTCAAGGCTAAATAGAGACACTTGTCTCCAAAACACCAAACACACACACACACACACACCAGGTGTGGGGAGGAAAAAAGGGAGAGATTGTGGTGAGGGGCTGAAGGATAGAGAGAGAGAATACTAAGGCCATAGTCTAGTGAAAGAGAAAGTTAAGAGGCAGAAGACACACAGGGACTTGAGTTAATTGGACAAACTGAGAGTCAGTGAAAATACTAAAACACGAGAGGTTAAAACAGGCATGCTAGCACTCAGAAGGCTGAGGCACAAGAGTCAGGAGTCGGAAGCTAGCCTGAGCCACACAATGAGACCTTCTCCCAAACACCCAAGCATACAAACAAAAACTGGAGGAGTAAACTCTACTGACCCAGGAGATTACATGAAAGCTGCCTTGTTCAGCCTTCCTTCCTGTGTGTTTCAGATGACTTGCCTCGGGCAGAGGGCCTGGGGGCCAGCGAGGCAGCCGAAAGGCTGGGCCGGGGATGTGTGTGCGATGTGGCTGGAGAAGATGGTCATCGCTGGAGAGTGTTTAGAACAGGACAACGAGAGCAGCGCGTGGACATGACCGTCATTGAGCCCTATAAGAAAGTCTTATCTCATGGAGGTAATGGCAAAGGCAATACAAGGGCAGAGACCATGGCGCTGTTTGGGGGGGAGGGGGAGGGGGGAAGATGGACACAGTGAGCAAAGGTGCCCACCATGCACGCTGGCAACCTGAGTTTGATCCCCAGAACCCATGGAGAGATTTGAGGAGAGAATTAGCTCCTCCAAAGTTGCCCTCTGACCCCTCATGTAGACTCCTCTGTGCACGTGCACAGTGATACACGAGACAACAGCCTCAGTGACTGACAGTGGCCGTCATGCTGAGAGCTGGCTTAGCAGGGAACAGCAGTTGTTGTTCTCACCGAGCACTTGGGCTGGGTTCCCAGGACCCACATGACAGCTCACGACTATAACTCCAGTTCCAGGGGAGTCTCACAACTTCTTCTGATCCCCACAATGCACATAACATGCAAGCAAATCACCCATACACAAAATAAAAGGATCACCAAAACAGTGACAGTTTGACAACATGCCTTAGCTGGAAGTTCAGGTGTTAGGTTGTCTAGCATCCATTCTTTGACTTCCAAAGACCTTCATTATCCTTCACCCTAAACAGAAGTACTATTTGCAGATCTGGGACTGAATCTATCTTCCTTCTATTGGTCCCCAGGTTACCATGGCGACGGCCTCAATGCTGTCATCCTCTTTGCTTCCTGCTATCTACCCCGAAGCAGCATCCCCAACTACACCTACATCATGGAACACTTATTCAGGTGAGGTGGGAACCCGGAAGGAGGGGACAGAGTCCAGGGAAAGTAGAAAGTGAAAGGCATCTCCACCGAAGCAATAAGTCAAACTGAGTCAAATTGAAAGTATAAAAGCAGGTTTAATGAGAACTGATTGCTCCCCGGTGGGTTCCCCAATCTCACCGGAGGAAGTCAGGGCGGTTGCCCACCTGGGCTGGGATAGGGGCTTTTTATAGAGGAAGGGAGGGGAAGTGGTGGCGTGCTGGTAAGGTATGGGTATTGCCATATTAGGTGACTTTAGGGCCCTGTAGGTGGGTCTTAGCTCTGGTAGTCACTTTGGAATCAGGAACTAGTTGTTGGTTTTGCCCGTGTTTTGTGAGGGCTATCTTCATGGGCTTTTCCAAGAGTGGGCTCCTGGCTGGAAGAGAAGGGCTCCTGGTTCACACTATCTTGGCCTTTGTTGCACAACCTCCAGCCTAATAGAAAAGTCCTGTGCCCAAACCATTCGCTGACTGGAGAATCTCTGCATTCATGCTGCTGAGTTGGGGGGGGGGGAGCGCCCAGCCTATCCCTTCCCTACAATGTTGCCCCCAGGTATATGGTGGGAACTTTGGAGCTGCTGGTAGCTGAAAACTATCTGCTTGTTCACTTGAGTGGTGGCACCAGCAGAGCCCAAGTGCCCCCTCTGAGCTGGATACGGCAGTGTTACCGGACCTTGGACAGGAGGTGAGATCCAAGGGGAAGAGGGTCACAGCTCTCTAGCATCTCTTCCGTGTTTCTGTTTTTCTCCTCTTCTAGTTGGATCCTTGGTGGGTCTCTTTCCCTTTCTTTCCTGAGACTGACTTGCTGTATGGCCCATGATACCCTCGAGCCTCAGCCTCTTGAGTGCAGGGACCGCTGACTGACTCACCACGCTCAGTGCCACCGTTTATGTGTCCTTCCATGTCCCTTCAACCGGTCTCCTCTTGTACTCTCTACGGCCAGGGACATCTCACCCTTATGACTTACTAGCTACATTTTGGACAGCTCACAGCTTTCCTGTTTAGTTTCCTCATGAATTCGCATGGCGTGGTGCCTGGCGCGTGGAGCCACTCTCCTCTCCAAGTCTTACCACCTGCTTCCCACGTCTCCACTGTGCTCTCTTCCCTTCTGCCTGACACAGAACTCATTCCCTGCTCCTGCGCCTTCTCCCACCTTTGTTTTCTCATCATGCAGCACTCCTGGTCTTCCCGTCCCTCCGTCCTCCCCAGTGCTTAGGTCATCACCATGCCTGGCGTGGCCCATCTCACCCTCGCCTAGTTTCCTTCTTGCGCCTTTTCCATTCTTCCTCTTTGCTGATATTTTTTCCCACTCAAGAGCTGCTGCTTCAGTCGGGGCAGTGGTGGCACACAACTGTAATCCCAGCACTCTGGGAGGCAGAGGCAGGGGGATTTCTGAGTTCGAGGCCAGCCTGGTCTACAGAGTGAGTTCCAGGACAGCCAGGGTTACACAGAGAAACCCTGTCTCGAAAAACCCAAATCCAAAAAACCAAAAAAAAAAAAAAAAAAAAAAAAAAAAAGAGCTGCTGCTTCTTGCTTGGGGGAGGGGTTCATTTTGTTTCATATAGGGGCTCATGTAGCCTCAGAATCTGAGGGTAGCCCCAGTTAGCCTTATACCCCTGATCCTTGTGCCTCTATTGGGGTCTCCCGCACCCTCATACCTAGCTTCCTCTTGGAGTTTTTTTTTTTTTTTTTTTTTTTTTTTTTTTTTAACCCCCGAGACAGGGTTTCTTTGTGTAGCCCTGGCTGTCCTGGAACTCACTCTGTAGATCAGGCTGGCCTCGAACTCAGAAATCTGCCTGCCTCTGCCTCCCAAGTACTGACATTAAAGGCGTGTGCCACCACCGCCAGGGTTCCTCTTGGAGTTTTATGTAGCCTGGGCTACACAGTGGAAGTGATGTGAAGTCTGCAAGAAGAATTTCTCTGGGCTGGTGGGAAATGGGTTGTGAAGACTGAAGTACTTACTCTTAAAGGAACATTCCCTAAACGCAGAGGATGGAAGGCTGAATAAATTGGGAGGGGCTCAAGGCATGGTGATTAGGCACAGCTGCCAGAGAAATTTGGAAAAGAAACACCAAGGTGCCTGCCCACAGCATGGAAGGCCCGTCCCTCCTGGGCAGAGGTGGAACAGGGAACTTATGATCCTGCTGGATTCTTCCTCAGGCTTCGGAAAAACCTTCGCGCCCTGGTGGTTGTCCACGCCACGTGGTACGTGAAGGCCTTCCTGGCTCTGGTCCGGCCCTTCATCAGGTACTAGTCCACTGCACAAAGACATCCTGTCAGTGGCTTCCCTGCCCTCTTGCTAGCCCTGCTATTCTGCTTCCCTCGGTTCCCTGTGTGAGACCCTCCGCCATCACTCACTCTCCTAAGACAAAGTGCAATTGGTTCATTCTCTCTCTTCAGTTCCAAGTTTACTCGAAAGATCCGGTTTCTGGACAGCCTTGGGGAGCTGGCCCAGCTCATCTCACTAGAGCAAGTGCACATACCTGAAGTTGTCAGACGGTGAGTCCTGCACTTAAGGATGCTGGTTTGGGATGGCATGTCTAAAGCCAATCGTGCTACTTAATGTCTCTGGGGAGATACAGAGAACCAAGACACAGGAGCCCTGCTTCCCGTTGTGTCAGTGGGAAAACTGCATACCCCTAGAGAAGAAAAGAAGGACCCTCTATTTGTCACATGAAGGGTGCGCCACTGAGATGAGTCAGTGAAGGAACTCAGTCTCCAGAGCCTCCATGTTGGAATAAGTCCATGGCGTACGCATGTGCACAGTCATAAGTAAATGTAAACAGAATTTAAAGGACAGATGAAACTGTCCTAGAAGAGACACTGAGGGGGGAGCACCAAAGAATAACCCCAACACGGAGAGTCTGTGTTGTACTTCTGTGCTATGAAGAGGTAAGCCAGCAGAAGAGATCAAATCCAGTGGGGAAGAAGTTAGGGGGCAAAGGATGGGAAGTGATTCATTCAAGTACTCCATTTCCTAGCTCCTCCCATTCACTGCGCTTCATCCCCGCCCCCCCCCCGTCCCCACCCCCCTTCCCTCTAGGCTGGACCAGGATCTGCACGGCTCCAGAGGCACCTTGCACAAAGCTGGCCAGAGGACCTAGGATCAGGCCAAGATCGTGATCGGTCGGCATGATGGCGCTATCACCTCATCCCGAATAGCGTGTGCTCGATCCTCACTTCTCAGTGCGCTACCCACGTCTGGACCCTGCCTTCAAGCTGGGAGTTAAGGGTGGGAACCCCATATATGGGGTGGCTTGCATTTTGGCTGTCCAAAAAGAAGGCGGTGTGGCTCTGACTTTTAACTCTGCTTTAGCTGTAAAATATGTGGGTCTCATTTTCCTTCTCTGTAATCAAAACTACTGGGATCCTTCCCCGTTTAGTTGTCTTAGCAGTCTTTGAGGGGAGGTGGATGGAAGGTAAAGAGGGCTTAACCCGCCCCCACAACCAGCCTGTCTGCCGGGGGTGGGGTGGGGTGGCGTGGGGGTGGGGGTGGGGACCCAGGAGCCAGCTTGCAAAATCTTGAAAAGCCAAGCCCTTCTTAGCAGTCAGCTGCCTGTGATCCTGAGAACTGCTGTCAAAACCTGTGTTTTCACTCTCATTAGTAAATTCAGACCTGTGGCCTTTAATAAACTGTGATGAGAGATTTAAGTCTGTGCCTAGGAAACCAACAGGTTCCCCCGCAAGCCTTTACATCACAATCTTTTCCGTTCCGGCACAGAATTCTTGCTTACCAGGGTTCCTCGGGGACTTTTAGCTCAGCCCCTGGGGCTGCTGGCCCTGCGCGGTAAGAGCATTTAGCTGAGGGGCGAGGCGCGTGCCTCTGAGTATCCTCCTGGTCGGTTCAAACGACCTCGAGACCTGGCGGGTTGGTGGAGAGCGGAAGGGAGGGGGAGAAGGTAGGAGCCTGGGCCTACCTCTCGACCTCAAGACTCCCAGCCCCATGGTCCCCGCCGCCTGCATGCTGCTCTGGGCCCTGCTGCTAAGTCTGGAGTCCCAGGCGGCGGGGGCCGAAGAACAAACCGAACAAACGACTACCCAGACTGCTACCACGATTGGGATGCAGCGGGTCAGCTTCCGCTTTGGGGGCCCAGCCCGCAGCCTCCGGAGCACAAACCCCACCGCCCGGACCAGTATATCCCGGAAGCTGAGGGTAACCCTGGACGATGAAAATGATGCGCTGGCCACTGCTGACCGCCTGGCCGTCCCGGCAGCTGCTGAGCTCCTGTCCACGGTGACAGGCTATAGCCGGTCATCAATGCCCAGCCCCAGTGACTGGGAGGAGGATGGCTCCTTGGAAGAGGGGGTGGTTGATACCAGAAAAACCACCGACGGCCCTGTAAGTTTCTTTTCGACCACCAATACTGTGGGAAGTTCCAGCACTACAGGGAGGTTTATAGCCAATAGCCAGGAGCGAGAGATTAAGCTGACCACTGATGCGCGGTCCCCCAGTTCAAAGACTACTGTGGTGGACCTGTCTTCTGAGTCCACCCTGCAACAGTGGTCGACACCTGGGTCCACCCCATCCCCGTGGCAAAAACCCTCATTCTCAGCCATGCCATCTCCCGAGGATCTGCGGGTAGTACTGATGCCTTGGGGCCCATGGCATTGCCACTGTAAGTCAGGCACTATGAGTAGGAGCCGGGCTGGAAAGCTGCATGGTCTTTCTGGGCGTCTTCGAGTTGGGGCACTGAACGAACTCCGCACAGAGCACCGGCCTTGCACCTACCAGCTGTGCGCTTGCAACAAGCAACTGGAGGAGTGCCCTCTGGACTCGAGTCTCTGTTCTGACCATAGCTGCACCTTTCAGAGCAGCACCACTTCTCTGATTCCTGTCCACCTGAGACGCAGACCCATCCTCCCACCCACTAGCCCGAGCCCTAGCCCAGCTCTTGCCTTTTGGAAACGTGTCAGGATTGGCCTGGAGGATATCTGGAATAGCCTTTCTTCAGTGTTCACAGAGACGCAACCAGTAAGTTTTACTGATGAGCCAGGGCCTTTCTTGATGAATCTAAAAAAGCCTTGGTGTCCCAAACCCTGTTGCTAACACAGTCACTGTTCTTGCAAGAGTGATTGACTTACTGGTCAGTTACGGAGTCTTAATTTGCGCTGGTTAGTCTAGTCTTGGCCTGGTTTCGGTTTTGTTTGGAGTGTATGGGGTACACATGCACATGCTGTTGAGGCCTGAGGTGGCATATGGTTCCTCAGGTAGGTAGGCAGTGCTCTGCTACTGAACTGGATGACCAGCCTGCTTACTTCCCTAACCACACCACCACCACCACCACCACCACTACCACCACCACCACCACCACCACCACCACCCCTGCCCTGGTTTGTTTTGTTTTGATTGAGTTCCACTGTGTTGCCTAAGCTGGCCTATAACTCCTAGGTTGAGGTGATTCTCCCAACACCACAACCTTCAGTACAGTATACTATTTCTTTTCTTTTTGAGACTGTTTGAGACAGAACCTATGCCCTGGCTGTCCTGGAACTCACTAGGTAGATCAGGCTGGCCTTGAACTCTGATCCTCCTGCCTCTGCTGGGATTAAAGGTATGTACCACTGCTATCTGGCTTGTTTACATTTGTGTGCATGTTTGTTGTATGTGTGCACATGGGGAGGTCACAGGGCAATTTGAGACAGCCAGTTCTTTCATCTTACCATGTGGCTTCCAGGGATCAAAAACTCAAGTTGTCAGGTCTGGGGCTATCTCACCAGCCTGAGGTAGTCTCAGGGATGGCCGTGAACTCACTGTGTAGCCTGAGGAAGTCTCAACGATGGCCGTGAATTCACTGTGTAGCCAAGGACGCCATCACTCCTATAAGGGCCAGAATAAGAGGCATGGACTACCATGTCTTGTCACTTCTTGAACAAATGCCAATGTCTTACTGGTCATCAGATTATTACTGACCAAATCAGACTTCTTTACTACTTTTTGAGTTTTGGTAAGTAGCCCTGGCTGATCTTAAATCAACAGCTTTCCAAAAATGCTTGACTGTAAAGACTAAATGCATAGACAATGGACCTAGAATATATTAACAAGTTAATGATCAAGAGAGTTTTTAGCTGGGCCGTGGTGGCACACGCCTGTAAATCCCAGTACTTGGGAGGCAGAGGCAGGTGGATTTCTGAGTTGGAGGCCAGCCTGGTCTACAGAGTGAGTTCCAGGACAGCCAGGGCTATACAGAGAAGCCCTGTCTTGAAAAAACAAAACAAAACAAAAAACAAAAACAAAAACAAAACAACAAAAAAAGAGATTTAAAGATTGTGTTAGGGTTTGTCTGTGCACCTGGAGCCTTTGGAAGCCAGAAAAGGACATTAGATTCCCTGAAACTGTTGTAGATGGTGTGAGCCATCATGTGGGTGCTGGGAATTGAACCCAGGTCCTCTGGAAGAACAGTTAGTGGTCTTATCTGCTGAGCCACCTCTCCAGCTCTGATTAATATGATAACTTAAGCCTTGTAACAGTAACAGCCAGTATCTGCGGGTGCTCGGATCTGCCCTCACTGTCTAGGGTCTTACCCTGTTTACAGATGAAGGAATGATTTCACAGGTTAGCAAGGCTGGAGTTGTGGTTCAGTGGGCTTCCCTAACACATGTCAAGGCACTGGGTTCGAACCCTGTCACTGAAGGAGGAAAGCAGACACAGAGCCATACAGCTGAGACCAGGTTTTGCACCAGAACCCCTGTGCCCAAAAGACTGTCCTTCTGGGACCCTAAAGTTTCGAGAAGTCAGGTGTGGGGGTGCACACCTTTAGTCCCAGAACTTTGGAGGCAGAGACAGGTAGGTATTTATAAGTTGAAGGCCAGCCTGGTCTACATAATAAGTCCCAGGCCAGCCAGAGCTACATAGATAGCTAGACCCTGTTTCAAACACACACAACGTTACTATAGATTCAGACTGACTCCATAACTTACTCTCACTTGCTAGGGATGACTGGCAGGGGAAAAAGACAATAAACAAAAGGCATACTTGGTGACTTAGCTGGTTTCTATTTTTCTTTTCCTCCTTGTGAGCCTGATTCTATTTTTAATATAAAAATAACGCACTTGGGGGCTGGACTTAAGAGGTTCAGCTAGGAGTGTGCTTGCCTAGCATGTATTAAGTCCTGAGTTGGATCTACTACACCACAGGCTGGGCATGGAGATGGACACCTCACAGATTGGTGGGTGGCAGCACGGGAGCAGACATGCCAGGCCACACTGGAAGGACGGCTCAGTGGTTAAGAGCAGTTACTGCAGCAGGGCAGTGGTGGCGCAGGCCTGTAATCCCAGCACTTGGGAGGCAGAGGCAGTTCGAGACCAGCCTGGTCTACAGAGTGAGTTCCAGGACAGTCAGGGCTACACAGAGAAACCCTGTCTCGAAAAAACAAAACAAAACAAAACAAAAAAAATCATTTACTGCTCTTCCAAAGGACACAAATTAAATTTCCAGCACACACATCAGCCACTCACAGCTACCTGTATAACTCCTGCTTGAGGGAGCTCTGACACCCTGGACTGTGGGTAGCTGCACACACACACACACACACACACACACACACACACACATTCAGGGGGACACACAATTAAAACTAAGGTCAGTTCAGAGACATGACTCAGCAAAGAGAGTGCTTACTGCACTTGCCTAATGCCCAGAGTACTGTGTTCAGAGCCTATGTGAGGATCTCCTGTGGCCATGGACGGGGAGACAACTGGCCTGAAGCTCACACTCACACACATACACACACTCCAAACCCCAAACTAGTAGGGCTGAGAAAATGGTTTGTAGCAGGGCAAAGCAAGTAAAAGAATGTGGTTATGATTATAATCTCTTTTCTCTATTTTCTTGCCTTCCCCAGATAGAAAGAACCCAGAGGTAATGGCCACGTCACCCTCAAGAGAAGATGTCTACATTGTAAACTCCCTTTTCAACCCCAGCACCCACTACATATTTTTAATATAGAGGAAAAACCCCTAAAAATACATGCTTTGGTCTCATTTTTCTTTTTGGTGGTGACTCGGTCAACCTGGGGCCCAGCACACGGCAGAGCCCAGACTCCTCCGCAGCACTTGTCTGTGTCTACAGAAGTGCTCTGAGCTCTGCGACTTTAGAGCCAGCAGCCCCCAGCTGTTCCTTTACCTTTTTCTCCCAAGACAAAATATTCACACTGCTTTTTCCTCATTCCCAGTACTATTTTACAGAAAAAAAAAAATCCTGGGCAGTGGTGGGTCACAAGCCTTTACTCCCAGGCAGAGGCAGATGGATCTCTGAGTTCAAGGCCAGCCCCGTCTACAGAGTAGTTCCTATACAGCCAGGGCTACACAAAGAAACTCTGTCCCAGAAACAAAACAAAAAAAATGGTTTTTTGAGATGGCATCTTACTACATAGCTCTAGCTAGCCTTAACTTGCTGTGTAGAAAGGATTGACCTCAAACTCTGAGATCCACTAGCCCCTCGAAAGCTGGGATTAAGGGTGTGTGTTAACACACCTGGTCAAAATGAGTAGTTTTGAAACATCAAATGAAAGAGTACGGTGGCTTTTCCTTACCTACCCAGAATTCGTCTTCTCCTCAGGAAAGGCTATGTTGGAACAAAATTCCATGTCTGCTGCGTTGTCTTCTATATCAGCCATGCCTGATTTTTGATCTCACACACATTTGCAATGATTACTCTGAAACCATTTTGCTTAATTCTTTTATTGGAAAAAAAATGTATCTTAAAAGTCCATCATCTTTTTAATATAAATTATGACTCTCAAACTCATTCCAATCACCTCGTTAAGTGGTGGCAGCAGACACACTAGAGAAGGTAGCTGGAGGCAGGAGAGCATCCACCAGAAGACTGCTCAAAGAAACTAACTTGAGACTGGAGCTCAGGAGTCCCCACACCGGGTCCTCTCTAGTTAACCCCACACAGTGCCCAACCTTTTGCCACTGTGACCTGATGTTCATGGCCTTCCTGGGAGCATGCTGGCAGGAAGCACAGGTCCCCTGCGCCTGCAAGTGTTCACGTAACCTCCGGTCAGTAAGCTCCTCTAGGGCAACAAGGTAAACTCCCTTGAGGAGGCAGGCCTGACTGAAACCTCAAGGAGGCAAATTCCTAATGGACATCCATGGCCAGTCTTAGAGCCTGAAACACCATACAGAGCAGAGCTTTGGACAAATGAAAGCCTCAGTCACTAGGCAGGGGGTAACTGGAATGGACGGCAGGATCGGATCAGTTTCCACAACCCTGACCCATTACCACAAAACAAGCTTCCTGTTACAGAGCTAATGAGACCCCAGCCCTCTCTTCCAGGAACAGGCAGGAGCTCGGCTGTCTTGTTCTGCCTTTCTAATCAGCCTGCAGAGAAAGGGCCAGAACAAAAACACCTGAGAAAACAAAGGACCTACAGACGGCTCCTACAGTGCTTCCCATCTAAAGCAAGCTCTTCTGCCACGCTGTGACACCTGATCTTTCAAAGTCCCTGAGTCTTACGCTGGGTTCAAAGACTAGAGCAGAGAGGCACTTGGCAGAGGGACAGCATAACTGTCTTTGCAGCTTCTGACCCCTCGCCTCTCATCCCAGCATGCCCCATTCCCATCTCGGCTCTGTGAAAGAGGCCCTCTTGCAGAGATCAAGAACAGACTTGAGCACAAGCAGCACATTTGAAATAAGGCTGTGCAGCTCTGCTGAGCCCACCCTATGAGGGCATAAGCTCATTCACGGCTCAAGACAATCACCGGACTGGGGAGGGGGGCCGGGTAGAAATCGCTTAAGGAAAATACCTAGACTCTCAAGCCGGGTCTCTCGACTGGGTAATTTCATCCCTGGGAGACATTTGGCGATTTCTGGAGATATTTCAGTTGCCACCCTGGGGTGGGGATGGGGGGGGGCAGAGATGCTGCAGTTTGTGCAGAACAGCCCCCTATTACAAAGAACTGCCCAAACTGCCCAAACTATTTTCAAGTGTTTGGGTTGAAAAGCCACGCTTCCATAAAGGATCTTAGGGCCTGTGCTCCAAAGAGCGCTTTCAACCCAGTTACCGCATCCGCGTCACAGGAAGTCTGCCCTGAGATACAGCTAATTTTGCAACATCCTGGCTTTTTATCTGGAACCCTCCTCTTCCTTTCACCTGGGCCAGCAGGGAGGCTGACGGAGGGCAGGCCAGGACTCCAAGTCTTAAATGGAATGTGGGCAAATTAAGATCCATCCCTTAACTCTCACTCAATGGGAAACCAACGGTTTCTTAAAGGGACGGGGAAAGGACAGAGATAGCAGGATGGGGGTAATTAAAAGAACTCAAATTAAGATTTTAATTAAAAAAATATTTCTGGGAAGCTCTTAATACTACAGAAGCATGGGATTAGAGGCCTAGCTGGAGCAAGACCCTGGTGCCAGCAGAGGGCTGTGACCTTAAGGTCTGAAATCCAGAGCGGGCCGGGCGGTGGCCACCCAGCCCCTTATTCAGCTCTGCAGTGTTCATTCCAGAAGGAACGGAAGGGCAAGGAAGCAGGAAGAATTGTAGCAAAGCTGGGTTCAGCTGTGGCTCCCACACCCGCCCGCCTCCGTGAAAGAATAAAGGCAAGAAGCTGAAACAGGCGGCACCCGACCTTCATTCAGGGGCAGGGAGCCTATCCCAGGTTCCCAGAGAGCCCCCAGCTCAGATCAAGGGCGTTCAGGGCTTCAGCTGAGCTCCTCTGGCCCACCAGTAGTCACTTAGTCAGTCCTGCTGCCTTGAGCCCCATCTCCAGGAGGGGCAGAGGCCAGAGGAGTAGAGGGAGTCCAGCCCCCCCACTCCTTTTGAGGCACTTGTTAGAGAGAGGGGCCTTTGGGTCACTGGTTGAAGGGATCTGGTGATGGCATTTCTTCTGGGCTGGACACAGAATGGGAATTCCAAGACTGCAGAACCTGAATTTAAAAAAATGAATAAATCAATCAAGTTTTGGTCTCACACTGTAGCCTAGGCTGCTCTCAAACATGTAGCAATCCTCCTGCCTCCAAGTAACTGCTGAAGTAACTCAAATTCACTGTGTTGTCCGAACTGACTTTAAATTCAGCATCCTCCTACCAAA
This sequence comes from Apodemus sylvaticus, assembly GCF_947179515.1. Taxonomy (NCBI): domain Eukaryota; kingdom Metazoa; phylum Chordata; class Mammalia; order Rodentia; family Muridae; genus Apodemus; species Apodemus sylvaticus. The sequence goes on from NC_067475.1 coordinate 68,644,910, forward strand.
ACCCCACTGGAAAAGAAGAAACAGGCCGTTTGCCCTCAAAGAGACTAAAACCAAGCCTGAGGGAGGAGGCGTTATACAGTGTGCATTTCTGTGTGTGGGTGTGGGGGGGGGGGAAAGGAGGGGGAGTCTCACTATGTATGGCCAACCTCAAACGTGCAAAGATCCTCCAGCCCCCCACCCCCCAGGGCTGGGTTAAAGCCATGTGCCACCACGCCTGGCCTATAGTGCATATTTTAAACTTCTCATAGGCGCTCTTCTCAAATTCATTGTTTTTTGAGAAAGGATCCTATGTAGCCCTCGCTGACCCTGCATTCCCTGTGTTGGTGGAGAAAAGTTGACCTCGGCTTCCCCTCCCTCTCTCCGCAGCGTGCAGAGGTTACAGGTGTGTGCCACCACATCTCCTCCCCCTGCCTTCTTGTAACAACCCTATAGCTTTGATCTTGTGTTCGTGACTTTTCATTTTAATTCGGCCCACCAATTCACCTTCATTCTTGCCTCCAAGGATGGAGGGTCTGAGGCAGGGAATCAGGCCGGGCTGGCCCAGGCACACGGCGTCAAATGGGTTTCTCTAGTTACTTACCAATTCCACGGGCGCTACAAGGCCCTAGAACTGCTCCACGGTCTGTCACGGTTTCCCTTGGATCTCATCTGCTCCTGAACTGCACCTGTCTGTGGAAAAGTACACGTCACACAACCACCCAACTCTCCATGTTCCACACCAAGCAACAACTTACCCCGTGCCCCCAGGAGGAAGCTAACCTCAACTCTCTTCTCTGACAAAGACATCTATATACAGAGGTTAAGCCTGCCTGCCGACCTCTCAAGGAAGTCTCAAGACCAGGTAGGAATGAGTTATTTATCAATCTGTCTCTCTCACAAATGCTTCCATATATTTCTGAGTTTTTTAATGTACTAAAAAGGATGACCACCGGGTGGTGGTGGTGCACGCCTGTAATCCCAACACTCGGGAGGCAGAGGCAGGCAGATTTCTGAGTTCGAGGCCAGCCTGGTCTACAAAGTGAGTTCCAGGACAGCCAGGGCTATACAGAGAAACCCTGTCTGGGGAAAAAAAAAAAAAAAAACCAACAAAAAACAAACAAATAACAACAAAAGGATGACCAGACCTACTTCCCTTCCTGGGAGCAGACATGCAGGAGGAATCATTTAGAACAGAGCCTTTCATGGCGCTGGACTCACAACGGATTTACCCTAACACTGATTTAACAGGTTTCTGTGTTCCTTTTTTCTGTTCTGAGATAGGGACCCCAGGTCAGCCTGGCCTCAGACTCCCTAAGCAGCAGAGGATGACCTTGAGCCTTTGATTCCCAGTTCCTGAGCTGAGATTCCAGTATGAGTCACCACATCGGTATGCAGTGCTGGAGAGCAGACCTAGGGTTCCCGCATGCTAGGTAAGCACACACAGTCCTGGCTCTGACAGGTCTTAGTGGGAAGGGAGACTGTTTTAGACCACGGTTTTAGAAAAAGCTCCCCAGTTATTACCAGATCCAACCCCCTCACTCCGATGAAGAACAGTATGTTACTGTAGAAAAGGGAGCTAGCCCTGGCGATCAGGAATGCACAATCTCACATTCACATCTCCCCGTTAAGTTACTGCTCTGCCCCTTGCTTGAATACACCCCAAATAAACATCTCCCCCTCACTCTTACCATGGCAAGTCCATCTCCGGCCCCCATCTCCCCAGAGCCGATGTGAGTCAGGTGGACAAAGTTCATCGGCTCCCCAATCATGGTGCGGTCAATCCGTCTTCTCTTTTTCTTCTGTTAGGGGAAGACAGGGAGTCACGTTGTTGTCAGAACAGGAAGGAGAAGGAGTCTTGAAAACCCACTAAGAGCTAAGAACTGATTTGGCAGTATAATGGACAAACGTGAGGGCAGCGGAGACAAAGATGGAAGATCATAAACCAGAGACACTGTCACCACAGTGGTAAGGACAGTGACCTGCTGAGAGCTTTGCTTTACAAAGAAAGGACAAAGCAAAGTCACCTCTGGGAGAGAGGGAACGCTGACAGGTCTTACGTTCTACCTGCAGCCCCTGCCCACCTCAGACCAGGAGTAGCTGACAGCTGGGTGACTTGTCGCTTCTGTCACACAGCTTCCTTTGTTGCATGTGAACATGCCTGCCTAGTCACAGACACTCTCAAGAGGGAGGTGAGGAAAGTGTTTTTTCATAAGGCAGATGAGAGATGGTGTCTCCACTTCACAGCACATGGTAACTAATTCCCGTGATGGGGTGGGGATGGGGAGACTTACCGGCTGGGGTTTCTCCACCACGCAGCAGCCCAGTTTGTGCCAAAACTCACTCATGTTCCCTGACGGTTCCAGCTTCAGGCCACTGCCAGAGGCCCCAGGGGGCTCTTGTGTGGCTGCCCGACCAGTCTTCACACTCAGGTGTTAACACCGCCCCGGAGAGGCTGGGAAAAGGTCCTAGTGACCAATATGTGGCCTTTCGGTGGAGGGCGGTGGGGCCACTAAGAACACCAGCAAGAGGCTTGGGCAGGGAGGCACAAGGTCCTGTCTTCTTTAGATGTGGAATCCTGAATTTTAGCAGAAAGAAGATATAATGTTAGTGAGAAACAAACCTCCCTTTTCCCCAGAAACCTTCTGCTAAGCACCATCTTCCGAGTCTCTCTCGGAGTCTACTGAGCCCCAATACTGACCCCCCTCCCCCCCAGAAGAGGCTCACAGTTACTTCTCACAGAAAGAATAGCGCAAAGGGACCATCAAAGGTGAGGGCCAGTGACTCCTGGGACCAAGGAAGAAGGACTTCGGGGAAGACTGAGAGAAAACCAACCAGTGACAGAAATGAACAGTTAGGGGTGCTGCCCGTTCAGCTCCCTTCTCCCTCAGCTAGGGCAGCCGGGGAGGGGCGTGTAAGCGCCTCTGAAGAGGAAATAGTGGTTTTTGTTCTCACAAACAAGGCCTCCGCCCTGTCCCTCCCTTTTCTCTTACCTTGCCCCAACACCTACATTTTCTTTAAGGACCACCTAGCTGGTGAGAGACTGGCTGTAGGAGTGTGGACCTCAGCAAATACTTCTGAAGGAAGGATAGCTCCTTCTAGCTCCACTGCCTTTGTCCCCCTGGCCTGCCCCACATGAAGTCCAACGGCCCCTCCCACAGTTCAGTTAGCCTTCATACCTGACCTTGTCTTTCCTGAAAGTTGGCACACTGCGCACCTACCTACTGGGGCCTTCACCCCGTGTCTGGTAGGGTAACCCGTAGAGTAGCTTTCTGCTCGGAGGAATCAGTTTCCAGCCTCCCCACCCTTTCACACATGTCCTATCGTGTGCAGTTCGGTGTCTCACGCCCCAGAAGGCTCAGGCCTCCCTTCATCCTCCCCTCATGTTCTGACCTGTGTCTCCCCCTCTGCTCCCCACGTGAACCAGACACAGGAACTTTCCAGTAGCACTTGTGTCCAAGGAAGAACTTTCTCCCCTTTCACTGCTGCCAGGGGTTCCGGCCCAGCTGAGCTTCCTTCTGTGAACTACACTTCCCTCTCCTATAGTCCAGGGAGGCCGGCAGGGCAGCTCATGAATATTAAACATTAGGGAGAGTAAGAATGAGCCTTTCCCTCAAGGCTGGAGGCTGGCAGCCTAGCCCTCCAGGAGTCTAGACAGACCCCAAAAAGCCGAGTTCAATTTGTTTTTTGAACATTGTTCTTTGTTGTTTTGTAGCAGCCTTGAGATGAGATCACTCAAACCGTGGAATACAGCTTCTAGGGTAGGAAAGAACCGAGAGCCTGGACTCTCACTTCCTTTCCCACCCCTGGGAGGGAGGAGTACTGAGACTGAAGTCCAGGGCTGAGCCGCCCGAGAGGGGAGGCCTGGTCAGTGGGAGAGTCTGTCACAAGGCTCATGATGGTGGCAGGTGGTTAAGGCTTGGGGGAAATGGAGAAAACAATAAAGAATCAGAGGAAACCCCCAACACTACCCGACGGTCCACACTGACGCTGGGCTCTTCCAGCATTCTCCACCCTGCGTGGTCAGGGGTGGCCAACACCGCCGCCCGGAGCGGGAAGGAGGAGGGAAAGGGAGAGAGAGGAAGGGGGCCGAGGAGGGAACAAGGACAGTTCTGTTTCTCTCCCAGGGACCTGACCAAGTTGGGTGGAGGGAAAGTGTGTGTGGGACTTGGCATGAAACCACCAGTGATGATGAGAAGTGACCAGGAAATTCCATTCCCTTAGGACATTAGGGTCTCTGAAACTCGGAGGCCTGTATGAGTGTGAAGACCAGCCAGGGTCACTGTGGCAGCGTGGGGTGGGGTGGGGTGGGGGGGAGGAGGAACAAAGCCAGAAAAGGAAGTACTAAGCATTGGCTGTCACTCTGCTTCAAAGCAGCCAACGAGTGGGCTGAGCACAGAAGCCTCAGCTGGCGAGGCAACGACGGACGGATGCTGAATCCATTGCCCACTACTTCATCCCCACAGTAAAAAGGAAGACAGAGGGGGTTAGGGATCAGAGCGCAGAAAGCCACATCCTGACAAGAGAGCCACTCTCACTTCCACAAGAAACCCAGAACTTGGAATGACAATTCCCAAAACCACCGCCATATTCCCGGCGGGCCTAGGAGACTTCAGAGCTGGAGAGAGAGGGGCGAGCAGGAGAGCGGTGGGGAAGAGGGGCTGGGGAGGGAGGATGAACACAGGTAGTTCCCCGATCCTGACGCAGCCCCAAACCGGTTCGCCCGGTCCCGCTGCCTCGGGCCCCAGGGCCTCCAACCCGCTGTCTGACAAGCCTTCACAAGAAGCAGCTGGAGAGAAAGAGACTTGAGAATGGTGTGGGCAAATCCTGGCTCTAAGCCCAGCGATGCAGCTGGTCCCTGTGTGGAGACCCTCTAAACACAGCGGGCTGCCGAGGGGCTCTGAAGAGAGGAACGGGCCCCATTTTCAACCAAGTGACAGGCATTTGTCCTAGCACCAACCCTGCCCTAACCCCAGGGGAGGGCTGGGGGTACTCAAAAAGTAACAGAAGGAGATCCTAACTTCTTCCCCTCCCCCAATATTTTCCATCAGACTCCATCCAGCTCTGTCCCCCACCCACTGCGACCCAGGATGGGAACTTCGATGAATTGTACTGGCTCTGTTACTGTTCTCCGTGGCTGCCTCAATCTGGCTTAAACCTTCCGGGTCCCAGCTCCACGGCGGTTCGTCTAGCACAGCAGATCTCTCAGGTTAGAAGGCCGGCGAGGAACCCCTGTCGCTTCGCACCTCCCACCCGGCCCCACGCAGCAGTCTCCGCTTCCCAGCCTCTCCGTGGCTTGCGCCGCCCGCGCGTGGACTGTGACCGCGACCTCCCCGCTGCCCTCCCCTCCCCGCGCCCGCGCGTATCCCAGCTCGCCCGGCGCTCTCACCTGAGGTTCCCCGGCGTCCCCGCAGCGGGCGGGGGCTCCGCCACTCCGGTCCCCGGGCAGCTGCTCGGCACGGCGGGGAGTCGAGGGCGGGCCGGCAGAGGTGGAGCCGGCCGAGGGCGGAAACGCCGGCGACGCGATTACGAAACCCAGGGGCTTAGAGCTGAGCGCAGCGCTCCGCCCAGCTTCGGGGCGCACGGCGTGGCCCGCGGGGACAGCGGCAATCCCCGCGCTCCGGGACGCCCGCGGCACCCCGAGTGTCTGCGCTAGTCTGTCCACCTGCTGCAGGCGCTGAGGGGACGATGCGCTGGGGCCCCTTCCGAGTCTCCCAGAGTCCCCGTCAGTCTTTACTGTGGGAAAGGAGGGCCATTCTGTCGTTTAACCGGAAGAGTTTTTAACCTATACACCTTAGACAACTAAACTGCTCAGCCATGCACTCCAGCCCGCACGGGGGTGCTTGGAGAGGTGGGGGTGCGGTGCGAGCCGATGGAGCGGCTCGACCCTGGGTGGCGTGTTCCGGAACTTATCCCTCGAATTAGCCGAGTCAGGCAGAGAGGGGGCGGGGAGTGCTTCCGCCCTTGCTAGGAGGGGCTGCATTGCAGGGGAGACCCAGCGGCAGATTCTGTCACAGACCAGGGAGAAGGCGTGAGGAGACAAAGCCGTCACATCCCCGACAGCTCCCTTCGGCAGCCTCCTCCTCTCCAGTCCAGAGCCGAGCCCGAGACGTCCCTTCCGTCTTCGGAACACCCTAGTCATTCATTGCTAACAGGTAACCTAGACGAGGGACGGCTTCTCAAGCTCGAAAGACCCGGTGTCAGACTGAGGTGGGGGACAGTTTGAGAGAGAAGGGGGCGCTATGAACAATGGGTAACTATTTGTTACCAGATTTTTTATCTGTTAAGCTCTCCCTCCATGCCTTACCATGGTCCTAGGCATTCATTTCTAACACTTTACCTGTAATCATATCTCGGCATCTCGGCTCTTCATTTCATGTGTTCATTTTCCTATAATTTTTGCCCTGTGCACCTAATGGCTTCTGTCTAGTGTCTAGTAATCTATATCTTCCTTTTCAAGCTATAATTTTTGCTACCAGTTATTTGGTGAATCTTTATTCCTACCATAATTATTGTAGCCTCTACTTCCTTGTATTTCTATCCCCCTAGATTTTCTGTCTCTTGTAGGGAGGATTGGGGAGTAGGTTACCTTTTTTTTTTTTTTTTAAATATGAGTATATGAGATGCTATTGAGAGTGATTGGAACCTTTAACAATCTCCTCCTCCCTATCTCAGTTTTGCTCCAAAGAGGCTTGGGGTGGCAAGGGTGGCGGCCGTTGTGGAATTGCCCTATGGTATGCTGCAATCAGTGTAGCTCAGGGGAACTACTTATGAGAGCAGATTTGTCTTTGCAGCTATCCTAGTAAGAGGGGAGGATTGTGGCTAATAGGAAAATCCTAGAGCAACATGAGACATAGCAGGAAGCCTCCATTTTCGTCCACCACCATCCCTCCTCAGACTGCATGGTGGCAGCATGACACAGCAAGCCCTGTGGGTTAGGCCTTTGGGTACTCATGGGGGTGGGGGGGATCCAGACAAAGGGTATTTGGGTGTGTCCAGGTAGCTTAAAGACAGCGTATCTTTTAGACGTGTGCATCTATCAATCATTTTATCTTTAAGAATAGACAAAGAAAATTAGAAATTATGCTGCATAAAATAACTGGATAGCTCAAAAATAGATGGCAATAGGAAGCATTTACTGAGCAAATATGTCACGTGTCACCATATACAGCCTTTAAAATAAGCAAAAATGGATAAAAAGATGGGTGAAGAGCATTTAGGGGAAGAAAGGAAGAGGAGCAGCCTTTTCTTTCTTTTTTTTTTTTTTCCATTTTAATGCCACAGATGCCTTTATGTCTGTTTTCTGGAACAAATTTGAGTCTCTCTGTACCTGTCTCTAGGTCAGCGGTATAGCTAGAGATTTTCAGCCTTTCAATATTTCACACATTTTCCTTTAAATTGTTTTTGTTTTTTATTCATTCGTGTTCTTGTTTCTGGTTTTGGAGGCTTTGGGCTCATTGTGAAGCCCAGGGCAGGCTGAACCCACACTCCTTCTGCTTCAGCCTGAGTGCCGCAATTCCAGCCATGCCCTGCCACCCTGGACTCTAGCTTTTTCCATTGGATGTCCATCCTTGATCAGTTGTTAGGCAACTTTTATACATTACAGTTGTTAGGAGTCAGCTTGTCAACCACTCACATTCCAGCTTCATCTCTGCTCTCTTTATTTCTCAGGACAGGGTCTCTTGTAGCCAGGCTGGCATCTCCTCATCCTCCTGCCTCCGCTTGCCAGATGCTGGGGTCACAGGAATCTACCACCATACCCAGCTCTCCTGCTGTTCAGATTAGAACCACAGAAAGTAGTCAACGGAATATCAGAAAATACCTTTTTTTGTTTGTTTGTTTGAGAACTAAATTCTTAGCTGTGATCCCAGGACTAAGAGGCAGAATAAAAACAGCACTTAGGCTATACATCAAGACCTTGTTGGAGAAACAAAAATAAAACCACACTAAATGTATTTTGAATCAGGCTCTCACTGTATGACCCTGGTCAGCTTAGAGCTCTAATGAGATCTGCCTGCTTCCCGGGTGCTGGGATTAAAGGCGTTCATGTGCCACTGTGCCAGCCTCAAAACTTACTGGGTTGTGGCGGTACATGTCTATACTCCCAGCTCCTGGAAAGCTGAGACAGGGTTGCTGGGGATACCGGGCCCAGGCTGGGGAGACGGCTCAGTGCTGCTCAAGTCTATGGGCTGCAGTTTGAACCCCCAGACCCCACATAAAGCTGAGCATGGGAGCGTGGCTAGAATCCCAGTACTTTAGCCGCCTAGTTTCCAAGGTCAGACAAGGTAGAAGGTGAGGACCGACGCCTGGGACTGCCTCTCAGCTGCGCACTCTCCGGCTGTGTGCATCGCAGCCCTCTCACGACAGGATGCACAAACAGATTTTTTTTTTTTTTATGAATGCCAAGTACGTGCTTTTTGCCTGGGAAGACTAGGTTTCAGATCCCCTGGAACAAGCCTTGTCTGTCAGTGGGTGCTGGGAACCGAACCCAGGTCCTCTGTGAGCCACCAGTGATCTCAGCCTCTGGGTTGTCTCTCTAGTTCCTTAAACATTTTTAAGGGAGTCTATTAGAAGCTATGAGAGAGACTTGGGATGTACAAAAACTAGCTAGACAACCTAGCCAATTACTGAATAATCTAAGGTGTCCTCAAATTATAACTTTTTTAGTAGAGTGTAATGTCACACACCTTTGATCCAAGCATTCAGAAGGTAGAGGCAAGCAGATCTCTGTAAGTTTGAGGCCAGCCTGGTCCACAAAAGTTCTAGGATAGTCAGGGCTACATAGAGACCCTGTCTCAAATAACAAACTAAAAACAAAACAAAACAAAAACTGTTTTCATTTTAAGCCAGATGTTAAGATGATGCCTGTAACCTCAGCACTCAAAAGGCTGGAAGTGGTAACTAGAGAGGGTCTTGAGTTTGAGGCTAGCCTGGGTTAAATAATGACTCCCTAGTTCGCCTGGGTTACATAGCTAGACCCTAGGTCAAAAGAGCAAGAACAAACCTTTTTTTCTAAGGGTTCTGTGTTTTTTGTTTGTTTGTTTGTATATAATATTTACAAGCCTATTATATAATCTTTGGGGAGTAAGAAGGGTTAGAAGTTCAGGGTCAGCTTCTGCTACTTAAGTTCATGGGCTGCCTGAGACACAGTCTCTGGAAAACAGTCTATTATATGCGTGCATTATAATGTAGGAAACTTAGATGGAAGGTTTTTTTGTTTTGTTTTGTGTTAAGTCAGCTAACTAGGAAAAACCTGGTAATGCAATAAACATTCCTGATAAGCAGCGTCAGGGACTCGATGACTTTTGGAGCTTGCTCTGTAGTATCTGTAGCCCTAGACCTGAGCAGGGATTGGCTCACTAAAAGGTGTTATAGGTGCAGTCATGCTTGTGAGCACATCCGCACGTTACTATGGAGATGGTTCAGAGTGAGTTCCTGGGCGATGACCTCACCTTTCTACAAACTCCTTTGCCCTGCTTCCATCCGGACAGCAGTCTCAGTGAGGATGCTTCTCTGCTGAGTAATGTGCAGTTCCCAAGGGCTTAGTCTGCAGCTTGAAGACAGACAGACAGACAGACAGACCCGGAATTTCCTTGTTTTAAACCAGGTATCCTGGATCATGCCTGTAATCCCAGCATTTGGGAGATGGAGGCAGGAGGATCACATTTTAAAGCTAGCCTGAATTTTTGAAATCTTGCCTGAATTTTTTTTTTTTTTTTTTTTTTTTTTTTTTAGCCAGGGTCTTGCCCAACCAGGACCCAAACTCGTTCCTGAAACTCCTGCCTGAGCTTCCGAGCACTAGGATTATAAATAGAGTGGCTAGTGTTTTTAACATGGGAAGGTCATGAGATGAGGAGATGGTTTAGCAATGACAAGCACTTGGTGTTCTTTCCCAAGACTCAAGTTCAGTTCCCAGCACCCCTGCTGGTTCGTAACCCCCCTTACTCCAGCTGCAGTGGAACCGACATCCTCTTGGGACACCAGTTTGCACACATATATCATACACACATGAATTAAAGAATTTTAAATGAAATGAAAAAAAAAAAAGCTGAGCCAGACGGTTGTGGCGCATTCTTTTAATCTCAGCACTGGGAAGCAGGAGGCAGAGGCAGGCAGATTTCTCTGTGAGTTTGAGGCCAGCTTGGTCTACAGCTGGAGTTCCAGGACAGCCAGGAATACGCAAAGAAACCCTGTCTCGAAAAACAAACAGAAAGCTGAGGAGATGGCTCTGTGGGCAAGCCCTCCTGTGACGTGACGTGTACATAAGAACCTGAGGTCATATTGGTTTAGACCACTGGCTGATCTAGAGACCAGCCACACTGAGTTCAATTCCCAGCAGCCGCACTGTGGCTTACAACCATCTATAATGGGATCTGATGCCCGCTTCTGGTTTGCAGTCATGTATGCAAAGCACTCATACATAAAATGTATAAACAAATAAACCTTTATCTGCAGAACTCTCGTGGCACATGCTTTAAAAAGCAAAAGACAAAATGAGTCCAGCTGTGCAGTGGTGGTGCACACCTTTAATCCCAGTACCCTGGAGGCAGAGGCAGGGAGATCTCAGTTCGAGGCCATCCTGGTCTATAGAATGAGTTCCAGGACAACCAGGGCTACACAGAAACAATCCTGTCACAAAAAAAAAAAGCCAAAACAAAACCCCATGTTCAAATCCCCAGTACCCAAATACAAAACTGGGTGTGGCTGCCTGCATCTGTTGACCTGGCAATTTGGGAGGGAGGGTGCAGAGAATGGGAGGGCTTGTTGGCCACCAGCCCAGCTCCAGGTTCAGTGAGAGCCACCTCAAGTCACCAGGTTCATGTTGATAGGGCAGGACACCAGCAGTCCTTCCCCTGACCTTCCTCCACAGTCGCATGGGTGTGCATGCTGGTGTGTGCACCTGTATGTGTCTACCCTTGCACAAGATTAAGGTGGGAAAACAAAGTCTGAAGCTGAGTGGGGGGTGCACACCTGGAACCTGGCACTACAGAGACTGAGGCAAGAAGATTGCCGGAAGTTCGAGGCCTGGATGGACTACATTTTGAGTAATAGAATAGCCAGGGTTACAGAGGAAGACCCTGTTTCAAAAAAACACAGCCCAAAAGTTCTGGACCTGGTAATTAATACATTCCTGAAATCTAGCACCAGAGATGTCTCAGCAAGAAGGGTTTGTGTTCAAAGTCACCCTGAACTAGAGTTTGAAGCAAGACTCAAAAGCAAAAAACGAGACAAAACAAGTCACTTCTACTGTATCCACAGACCATTTAGCTCCTACACTTCTTTTTGTTTGTTTGTTTGTTTGTTTTTGTATTTTTCTCGAGACAGGGTTTCTCTGTGTAGCCCTGGCTGTCCTGGAACTCACTCTGTAGACCAGGCTGGCCTCGAACTCAGAAATCCACCTGCCTCTGCCTCCCAGAGTGCTGGGATTACAGGCCTGCGCCACCACCACCCAGCTAGCCCCTACACTTGTTGTAGACTGTATCCTGGGTTTAAGCTCTTTCCTATTTTGGTAGAGACATTTTGCATCTCTTAGGAACATTTTGGAACCTCCTGAAGGCCACTTTTTAGGAGTCACAGGCTGTTGAGAGCTGGGAGTGTGCTCTAGAAGGTTCTCTGAAGCTCTGGCTTCTATTTTTGGTGGTAGTGGAATGTTGTCTTTGCTCCTTCGGGAACATTTAAATGAAAACTTTTTGTCCTTCCATTGCTCGTAAGTAAACCACTGAGGCTCCAGATTCTACAAGAGGCAGGAAGGGTATGGGCTGGATGAGAAACAGAGGGATTACAAACTGATCCTTAAAACTTGGGAAAAGGAGCTGGGCGGTGGTGGCACACACCTGTAATCCCACCACTCTGGGAGGCAGAGGCAGATGGATTTCTGAGTTCGAGGCCAGCCTGGTCTACAGAGTGAGCTCCAGGACAGCCAGGGCTATACAGAGAAACCCTGTCTCGAAAAAAAACCAAATCAAAAAAAAAACAAAAAAACAAAAAACTTGGGAAAAGGAGCTGGGCTCGATGATATATCCTTTTAATCCCAGCACTCCGGAGGCAGAGGCAGGTAGCTCTTGGTGAGCTCAAGGCCAGCCTGGGCTGCATAGTGAGACCTTGTCTCTAAGAAAAAGAGCTGAGATTCTGTTAAGGCGCCATTTCTTTCCAATCTAAACTTTACTTCCTTATTTGTACCTCCAAGCTCTTTGCTCTTCGTTGTCAGATTTATTCTAGCATTGGATCAGACTTGTCACACTAAGGAGAGATATGTAAAAGTAGAAACATCAAGGCAAAAAGAAAGGAAGGAAGGAAGGAAGGAAGGAAGGAAGGAAGAAAGAAAGAAAGAAAGAAAGAAAGAAAGAAAGAAAGAAAGAAAGAAAGAAAGAAAAAAAGAAAAAAAGAAAGAAGAAAGCCGGGCAGTGGTGGCGCACACCTTTAATCCCAACACTTGGGAGACAGAGGCAGGTGGATTTCTGAGTTTGAGGCCAGCCTGGTCTACAGAGTGAGTTCCGGGACAGCCAGGGCTATACAGAGAAACCCTGTCTCAAAAAACCAAAAAAGTAAAAATAAAAGATAAAAATAGAAACTTGAAGGCATGTTAACATTTCTGTGGAGGGGCTGGCTCCTGCCTTACCCAAATTAAGTGAGTTTGGCTTTTGAGACGGAGTCTCTATGTAGTTCTGGCTCTCCGGGAACTTGCTGGCCTTGGATTTAGAGATTACCCGCCTCTGCTTCCTGAGTTGGGGGACTAAAGGTTTGTGCAGCCTGCCACTCAGCCTAGCAGGTGGGTTTTTACCCATAGAGGAATTTTTGGTCTCTTAAAAGAGATAAACACATAAAATAGGTGTCCAGTCTATAGTGCTCTGTAACCAAAGCACGATGGCGTAGGTGAAACTGCAGGGTGCTGGCTGGGGAGATGGGGCTCAGTGGCTTGGAGGTGAGGTCCTGGAAGAGGTGAATTTGTAGCTAGGTTTAAAGGCAAGAAGGAAAAAAAAAGACCTTTACCAGAAACATCACAACTCATTGAACTGCCTCAAAGAGGCCAAATATTTAGGTCTTAGGATGTGTAAGGTCCTCCCCCCCCCCAACCCCACCCCCCAGACAGGGTTTCTCTGTGTAGCCCTGGCTGTCCTGGAACTCACTCTGTAGACCAGGCTGGCCTCGAACTCAGAAATCCACCTGCCCCTGCCTCCCAAGTGCTGGGATTACAGGCGTGCGCCACCACGCCCAGCTGTGTAAGGTCCTTTAATGACACATGTAAGATCCTGCTTTTGATTCTCAGTATGGTTAGCTGATTAATAATCAATCAATCAACCAATCAATCAGGCCTGGTGAAACAGGCCTGTAACCCCGGTTACTCAGGAGGCTGAGGCAGGAGATTCCAGGTTCCAGGTTGGACTAGGCAACTCAGTTAAGATCCTGTCTCAATAAAGGTACAGAGAGGGCTAAAGATATAATGTTAGAACGTTCACCTAGCAAACACCAGCGTCAGCCAAACCCTCAATACCACACTTAAACAAAGAATGGGGCCATACTTTGCAAAGCCTCCAAACTCAGACCCAGAGGGGATGGCGTGATACGGTTCCTGCCTAGCTCACAGAAGGCCTGAGGTATATTACTGGAGGAAGACTTAGAGCCGAGAAGAGCCTGGTCCATAGGCAGTATCTGGTCAGCCAGAGACGGGGAGAGGGTAGGAGCCTGGCGGTAAATAGCAAGAGTTGTTGGTATTTGTCTTAGAAAACTCGGCTGATCACCAGAGCGCGAGACGAGAGCGCGAGAGGAGGGCAGCTGAAGCAAGGGGACGCACAGGCCAAGGAGCCTGCTCTAGGGTGAAGACTAACACATGGTTGCTCTTCCTCAGGGAGTCATGAGGGACCCTGTGAGTAGCCAGTACAGCTCCTTTCTCTTCTGGAGGATGCCCATCCCAGAGCTGGATCTGTCGGAGCTGGAAGACCTGGGCCTGTCAGAGACGCCTTCCTACAAGAGCAAGGATAGCAGCAGCGTTGGCAAAGTGGGCGGGCAAGCGTCTGGCATGGAGCAGAAGAACCCTGAGGGCGACGCCCTCCTCGAGTACAGCACCTTCAACTTCTGGAGAGCGCCTATTGCCAGCATCCACCCTGTCGACCTGGACTTGCTTTAAGGCCAAAGGCCGAGATCTCTGTCCTGCCCCGAACCCTCATTGTCCTCTCTCTTAAGTCCCTTCCTCTCCAAGCCTTCCACTTTAACCATGTTCTCTTCCCTCTATTGTGCTGGTGGTGCTGATGAATCTGCCAATCGAATTGTACGTTTGTATGTATGTATGTACTTATGTATCTATTTATTTATCTATTTATTTATTTATTTATTTATTTATTTATCTATCTGCCCACTCCATTTCTCTCAAAAGCCCTCTAGGCACAAAGTCAAAGGTTTAAGTAATGGAGTACTAGATCATAGGATTTCCTCCTGCCAGCCCTGAGAATATTAACTAATCCCAGAAAAATCACCTTTATTCTAGGCACCAGAGAGAAGTACAGTTGTGCAAAAACGGGAGACCAATTTTTTTTGTTTGTTTGTTACATTTTAATCAGCTTCAAAGATTACTTGAGCCTCCCTAATTTCCTGCACCAGGGCAGTCATCGAATACTGCTTCAAGAAGTAATGAGCACCTGAAAGTTTTGAGACGCTTTCTACAAAACAGGATTTCTGAAAGGCTAAGAAGTTCTGCTTCTTATAGAGCATTCTCTTCCCCAGAAACATGGAGGTAGTTGCAGGTGGAAAACAAGGGAATGGGAATGAGGGAAAATGTCGTGTCGTTTCAGAGATAGTTCCTTTAATATCCTGCTCTCAGATCTACTTCTAGCTGTGGATTGGAAATGTTCAGAAAATCAGATTTGAGTCTTCACGGGAAAACTACACTCTCAGGATAATCCGTAAGAAGCAAAAGATGTATCTGATGTAGAGAAAAGCCAGAGTATCATTAGGAGAACTTACACAATTGTGATTTAGTCGTGGAACAGGCGGAGTGCTTTGGTCCTTCGTATTTTAGCTTTGCCTTCCTGCAGTATGTGACAGGAATCAGTGGGTCCTGGACACAGTGTTTCGGCTACCGTACAACTGTGACCCAAGCAGTCACATTCAGACCCTACCCCATCCCCATTCTCTCCAAAGCTATTGCAGATGAACTGTGGAGCCATTTATTCATTTATGTAATAAAGACGTTGAATCCTAAGTCTGGGGCTTAGTTTCTCGATTCCAACGAATTACTACAGCTCTCAGAAATCACTCACGCTTCCCCAGCCAGCTTTCCCTTTTATCTTTCTTTCGTCTTTTTTCCCCAGCCTCGAGTTTATTTGTAGCAAATAGTGTGTAGTTGGTGTGTCACAGCAGTCCATCTGTCTTCACACTGGCAGGGGCCTTTTCTATGGGGCCTTCACAGGGGCCTGGGCACCTTTGGGAGCCTGAGCTAGAGCTGAAGCCTGGGCCTTAGCTGGAGCTGTGGCCGCTGCCTTGGTTTGAACCTTGGGCTTTGGCTGACAGGACCTATGCTCCGAGGCCTTGTAGCTTCAAATCTGCTTCCCAAGCTTGGGGTAAGCGATGAAAGCTAGCCGGCTGAGTTTGCAGCTTGAGCGCTTTGGCGTCTTGGGCTTGATGGCCTGCGGCTTCACAAGGGCCTTGATGGCCTCTGTGAGCGCACTCACTGCATTGTTGGCCTGCATCTTCTTCAGGCATTTTTTTTGTTGTGCTTCTTGGCTCCTAAGGAACTTGGGGTCAGCTCCCTTAAGAGGTTCGTATCTTTGTGACCGGGGTCTCTGGATGCCATTTCTGTGCCCTTTGCAGGACTGGTTGTGTGTGGTGTGGTTCTTGGACTTGGCCATATCTGCACGGTAACCCGGGGCTCCTTTCTTCCTTTCTTTTTTTTTTCCTTTAGTGACGCTTTTCTTTTTTCTTTTCTTTGGTTTCTTTCTTTCTTTCTTTCTTTCTTTCTTTCTTTCTTTCTTTCTTTCTTTCTTTCAAGATTTATTTATTCTATATATGTGAGTACACTGTTACAGTCTTCAGACACACCAGAAGAAGGCATTGGATCACATTACAGATGGTTGTGAGCCACCACTTGGTTGGTTTTTCGAGACAGGGTTTCTCTGTGTAGCCCTGGCTGTCCTGGAACTCAGTCTGTAGACCAGGCTGACCTCGAACTCAAAAATCCACCAAATGCTGGGATTAAAGGCATGTGCCACCACCGCCCGGCAAAGGTGTGTTTGTTATTGTTACTGATTATAATTTTTAACTTTTTTTTTTTACATGCATTGGTGTTTTGCCTGAATGTATGCTTGTGTGAAGGTTTCAGATCTTGGAGTTATAGACACTTGTGAACTGCTGTGTGGAGGAATTGAACTGGGGTCTCCTAGAGGAGTAGTCAGCGCTCTTAAAGCCTGAACCATCTCTTCAGCGGCCTGTTACTGATTTTTGAAGGGTTTTCTCCGTGGTTTCTCACAGCTCTTTTATCAGTTAAAATGATTAATGGAAACCTAGACAGACTGTTTGGTAAATGAAGTGGCTGTAATTTCATGTCCCACCCTCTTCTAGTCTCCCCCAAAAGTTTTGGGGTTCTCTGTCTTTCCTGACACTGGGAAAGTGTCCGGTCAGACAGGAGTCTGATTCGAGTGCATAACCAGGAATGTCCCGAATAGCTTCATCGAGGCGGAAGCATTCTCCTCCAACCCTAAAGTTAGCCCTGCGTTGAACCAGTAGAGAGCGATCGCCAAGATGCACCAGCAACTAGTTTCCCCTGAGCGTGCACTTGTTGGCGCCAAAACTATCATCGTGGTCCGTCCCCCGCCGGAACTATGCCTCACGTAAGCCACGTAATCAATGATCCTGCGCCTCGCTAAGTAGTCCCGATCAGGATGCCCTCGGTATTCGCTTTTCCAGCTCAAGTGGTCCTCAATAAGAAGAAATCGGACTCAGAGGTGCGTGGCGGTTCTGAAAGAGGGGCAAAGTGGCTTTGCTAACTCGTTTCCCTCAGATTCCTCCGCCAGGACGCATAGACGCGGCGCCTTCACTTCCGGGTCCGCCATTTTATTGCCTCCATTTCTCCGCGAGGGGGGGGTAAGGGCCCCCCAAATATGCATATGTGAAAAGGCCAAAAAGTGAGGCCACTGGCAAGGAATCGTAACTAGAGAAAGAAACGGGACCAAACTGGCGGGCCCAGTGAGAGCGAAGCCGGCGGCGATCCGGACTAGGTGAGGGGGAAGGACACGCGGAGCGTCCGAACTGCGATGGAAGGTGCCTGACAAGTGGCCGGCACAGCCCGGCCAGGACCTGTGGGCACCGGCCTGGAGACTGCCGGAGCGGGGGTGGCGGCGGGGGGAGAGCGACCAAGAGGAAGGGGATACTGTCGGGAGGAAGGGGAGGGACTGGGAGGCGGAGAGGGTGGGTGGAAGACCTGGGGCTGGGGAGCTGGACTCCGGGAAGCCAAGGCCGCGAGGGCGACCACTAGGGGGCGGTGTGGAGCAGGAGGCCAGGCTGCCGCCAGACCCAGGCTGCGGGTGGCTCCCTCCTGCAAGCTGGCGCCCTTGAGTTTGAGTTTGACAGAGGGCTGATGTGAAAAACTGAGGGTTATATGACTGACGAGGAAGTGGGAACTCTGCTTTTCAAGGTCCAGTAATAACGTGAAGCTTTAGTAAGTTCATAATCTGAACAGAGCAGCCATGGCCTTATATCCAGTTCTTGTACAGCTGGCCCCCCAGTGGGAATGTATGCAAGAAAAAAAAGGAAAAGAAAAGAAAAAACCATACAGACCTCGAATTCTTTAATTGCTTTCTTTCCCATGAGTGTGCACCTCTTCTCACAGATTTCCTCCAGGCGTTATTCTGGTGTCTTCCTATAAAGGCTTTTCTCTAGTTTCCGTCTCAGTATTTGGGTCTTAACTATGTAGTTCAGATTGGCTGCCCCGCAGCTCTGCTCTAACCTTACCCCTGAGTGTTGGCTGGCATTACTGAGGTGAACCATGGTTTGTACATGCTTTGAAAAGAACAAATCCCTACACCCAAATTATAAGCAGAAATTATTATTCTTTGGTGGTGGGCTGCTTTGTCAAGTGCTCAGGCACTCCGTGGTTATCAAAATATTTATTGAAAGGTTTGAAAACTAAGTAAGCACTCAGAACTTGAGAAGACAAGAGAGAAGGATCCAGGTGTTCAAGGCCAGCCTGTGCTACCACCAGAAAGTTCTCGTGGTCTTGTTTTGTAACTTACTTGCCTTGAAATTCCTAGGAGGCAGGGTTGGGAGTGCAGCTCAGAGGCAAGTGTGAATCTAGCATGCCTGTTGCCCTGGAGTCAATTCCTAGCACCAAGGGACCAGGAAGAGAACTTAGAAAAGTCTTAGGTACAGATTAGACAAGCTCCCATGTGCATTTTATGCAGGTGCATATCCAGCGAGGGAGAGCCTTCCCCTCTGTAGTATGCAGAACGCTGGGGTTCTCTAGGTTGAGCCAGGGTAACGGCAGAGAAGGCTTGCAAGCCTGACAGTCTTGAGTTCGATCCTTAGGATCCCCAGAGTAGGAGAGGACCAGCCCCTGCGGGTTGAACTGTGCCTTCCACGTGCTGTGGTGAGCGAAGACACACAGACACACAAACTAATTAATTGTGATTGCCCGTGTTACTCTCTGGTCTTAGGGCTCTACCAGCCTTTATGTGTGGGGACCTAGAAGAATGACCCACCAGTCTCCCATATGCTGCTGTTATTTTACTTAAAATACTTTCTTACATTTTGTGTGCGGGTATGCACGCGCACACACATACCATGACTTCCATGCATGTGGAGATCCGAGGACGACTTAGAGGGTGTGGGAGCTGGGGATCCAACTCAGCATCAGGTTAGCAGCAGATATCTTCACCCACTTAGCCATATATAAACTTCACTGATCCCCCAAATCGGCATCTTACAAAAATGCATTTTAATTTAGGTAAATGCTCTAGGTTAAATCAGGAGTGACAGGGCAGGAAAGGAGAGGCGCAAAGAGCACTTCTCTAGGAGGTAATTTTTATCAGAATATAAGTAGGAACCAAGGTCAGATGACATGTTCCTGCCAAATATAAGAACTGTTTCCTTTTCTTTTCCTTTTTTTTGGATTTGGTTTTTTTCAAGACAGGGTTTCTCTGTGTAGCCCTGGCTGTCCTGGAACTCACTCTGTAGACCAGGCTGGCCTCGAACACAGAAATCTGCCTGCCTCTGCCTTCCAAGTGCTGGGATTAAAGGCGTGTGCTACCGCCTCTGCCCAGCTAGAACTGTTTTCTCATAACTATTGGCACTGGTTACTTTTACAAGGTCCAGCACAGGGAACTCCACTTCCTTGTTGGTTTGAAACGAGGTCTTGTGACACTTAGGCTAACCTCCAACTCATTGTCATCCTGATTCAGTTTCCCAGAGTGCTGAGGTTGTAGATAGATGTTGTCGTGATGCCCAGCATGGCTTCATTTTCATTGTGGCACACCCCTCGTGCTTGTTTGTAAAGTTTTCTCTGAAGACAGCTTTGATATGTCTGGTACTTTGATCTCAACTACCCCTCATCACATGACATCTGTCCAGATCGGTCTGATCTGATCCCCTGTTAGGAGAATGACAGTCTAGAGTTAGTACCGGTAAACCCTTGAGAACCACATTTAGCAGAGGAGGAGTGGCTCTTAGGTCAGCCTGCCTGCAGCCTGTTCTTGTCTGTGAGTTCTCTTTCTTCTGTGGGTCAGAGAAGTCCTAGCATCTCAGAAATGTTGATCTCTGTCTTTTGTTGTGTTTCTACAGACTATTAACAGCCAACGATTAAAAAGCTTCACAGAAGCACAATCAACAAGAACAAAAATTTAATGCAAACTGGCTTGAAAGTTAAGCACTATTTATAGGGAAACTCCACGAGTGATCAGTATCCAATACCTTTTAATTATTGGGAGGCACTGTTTGGAGTGCACAATGGCAGGCATGTCTAATTATCCTTGTTTAAAGGGACTAACTAGTCAGTACAGTTAGGAGCACGTGGACCCAGGCCTGGGAAAAGGAAGTACCACTACAGTCGTAGTTCAGGGCCCGCCAGCTTAGGTCCCAAGCAGTTACCTCCTGAACATTGCATCTTAGGAATGCAGCAGGCACATGAACGCCTTCATCATGTAAGAGTCAGCAACACTTAGCGTCATTACACAGAAGAACTGTACAGAAATCCTCTGTGAATGTTAGCTCAGCTTTTGCCTATTAAGCAAAATTTAGAATCTTTAACTTTCCTGGGCCTATTGCATCAACACAATCAAACATTAGGCCTGCATGAATGTAGTAAGAGTTACAGACTCATTTAATTGTGGGGCCAATCGATGGAGACCCAGGTTTCAGACAGCCGGATTACTCAAATGGCATGCTTTCTGTAGGAGTGTTCTTTCTGCACGTATACCTGCATGTCAGAAGAGAGCATCAGTCTCATTAGAGATGGGTGTGAGCCATTTTATGTCGTGTGGTTTCTGGGAATTGAACTCAGAGCAGCCAGTCCTCAACTGCTGAGCCACCTCTCCAGCCCTGAACAGGATTGGTTTTATTTTGGTGTGTGCTTGTGGGTGTGAACGCACACATAACTGGTGCATGTGGGGAAGCTAAAGGACAGCGCTCCGGGTCCAGTCTCTTCTCCCATAGAGGGTTTGAGAGATTGAGCTCAGCCCGCTCAGGCTTGGTGGCTGTTCCCACGAAGCTGAGCCTTAAAAATGCCAGAAAGAAGCAGGGCTTGGGGGCCCATGTCCTTAGTCCCAGCACTTAGAGAGTAGAAGCAAGAGATCTCTGAATTCAAGGCCTTCAAGGGCTACATGTGAAACTTTGGCCTTAGAAACCAAACAAAAAAAAAGCCCAGAAATTCAATAGAATTTCATTGGTTCTCCCACATATTGACAGTACAGATATAATGCAGATTGCATGATAGAGAACACTTAGTGGCCACTTTGCATGTTCTAAATTTGTATGTATTTAATTCTTCAAAGAAGAAGAAAAGGTTCCACTTTACATATTTTAGTCCCAAATACATGGAGTATTAAATGTACTAAAATCACCTTAGAATAGTTGCTTGCAAAGTAGTTGTAAAAAGACCTAAATTTTAAAAAATTTTTTAAAAAAGACATAAATAGAAACTTAAAGGACTTCTGAGTTTTTGTTAAGATTTTTGTTGTTTTTGAGACAAGGTTTTTCAGTGTAGCACTGGCCATCCTGGATTAGTCCAGGCTGATCTTGAACTTAAGTTTCTTGCCTCTGCCGATGGACAAGATATCTCAGGGAGGCTGACTGTGGGGGAAAAGGGGAGGCATTAGAGAGATAGCTCAGCGGTTAGGAGCACTGACTGCTCTTCCAGAGGTCCTGAGTTCAAATCCCAGCAACCACATGGTGGCTCACAACCATCTGTAATGGGATCTTACCCTCTGTGTATCTGAAGAGAGCAAGAGTGTATTCACATACATAAAATAAATATAGAATTCTTTCTTTTTTTTTTTTGGATTTGGTTTTTTCGAGACAGGGTTTCTCTGTGTAGCCCTGTCTGTTCTGGAACTCACTCTGTAGACCAGGCTGGCTTGAACTCAGAAATCTGTCTGCCTCTGCCTCCCAAGTGCTGGGATTAAAGACGTGCACCACCACTGCCTGGCTGCTGCTGCTGCTGCTTCTTCCTCCTCCTCCTCCTCCTCCTCCTCCTCCTCCTCCTCCTCCTCCTCCATGTATATGTGTACACTGTCACTTTTTTTCAGACACACCAGAAGAGGGTATCAGATCCCATTACAGATGGTTGTGAGTCTCTGTATAGTTGCTGGGAATCTAACTCAGGACCTATGGAAGGGCAGTCAGTGCTCCTAACCGCTGAGCCATCTTGCCAGACCCAAAATAAAATAAATCTTTATTTAAAAAAAAACAAAAAAAAAACAAAACTGGCATCAAAAGGTGTGCGCCCTTGCAGAGGCAGGCTGATCTCTGCATACAGATCAAGCCTGGTCTATACTTTGAGTTCCAAAACAGCCAGAGCTACACAAAGAAACTCCTGCCTTAAAACAAAAAAACAAAAATATTTTAATACCTGTTTTTACTCTGTAGCTCTTGGCTAGCCTAGACACAGATCTGCCTGTCTCTGCCTATACATGTATGTACCACGTGCACTCAGTGCTCTTGGAGACCACAGAGTGCCTCGGAATTCCAGTTCCAAGGGGCTGTGTGCTGCCTAATGTGTTTGCTGGGAACTGAGCCTGGGTCATCTACAAGTGCAGCAACTGCTCTTAATCTCCACGTCTCTCCAGTCCCAGGGCATCTCACTTTAATTATGTGTTGTGTCTGTGTTGGTGTGTGCTTGTATAAGTACAAGTGCCTGCAGAGTGGAGAAGAGGGGTCTGGCCCCGTGGAATGGGAATCACAGGCTCCCAGCTGGAATTCTGACAGCAGTGCGTGTGCTCCATTGTGAGCCATCAGTGCATCACCTTAAGAAAAGTTAGGTTAGCCCAGCGGTGGTGGCGCACGCCTGTAAGGATTGCCTGCGAGGCAGAGGCAGGGGGATTTCTGAGTTCGAGGCCAGCCTGGTCTACAGAGTGAGTTCCAGGACAGCCAGGGGTACACAGAGAAACCCTGTCTCAAAAAAACAAACAAAAAAAAAACAAACAAACAAAAAGAAAAAAAAGAAAAGTTACATTAGCAGGGTGGTGGTGGTGCATGCCTTTAATCCCAGCACTTGGAAGGCACAGAGGCAGGAGGATCTCTGAGTTCAAGGCCAGCCTGGTCTACAGAGTTCCAGGACAGCCAGGGCTATACAGAGAAACCCTGACTAGGGGCGGGGTTGGGGGAACAAGAACAAAAACAAAAAATAAAAGTTACAGTAACTGCTAGGTTGCTTTTGGGGTAGAGTGTTTGTGCCCACAGGACTCAGGTGGAGGTGCCTGCCCCGCCCGGGGAGAGCTCTGGTGGTCAGGCCTGGTGGCAAGTTCATTTACATGCTAAAGCGTCCTGCTGGTCCCCAAGCTGTTAGCTCACTACAGTATAAAGTCCTGTTAATTTTATAATGTACATATATACTTAGTCGGATATTAAAATATCTACTTTCTGGATTGAAGAGGTGGCTCAGTGGTTAAGAGTATGTTCTGCTTTTGGTTCCTAACAACCAAACACAGCGGCCAAACCCACTGTCACTGCAGTGTCAAGAGACGGACTCCCCCTTCGGCCTCTAAGAGCACATACCCACACATACCACATAACACTATTTTTTTAAAGATTTATTTATTATATATAAATACACTGTAGCTGTCTTCAGACATACCAGAAGAGGGCATCAGATCCCATTACAGATGGTTGTGAGCTACTCAGGACCTCTGGAGGAGCAGTCAGTGCTCTTAACCATTGAACCATCTCTCCAGCCCAGGAACACACAATTTTAAGAATAAAAAAAAAGAGATAAAGTATCCACCTCTATGACATTTCAGCAAAATGTATTTTTTATTAGCAATTAGGCTAATAGCAATAGAAATGGGCTAATTAAGCAGGGCGGTGGTGGCGTACGCCTGTAATCCCAGCACTTGGGAGGCAGAGGCAGGCGGATTTCTGAGTTCAAGGCCAACCTGGTCTACAGAGTGAGTTCCAGGATAGCCAGGGCTACAGAGTGAGCTCCAGGACAGCCTGGTCTACAGAGTGAGCTCCAGGACAGCCAGGGCTACAGAGTGAGCTACAGGACAGCCTGGTCTACAGAGTGAGCTCCAGGACAGCCAGGGCTATACAGAGAAACCTTGTCTCGGAAAAACCAAATCCAAAAAAATCAAAAAATAAATAAATAAAAATAAATTGTGGTGATACATAACTATAATCCCAACCCTTGTAAGCTACAGGCAGGGGAATTAACTCAAGGTCCTTGGCTATGTGACATGTTAGACACTAATGTGGACTACATGAGATCCTGTCTCAAATAAATGAATAAATAGCTTTAGTTATTATATGAGTACACTGTCTCTCTCTTCAGACACTAGAAGAGGGCATCGGATCCCATTACAGTTGGTTGTGAGCCACAGTGTGGTTGCTGGGAATTGAACTCAGGACCTCTGGAAGAACAGTCAGTGCTCCTAACCTCTGAGCCATCTCTCCAGCCCAGGTTATTTTTGTTGTTGATGTTATTGTTTTGGTTTTGTTTTGTTTTGTTTTTAAATGTCTTTTAAAGTATCTTTCAGGTACTCTTGACATTAAAAAGTAAAACTTAATTTCTTCTCAAAATGAGCGGGTGAATTTTTGTGATTTCTAGGTCAGCCTGGTCTACATTGTGTGTTCCAGACTAGCCAGGACTACACAATGAGAACCTGTGGAGGTGGAGAAATCATCTGGTCACAATTTATATAGTTAGCTATTAAGTTCTGTATTTTAGTTTACTTTTCAAAGGAATAAAAAATAAAAGGGGAGGAGGGGGAGTACACTGGAATCTGCCCTGAGAGTCACAGTCATATTGTGTATTCACACCTTTTAAAGCAGGCGTGTCAGGAATAGTAAATGTAGCATACAGAAAGTTCAAGGAGAAACGGAAAAGGGAAGCAGCCAGGGCCACACTGCTCAGTTATTTCTCAGGAGCTCTGCAGACAGATTCAGTCCTGCCCCATGATGCCTTAGAAACTGATGAGTTTGCAAAAGATTTAGTCATCTAGAATTTCCCCAAAGGGCCATTAAGACAGTACAAGCAACATTCTCCATGGTTACACAAGTCACAGTAGAGTTCTCAGCCTGCTTGCTTCTCAGGCTCAAGACAGAGATGAGCCACAAAAGACAGACAGACAGACACGCTTTAACTATCATGTGTAGACTTCCAAATCCTTCTACCAAACTTCAGATTCCTTCAAAAGAGCTTTCAAAATGCCAAGGCTTGGAGCTGCAGAGGTACTCGGCGGGTAAGAGCACTATCCGATCTACCAGATCAGGGTTCAAGACACAGCACCCACGTGGTGGCTCACAGTTGTGACTCTAGCGCCGAGTGAGCCAGTGCCCCCATGCTTCTTTTGGTACCAGGCACACATGTGGTATATAGACATATATGCAGATAAAACACACACACACACACACACACATACTTGACAGGGCTCCTATCGTGTAAGCAGTATGACTCCAAACAGCTCAGAACTTGAGACAAAGCCTGCTGCAGAAAATTTCCATGGGCTAGGATATCTCAAGACTTCAATACCAAGTCCAAATACTCTTTCTCTGCCTCATTGTATAGAGATAAAACAACCAAAACAGATGAGAGCGGAAATGGGAAGATAAGTCCATAACTGGGCATTGTGGCCACACCGAGCCCTCAGAAGTCGGAGGCAGGCAGATCTCTGAGTTTGAAGCTTGCCTTGTCTTCATATTTTCAGGACAGACAGATATAGAAAGATTCTTTCTCAAAAGAAAGAACTCTCTGGAATAAAATGACCCCAGGAGCTGCTTGGTGCCGTCAGCATGTTAGGCTCAGAGCCTGGGCCCTGGCCTCCCTACCACGCTAGGCTTGGCCATCCAATCAGATATCTCAATTAAATGCACCATTAATAACCAAAAGCAGAAACGGGTTGATTCAGTGTGGCCACTGGAAACAGAGCCAGTGACACCACCCAGTCTGTTTGGGGTTCTGATGTAACATGAGTTTTAGGGTGTTAGAAAGTATGTACGTATAACTAACTAATCACCCCTGGGCAAGCTGTGGCCCTAACTACTGTCATTGGCTCCAGTCTCCTGCAAGGTGGTCAGACAAGCTGTCAGAACTGAAATCTTTCTGAGGTGACAACTTTCTCTGCCTGGCACCTGAGGATTTCTTGAAGTTCATTGTCCAAATAGTCTGATAGTAGAGGAGAGAGAAACACAACTTTTTTAGAATTTCTGTGAGAATAGTTATACAGAAATTATAGGCATGAGACAGCAGGTCTGGCCACACCTAGTTTTTAAATAGCTTTTCTAGATGATGGTATTCTTTGATGCTACACCAAAGCTTGGCAAGTGGTAATTTTTTTGTGGTCCATACAGCCTCATGCATGCTAGACAAGCACTCTGCCATTGTATTACAGCGCTCACAAGGTATGTGGTAATTTCTTAAAAGTTAGTTGCAAGATTGATAATTTAGTTCAGTAATCCCCTGGGTTTTGGCCTCTGCCCTGGGGGTTTTTAGCCTCTCTGCCCAAGGCTTGGAGAGTGGCTCAGCAGTTAATGCTCCTCTTCCGGAGGACCCTCCTGCAGCTCACAGCCACTGGGATTCAGTGCCAGGGACTCTGA
This sequence comes from Apodemus sylvaticus, assembly GCF_947179515.1. Classification (NCBI taxonomy): domain Eukaryota; kingdom Metazoa; phylum Chordata; class Mammalia; order Rodentia; family Muridae; genus Apodemus; species Apodemus sylvaticus. The sequence goes on from NC_067475.1 coordinate 68,671,115, forward strand.
AGCCCTTTTCTGACCTTCAGAGGATATTGCATACAGGCATTGCACAGAAATAGATTCAGGTGAAAATAGTCATCAATACAAATAGTTTTAAAACTAATAAAATTAGTTAAAAAGAGAAATCTGAAGCTCTATCAAAATAATTTTTGTACTGTGTCCAATTTTCTGTCTTACAGTTTTATCTTTGGCTGTACTGGGACTTGAACCTAGAGCCTCGCACATAGTAAAGAAATATTCTACCACTGAGCTGTTTTATTCTTTAGCTTGAGGTAAATCTCACTAAATTACCGAAGCTTTTTTTTTTTTTTTGGATTTGGATATTTCGAGACAGGGTTTCTCTGTATAGCCCTGGCTGTCCTGGAACTCACTCTATAGACCAGGCTGGCCTGGAACTCAGAAATCCACCTGCCTCTGCCTCCCAGAGTGCTGTGATTACAGGCGTGCACCACCAGTGCCCAGCTACTCAAGCTAATCTTGAATTCATATTATAGCTCAGACAGTTGTTGAATGTTTGTATCTCCGTGCTCAGCTCAAACCCAGGGTGCTGTGCGTACTGAGCAGCCCTCTGTAAGCAGAGCTCTGTACCCAGCCCTTGATTCATTGTTTGAGATAGGGGTTCATGACATAACCCAGGTCGGTCTCCCACTTGGAATCTTCATATCTCATCTTCCTAGAAACCAGGAGCACAGAGATTACAGGCCTTTGCCAGAAGGCCCTACTGTGAGTTTTTATTAATTTACTGGAGGGGTGGTTCACGAGAACTCCGAGGACTCTTTTCTGGAGTTACTTCTCTCCTTTTACCATGGGGATCCTAGGATCTAGTTGTTAGACTGGCAAGTTAGCTTACAGGTAACTTCTGCCAAGCCTGATGCCCTGAGTTCAGACCCTCGAGCCACACGATAGAAGGAGAAAACCAAGTCCTGCAAGCTGTTCTCTGACCGACACCCCCCCACCCACACCCACAGACACATGTACACACACACACAGACAGACACACGTACGCACGCACACATATGGGTGAGGAGAAAGCATGAAAAAAAAATTGAACCCAGCCCAGGCCTGCCTAGAGCTCACACTGGCTGTGTGGTTCTCACCTGCTGCCTGCACTCCTACGTGCTGGGTTACAGAGACACACCTCCTTGCAGGGCACAGATTCTTAAATAGAATTTACCCCTCCCCTCGTAAAGCAATGACCATGGTAAGCTTAGCTCACAATTTGATTTGGGTAAAGGCAGCAACAGTTATGCCTCCATGGTATTTTCACTACCATTGCAACTGCTAAGATGCTAAAAAATAAAGTCAAATAGCATTGTAGTAAACAATGGTTTGGATCTCATGGATCCCTGTAAGGTGTCATCAGCCACATTCCTCAGGAGCCATAGACCACACTTCTGATGCTGGCTAAGCAGGCCCTTGGCTGTTCTGGCTGTGATGTCACTTGCCAGAGCTCCTGTCCCCAGACAGCACCTTGTGAGCACATCTCACTGGGGTGTGGGGTGCGGTTCTGCATTCTCAGTAGCTGGGAAGTGAAGGTGGGAGGACCAGGAGTTGAAGGTCACCCTCAGCCTCACAGTGAGTTCACGGTCAGCTTGAGCTATAGGAATTTCTGCCTAAAAGGAAAGGGGAAAGAAATTGCTGTCTATAAACTTTGCTAGGCATTACATCTTCTCACTGTAGCTAGAAAACAAAAAAATTAACACTTGTAATTTAGTTTAGAAAAGATGCTGCTTAGTAGGAAAAATGAAAACTCCAAGAATGGGGGAGGGTCCCAGAGAGGAATTCTTGCATGCGCCCTGCCCTGTGTTCTGTTTAACTGTATTGTTGTTTGTGTATGATGGGGAGGGTGCACACTGCACTGCATGTACTCAGAGACCAGAGGACAGCTTGAATCAGAGTCTTGTACCTAGAGTTCTGGGGGGTGGAACACCTGTCATCCAGCTTTTATAGAAAGCACTTTCACCTGCTGAGCCCTCTCACAGGCTCGGTGGCCTTTTATGTCTAGTGGAGGAATTGGATTGAGATAGAGGAAGTCTTTATTGGAATTGGTCCGTTTTGAGCCGCTGGGGAGTTTACCTACCCTATCTATACAGGTTCTGGGCCCACCAGAGAAACAGTCACACCACTCATACAATCTAGTCATGTGCTGTAGGACAGCATGGAGGGATGAATAACTCACAATTTCCTTCAAGCAACATTTTTACTAAAAGTACCCTTGTGCCTTGCCTAGAAATCATGGTGCATGTTTTGAACTGAATTCTTTAAAATTACATTCATACTGGGTCTGGTGATGAAAACCTATAATCCTAGTTACTTGGGACGTTGAGGTAGAAAGATCACAAACTCTGGGTCTACTATGGAGTGAGTTTTGGACCAGCCTGGCCAATTTACCTAGATACTGTCTCAGAATTAGAAAAGGGGGAGGGGGGAGTCAGGTATGGTGACACTAGCTTGTAATGCCACCACCTGGGTGCTGGAGTCAGAAAGATGAAAAGTTGAAGGCCAGTATAGGCCACAGAGCTCCTGTCCCCAGACAAGAGCACCTTGTGAGCACATCTCACCTTGGTGTGGGGTGCAGTTCTGCGAATTAGCATCTGGGAGGGAGAGAAGGTGGGATTCTGAGTTCCGTGTTTTCACAGGCTACACAGTGAGTTCTAGGCCAGCCTGGATAGCATGACAAAACCACTGTGTCTTAGAGAAAACAAACAAAAGCAAGAAACACATAACAGACAACCACTTCCCTTGTGTCTGAATTGCAGGTACCTGGACACTTTTGTTTCTATGCATAAAGATGTCTCTGGTGGACTTGGGGAAGAGGCTGCTAGAAGCTGCAAGGAAAGGCCAAGACGATGAAGTGAGGACACTGATGGCAAACGGGGCTCCTTTCACCACAGACTGGGTAAGCTTAGCTGACAGCCCAGAGCTTTCCCGAGAGTGCTGTAACCAGTCCCTAATCCCCAAGGCTGAGCAAGGTCATTCCTGTGTCATTCCTTCTAGAAAAACTTTGTTTCACCTCAGTGTATAGGTTTCCTGTTAGCTTTCCAATTCAAAAATTGTCTGTGAATATGTAGATTGTAGTTGTAGCTGTTAAATACTTGGTGTTTTTCCCTTTTATTTTATTTTTAATGTTTTTATTTGCAGATATGATGGTGTATGCCTTTAGTCCTAGAACTTGGGAGGCAGGGGCAGGAAGACCTCTGAGTTTGAAGCCAGCCTGGTCTACAGAACAAGCTCCAGGCCAGCTAAAGCGACACAATGAGACTCTGTGTCAAAAAGCAAACAAAAAATTTCCTAAAAGTTGTCCTCTAACCTTCATACCCATATAACTTTGTGTACATGCAGAAACACACATGCAAATAAATATTACAGATACCAGGCCGCATGACATACATCTTTAATGTAAGCACTGAGTTTGAGAGGCCAGTTTGGTCTACAGAGCAAGTTCTAGGACACCTAGTGCTATACAGAGAAAAAACAAACCTGTCTTGAAAAACAAAAAAACAAAAACCAAACAAACAAAACTTTGATATAAATGAGCCTGTCTTGGCTTGGAGAGCAAAGAGCTTCAGAAGGTTGAGGTCTGTATAGTAATGCGGGACACCTTAGCATTCACAGATTTCCTAAGCATTGATTGGCATTATTAATTTTGACGATGGGTGATGACTGTCATGGTATGAATACTTCAGGGTCCTACTGGTTCATTTATTGTTTGTTCTGAGACAGACTCTCTCAATAAAGCCCTGGGTGTCCTGAGCCTCCGTCTCAGAGACCTGCCTGCCTCTGCTTCCCAAGTGTTGGGATTAAAGACATGCACCACTATACCCTCCTCAGAATACTCTTTCTGATACTAAAAAAAAAAAAGAAAACTATCTTGTGAGACACACTTAAAATTCTGTCTTCTGGTGAGTCTAACGCAGCAGCTTTGTCTCACTTAACATCATTATACTTCAGTTATTTAATTTATAGCCCCTTTACCTTCCCGTTAACATTAATTTTATTTATTTTACTATTTTTAATGATGTACATATGAGTGTGGCTGCATGGGGTATGCAGGTGCCCTTAGAAGTTAGGACGTTGGGTCACCAGCAGCTGGCATGTCAGCTGGGCCATACCCACAGTTCTCTGCGGCCCCGGTGTGTTAACTCTAAAATGCTAACAGTTTTCAATCTATCTGCCCAGGAAGATTCTTTCTCCAAGGATGAATACTATAGGATTCATTTCTTGTTCATATATCTCTACCCAGAAATGGTACAGTTCTTCACATGGTAGAACTCAACAATGTTCTCTTCCCACAGCTTGGAACGTCACCGCTCCACCTTGCAGCCCAGTATGGTCACTATTCCACGGCAGAAGTGCTCCTTCGAGCCGGCGTTAGCAGGGACGCCCGGACCAAAGTGGACAGGACCCCTTTGCATATGGCTGCAGCTGACGGACATGCTCACATCGTGGAACTGCTTGTTCGGGTAAAGCAAGATTAATGGCGGGAGCCGGGCGGTGGTGGTGCAGGCCTTTAATCCCAGCACTCAGGAGGCAGAGGCAGGCAGATCTCTATGAGTTTGAGGCCAGCCTGGTCTACAGAGCGAGTTCCAGGACAGCCAGGACTACACAGAGAAAGCCTGTCTTGAAAAACAAAACAAACAAAAAGACCAGTGGTCGGATTCTGCCGTAGGACAGACAGGTGTTTCTCTACCTCCCACTGTTTTTAAATAGTGGTAGGAACGTTGTCTGGAAAGACTTAGTGTACGTGGTTACTGGGTTGCAAATTTATCTATTTATTTATTATTTTACTCATGGAAACCGTGTTTCAGGAGTCATCATGGAGATGATTTTGTTTCCTGATTTTTTTTTTAAAGGCTAAACAGATTTTATTGATTTTTCTTTGTTCCTTTTCTGTAGGTGTTTTCTGTATGTATGCCTATTTTTTTTAGGCCCTACTCAGCTTTCTGCTAATAAATGCAACAAAATCTGTTCCTTCCCCTTCCTCAGCCATCTGTGAGAATTTCCCAGTGATGTCCTTAGCAGACCCACGCATTGAAAGCAGAGAGTCCCAGCATTCAGGAGGCCTGAGACATGCTTCTCCCTTAATGGTCCCTAAGTGAGAACTAACATTAAATGTCTCTGTGTAAATCCGTGTGCTACTGGGATCCTATACGTATTGAACAGTTGCTTTCTCACGACAGAGTGGTGCGGACGTGAACGCCAAGGACATGCTGCAGATGACAGCTCTGCACTGGGCCACAGAGCACCATCACCGAGATGTTGTTGAGTTACTTATCAAATATGGAGCCGACGTCCATGCTTTTAGCAAATTCGATAAGTCTGCCTTTGACATAGCACTGGAGAAAAACAATACTGAGATTTTGGTCATGCTTCAGGTATGTCCCTTTATCTTCCCCAAAGTATGCTAATTTATAGATTATTTTGAGGGAGCTGAATTAAAACAGAATTTCCCCCATTTTATCAAATTTTAGCTTGTCTTGCTCATGTGACTCTGTATTGGTACCTCTCTCATTATTTTTTTTTTTTAGTTGAGACAGGATCAAGTAGCCCAGGGTTATCTCAGATTTTGAGTGTAGTTAACGATGACTTGTGATCTTCCTGCCTCGCATATGCTGGAGTTATAGTCATGTGCGGTCTACCATGCCTGGCCTTTGTTTTGAGACAGAGTCTTACTAGAAAGCCAGAGCTAAAGCTTGCCTCTCAAGTAGGTGTGCGCTTAGGGTCTGTTGTTTGTTGTTTGTTTTAAAAATAGGATTCTATAAAGTCCTGAACCATTCAGTGATTAGAACACAATGTTTTGGAACTACTTAGGTGGCGACATGGCCGGGCAGAAGTCCTCAGACCTGTTCTGGTTCTGAGAGCGGCCCAAGTTTCAGACAGCTCACAGTCCAGACATCTCCCTCTCTCATCCTCCTGCTCAGAGTCTCCTCCGCCAAAACTCTTTGCTCCCTTTGCTGTTAGCGGGGCCCTCGAAAATCTTTCAGGTGTCTGTTCTTCTCTGATATGTGGGCTTTTGCTTACCTCCTGTATGCACCAAAGGCTGCCCAGCCTTCTTCCTTTTGGAGCAGACGTTCTGATTTAGAGAGAGGGAATGTTACAAATCAGAGGAATATGGCTTAGAATTCATGCACATATGTGCCCTGGAACACTAGTGCACAACACACACAACAAATAAATTATAATTAAAAATATTTTAAACCAGCTGTGGGAACATGTGCTTATAATTTGACTGCTGGGGAAGCAGGACAGAGAGCTCCCTGGGGCTTGCTAGCCACCACACCTGCCTGCTTGATGAACTGCAAGCCAGCGAGAGACCCTTCCTCAGCAAAACAGGGTAAGGAGCATCCGAGGAACGACACTCAGGCTGTCTTCTGGCTGCACAGGCACACACATTCGTCTTCTCTCTCTTTCTCTCTCTCTCTCTCTCTCTCTCTCTCTCTCTCTCTCTCACACACACACACACACACACACACACACACACACACAGTAAATCACTCTAGGCAATGTGGCACATGTCTATAGCATCCCACCATTGGAGGTGGAGGTACAAGGATTAGAAATTCAAACTCACTGGGTGGTGGTAGCACATGCCTTGATCTAGGCATGTGCTCCCTAGGCACTAGGGAGTCAGAGGCAGATGAAGCTCTGAGTTCAAGACCAACCTGGTCTATAGAGTAAATTCCAGGACAGCCAGAGCTACACAGAAAAACCCTGTCTCAAAAAATAAAGACAAAACCAAATTAAATTTAGGGGCTAGCGAGATGACTTAGTAAGCACACTTAGTAAGGACACTCACTGCCAAGCCTGATGGCGAGGTCATTCCCTGGACATAAGTGCTAGAAAGTGAGAGCTCACAGTGACAGAATCATACCGTGTGTGGAGACTCGGCTAAAACTCAGAGATCTGCCTGTGTCTGCCTCCTGAGTGCTGGGATTAAAGCATGTGTCACCACGCTTGACTCTGTATGTTTTTAGTTGGTGTCTAAAATAATAATAATCCAGCCTTATAATAATAAGTAAATAAATTTAAGAGTGAAAAAAATTTAATCAGGTCAGGAAACTGGCTCAGGAAAAGGTACTTGCCAAGCGTAGTGACCTAGGTTTGCTTTTCTGGATCCACATGGTAGAAGGAGAGAAACTGACTCACACCAATTGTTTTCTGCGCCCCACATGCATAACCCCTCCACACACACACACACACACACACACACACAAAGAAGAAAAAAATCCATGCTAGAAAAAGTGCAAACAAAAAACAGATATGTAAAAGAACAGGAAGTGGTTTTTTTAAAAAAAAAAAAAAAGTAGTAGTAGTTATGTGTAGACAAGGAGCAATGGACCTGGAGCTGGGAGCGCAGGGCTTGACAGGTGGGCTGGGTCTCATGAGAGCTTACATAGCTAGTGACATGCAGCCAGAGAGATGGAAGTTCTGTGGGCAGTGGGAACATAGTAGAAGCTTGCTTTGTTTTTTTTGTTTGTTTGTTTTTGTTTTTTTTGGTTTTTTTACTCACTCTGTAGACCAGGCTGGCCTTGAACTCAGAAATCCCCCTGCTTCTGCCTCGCAGGCAATCCTTACAGGTGTGCGCCACCACCACCACTACCACCGCAACTTGCTTTGTTTTGTTTTGCATTTTTTTAGACTAGTCTCTCTGTGTAGCCCTGGTTTCCCTAGATTAGTTTTGTAGACACAGGTGTCCTTAAATTTACCTAGATCCGGGCGGTGGTGGCGCACACCTGTAATCCCAGCACTCTGGGAGGCAGAGGCAGGCAGATTTCTGAGTTCGAGGCCAGCCTGGTCTACAGAGTGAGTTCCAGGACAGCCAGGGCTATACAGAGAAACCCTGTCTCGAAAAAACAAAAAACAAAAACAACAACAACAAAAAAAAATTTACTTAGATCCACCTTCCGAGTATTGGGATTAAAGCTGTGTACCACCACTCAAGACTGAAGTGGGGGTTTTTTGTTTGTTTGTCTTTTTTGGGGGGGGGGGGGAGGAGGACTTGAAGGACGCTCTCACTGGGTGTTTCTGTTTCATGTGGTACTTGCTCTGAAGCCCATGCTGGCCTCAAACTCAAGGTGATCCTGTCTCAGTTTCTAGAGTGCTGGGATTACATGTTTGAATCAGCACATCTGGATTTAGAATATGTATGATTGTTTATAAAGGTAACCGGAGACGGAACACTGGATGGAGAAGACAACACTAAGTGGATATGATTGCTTTCATCAGGCTAGGCAAGCCTGCCTGTGAGCTTCCACCAAGGAAGTTGCTGGAGGTTAGAAATAGCAGACTGAAGAAAGGATTTAACAGTATCCGGAAAATGAATAATCTGTTTCAATTGAAGTTCTTAGTCAAGGGGATAATTACATATGAAAAATAGCTGCTTGTGCATTTTCGGGGTTTGTTTGTTTTTCATGACAGCTGGTTTCCAGAGACTGGTTCTTCTCCTCAACTTCGAGTTATTGTTCAAAGCCCTTTTAGAACTGGACTTTTTTTTTGATAGTTATCATCAAACTATCAAATGTAGAAAACTTCTGAAAGTAAAAATAAAAGATAAGCATCTTTTACCAAATTGAGCAGACATCCTTGGAAGCCAGAGTGTAGCATATGGAACTAGACTTCAAAATCTGCTACTCATTTATCTGCTTGTTATATGTTCTCTTAGGAATTTCTTCAGTGGCACAATGGAACATGTTGTAGGATAAAGCTCTAGAGAGTATTTTGCTCTGCAGGGATCTCCTGCTAGCATCTTGTCTTGTAGATAATTGATCACAGAATATTAGTGCTACAAATTACTTTTACTCTATACAGACCAGTTCCTTCCCTTCTCTTTTTTCAAGTTAAAATGCAGAGGAGTTAAGTGGCACATGTAGAAGGCTCTGTGACTAACAAACCTGTGCTTTTCCAAGGAGAAACAAGCTTGGGGAAGCGAGCTAACATTGAGTCGCTTCAGCTTGAGAAAAGCTGTCGTGTTAATGAGAACCTTTAGCCGCCTGGACATTATATGCCTGACTAGTTTCTGCTTGATGGAGCTTGGGAGGGTGGGGCTGTGTTGTTCAGTGACTTTATGACTAAAGTTAAGTGTACTGACTTTGAAATAACCTGCTTTGTTTGGCAGGAAGCAATGCAGAATCAGGTGAACACTAACCCCGAGAGAGCCAACCCAGTGGCTAACCCTGTGACTGTGACTGCTCCGTTCATCTTCACCTCTGGAGAGGTCGTTAACCTCGCTAGTTTTGTTTCTTCAGCCAACACCAAAGCAACCTCAGGTAGAGTTCTGATAATGAGGCTTAAAAATGAGCAGAATCCTTGTTTCCTAGACATAAATGGATATTCTGATACCCACTCTGATAAAAAATATTCCCCCAAAATGCTGGGATTAAAGCTCTGAGATAAAACACTTGCTGTGTGTAGAAGGCCCTAGACCATCTCTAGCACCAGAAAAAGGCCCTAGACTTGTAGGGAGCCGTTTGCCCGGCTCAGTTCTGGAGTGCTGGGACCATAGGTATTGCCAATCCTTCATCCAGCTTCAAAACTTGAGGCTGTTAAGCATGTGTGCCCTGCAAGTCTGTCCTTTTCTGTCATTATCTGCCGATGGGCAGTGCAGTGATCCTCAGCCCAGGAGCAGCACCGTCTTCCCCCTCGGCACGCCCACCTGTGAGGGGGCATGCCCTGTCAGCCTGCTGCCAAGGGGGGCTGCACAGTGGCCTTGGGACAGTTGACATCACGTTCTGCTAGGCACTGGCAAGAACAAATAAATAAGGGAAATGTAGTAGGCTGTGCCAAGCACATTGAATTAATCTATTGTCGTCAAATTTTTTTAAGCCTTAAAGGACATTTTTAAGAAACGTTCACATTGATTTTGTGGAGGGAGTGGCACACGTGTACTGAAACACGTGTGGAGTCAGGGCAGGTCTAGGAGGCAGGCTCTCCTCCGCCCTATGCCCTCTCCTTCGCCCTGTGCGGTTCCTCACAGGGAGCAAGCTAGGCTGTGAGCACCACCGCTACCTGCTGAACCATCTCAGCCTTAAGAGAATTTTTTTTTTATTTGGATTTGGTTTTTCCGAGACAGGGTTTCTCTGTGTAGCTGTGGCTGTCCTGGAACTCCCTCTGTAGACCAGGCTGGCCTCAAACTCAGAAATCCGCCTGCCTCTGCCTCCCAGAGTGCTGGGATTACAGGCGTGCGCCACCACCGCCTGGCACCTTAAGAGAATTTTAACATCACGATTGGATAAATGCATTTGAATTAGGGAGCACAGTGAGGATGGGGTAAAGGCAGAGGGTGCAGATGTGGTTCCCTTTGCCTCTCCTTCCCACTGGACCTCATTTTCCCTTTGTAGTGGATTTGGTGACCCCATACCTTAGCATTGCAGGTCAAATCCCACCTGCCCCTCAGGACTGGCCATACTCGCAGCCCTCATTGGGATCTCAGCCCCCTCTCCAGATCACTCAGAGCCTCAGCTTGGTGGTCCATCTGCCGAGTGAATTACACTTTCTTTTGTCTTTAATTCTCCAGCACTTTTAAATTATATGAAATACCAAAGAACTGTGCCAGGCATGGTGACACACACTTTAATCCCAGTAATTGGGAGGCAGAAGCTGTCAAATCTCTGTGAGTTTAAGGACAACCCAGTGTACGGAGAGTGTTCCAGGATAGCCAGGGCTACACAGAGAAACCCATCTCAGAAAGGAAGGAAGGAGGAAGAAGAAAGAGAGAAAGAAAGAGAGAGAGAGGAAAGAATGGAAGGAAGGAAGAAAGAGGAAAAAGTAAACTATTGAACTCCACAATCTGGTTCCTGCCACTTCTCGTGGTTAGACCACGTGTGCTAAGCTTGCCTGGGAATATAGTTCTGGCATTGGAGTTGGGCATACATGCTGCAGAACACCCTCTGATAACTAAAACCGGAAGTTTTCAAGGGCCAGCAATGTGGCTCAGCAGGTAAGTGCTCCCACCAAACCTAACAACCAGGGAACTCACATACAATGAGAACCAATTCCCATACATCATTATGGCCTCTGGGTGCACTACACACTCATAAAGTAAAAAATTAAAAAAAAAAAATTAAGTCAAGTACATAGCCAGTGAAGAAGTTAGTTTATGAAGAAAAATATTTGGAATTCATATAGCTAGGGGCAGATAATTGGAGGAAGTACTCTCCTATAAACCCAGAAGGGTCTGATTGCCTGCTTTTTCATTAATGATAGCCAACTGTTGTGACACTTTGGCATATTTTTTTACTATATTATATATATTTACTATATGATTCCACCCTAATTCCTTCCAACCCCCTACACTAGGTAGGAGAGAAAGAAGTTAGAGGGGAAAAGGGACATAGATCTCTTTTGACTACTTCCTGATGATTGGGGACATTGGGATCCTTGGGGGCAAGTCCAGTCTTCATTGTAAGGACATCTCCAGCTCAGTCTTCATGGTCAGGACATCTCCAGCTCCTTCCTTCTCATCAAGCCACAACAGCAGCAACTGGAAGCAGCCGCTGCCGTAGGCCCTCCCCGTGCTCTCTCATTTACCCAGTCCTCAGAATTAAACTATCTGCATCTGGCAAAATTATACCGCACTAGTGCACGAGGCAAATCACAATCACCTGTGAAGCAGCCTCTTACCCAACACCTGGGATTACAACAAACAGGCATCCACATCACATAACGGGGTTTTTAAAGAAACCAAAACTCTCCCTACACTAATGTCATTCTTGCATTAACATTTGGGAGATGAGAACTTTCCTTTACCACCAGCATTTTTCTTATGTTTCATATACAAGTGTTTGTTTGCTTGCGTGCCTACAAACTGTGTGTGCCAATGAGGCCAGAAGAGGGTGCAGATCTTCTGGAACTGGAGTTACAGTGGTTATGATCAGCCACCATGTGGATAGTGAGAACTGAACCCAGGTCTTTTCTAAGAGTAGCCAGTGCTCTTAATCGCTGAGCCATCTCTCCAGCCCCACTAGCCATTTTTCTTACTAACTCTGAAGGTTGTAGTGACCTTTTTAAGAATTCTGGAATTTTGGTTCCTTTAAAACCACGGGGGATGGGGGAGATACTGTAAGAATGTGCTTTCATTCTAATCGTAGGTGTGAGGTGGTGGGCTGCGTAGGACTGAGCAGAGCCGCTGACCAGGATTTAATGCTTTGTGATCTAGCGGAAGTGTGGTTTGCCAGCTGCAGATAGTTTCTGCAATTGCATGACATTTGGAATTCTGGGGACTTTTCATAAATGCCCTGAGAGGGGAGGTTAGTTGCAGTTTGTTAGTAGCTGTGGTCAAAGAAGAATGATTTTCCTCTTTTTGTGTGTGTGTGTGTTTTGTTTTTTGTTTTTTTCAAGATAGGGTTTCTCTGTATAGCCCTGGCTGTCCTGGAACTCACTCTGTAGAACAGCTGGCTGGCCTCGAACTCAGAAATCTGCTTGCCTCTGCCTCCCAGAGTGCTGGGATTACAGGCGTGTGCCACCACCACCCAGCCCTTATTTCTTTCCTATCTAGTGTTAGGGAATAAAATGTGTGGTGTGTGTGGTGTGTGTGGTGTGTGTGTGTGTGTGTGTGTGTGTGTGTGAGAAAGGGTGGAGAAAAGAACCTGAAAATAGCAAAGACTGGCTACAAAAGGTAATTTCTCAGGTTGGGAGTAGTGATGCACACCTTTGAATACAATTCTCAGGAGAAAGATGCAGGCAGATCTCTAAACTCTGTGAGTTTGAGGCCAGCCTGGTCTACATAGTGAGTTCTAGAACTACATAGACCCTGTCTCAAAAAAAAAAAAAAAAAAAAACAGAAAACTTTTGTACTTGGGTCTGTCCAAGCCAGTGGTGCGGCAGACTTTTAGGAGACTGCTGAGCTCGTTCTTACTGGTTTGCTTTGCCCCTGGTTTGGGGTAAATCACTTACATTCTCCAGGTCGTTAATGTCCTCGTCTGGCATGGAGGTGGTTTTAGATTTCTCCCATAACATTCAACAACAGGATCATTTGATTGTTTGAGTTGGTGTCTGTGAATTGGGGTCTCGTAGCTCTCAATTCCTGATTCCCTTGCCTCTACCTTCAAGTACAGCAGCTACAGGTGCACAGACCACACATGATTTATTCATTTCTGTGAGGTGCAGATTGTTTATTTTCATTGAGTTTCCTTGCTGTGTCTCTTATGGATGGACTGACCAGTGCCACTGATTCAGAGTTCTCTGTGACTTTCAGACTGTGACTCCTGTGACAAAGGTGCTCAGGAGTGGCGCAGGACACGCCTGTGTCGGTTACTGACAGCCGAGGTCAGCCATCACTCACATGGGTCAGACTCTCAGGAGTGTGCCTGGAGCCCAGAGCCCTCTGTAGTTAGCTCTCATTGTGATTGTGTGTCCGCTGGGGAAAGCCGCCTTCTATGCAGCCTCTCTGTTAAACTTTTTTTTTTAAAGGTTTTATGTAAGTACACTGTAGCTGTCTTCAGACACTCCAGAAGAGGGAGTCAGATCCCGTTACGGATGGTTGTGAGCCATCATGTGGTTGCTGGAATTTGAACTCAGGACCTTCAGAAGAGCAGTCAGTGCTCTTAACCACTGAGCCATCTCTCCAGCTCTCTGTTAAACTTTTAACCCTTTGATTATTTACTGTAATGTTTATTCACTATTAAATGTACCATATTCTTAAATCATCTATACTAATTTAGTTTTTTTTCAAGTTTTATAGATGTATTTAGACTTTCAAGATATTACCTAAAAAAGAATTCTAAGATCTTGAGGAGATGCAGCCTGTCATATACTATAGGGAAAATCCCAGTGGTCATTAAAGCTGATGACACTGGCCCCAAACAGGAAATCTGACAGATACACACATAGGCTAGGATGCAGCTCGGATGAGTCCAGACCTAGCTTTCACAAGGTCTTGGGTGTCTTCACCAAGACCATGTAAATCAGGTATGGTGGCTCACACCTGTAATTTTAGCACTTGGGTGATAGAAGCAGGAGGATCATCCTTAGCTATGTAGTGACTTTCAGGCCAGCCTGGACTACATGAGACCCTATCTCCACTGCTCCTAAAAAGTATATGTATAGCTTAGTTTTCTTTGAGACAAGGTCTTATGTAGCCCAGGCTGACCTCAAACTCCATATGTAGCTTGGAATTTGAAATCCCCTGCCTTTGCCTCCTAAATAAAAGGATTATAAGGATTATAGTTATACCTGGCAAGTTTAAGCGTATTTGAAGTAACATTTCAAAATGTATTCATGCATAGGACTTCTCTCTCTCTCTCTCTTTCTCTCTCTCTCTCTCTCTCTCTCTCTTCTCTCCTCCCTCTCTCTCTCTCCCTCCCTCTCTCTCTCTCTCTCAAGAGTTTGTTTCTTGGAACAGAATTTCACTACATAGCACAGGCTAGCCTACAACTCATGGTGGTTCTCCCAGATTACTGTCTGGGTGCTGTGATTACAGGTGTGCTGCCACACTGAGCCCTGGAACCTGTCTTTATTGAGCACTGTTAACATTTAGGACAGTTTTAGAAAACACTGGTCTAATGAATTCCCTGTGCTCTTTCCCCTGACTTATTTATAAAAGCTTTTCTGAACAGTTATTGTTGCTCAGTCCTATAATCCTGGCATTTAGGAGGCTGAGGCAGGTTGAGCAGCCTGGGTACAGAGCAAGGCTCTGTCTTAGAAACTCAACCAATTTTTTTTTCTTTTTCAAAAATACTTTAAATCATATTTCAAAGAGGATGATAGAGGATGATGTATTCTTCAAAGAGAAACTTAATTCTCATTTTTTTAAAAATAAGCTTGATGTTTTGAATTCACTTTTGTTATCTCTAGCTAATTTAGAAGAAATCGAAGATGGAAATTCTCTTGACTCCTCGATCCAGCAAGTGGTGGGAAGTGGAGGCCAGAGGGTCATCACCATAGTGACTGATGGAGTCCCTCTGGGTAACATCCAAACTTCAATCCCTACTGGAGGCATTGGCCAGCCATTTATTGTAACTATGCAAGACGGACAGCCCGGTGAGTTATACCCAATAGACAACTGCTTAGAGGTATTTTAGATCTGCCATATTCCCCTGAAAAGGAACAATAAGACAGATTGCAGGAGTCAGGGAGAGCCAGGAGAGGAGAGAACAAAGAAGCTGGAGAAGAAACAGGCATCAGCCCCTCCCCCAGGCTACGTTAGTTTCCTCAGGAGCTACAGTTTGTGAGTGGAAGTAAGTGCTCTTATCCACGTGTGTGCATGCCCGTGGGATCAGCACAGGGAAGGATGGGCCCCCTGGGGCTACACCGGAAACTTCTCAAAAACCAGGTCAGAAGACACAGTAGACACTGGGCAGTTAGGTGATTAGCACCAGGGAGGCAGAGGGAAGAGTATAGCTGCAAGTTCCGGGCTAGCCTGATCTACATAGTGAGTTTAGGGTCAACCAGGGCTGCAGAGTCAAAAAGATCTCACAAGACAGGCTGAGGATGCACTCAGTGTGTAGAGTACTTGTGTACCCTGCAAGAGAGAACCTCCACAGGTCAGGGAGAAAAGCTTCAGAAGGAGCCTAGCTTTCCCAACCCCCAGCCTCTAGAAAGTGGATTCTGTGAGGAACACAGGCATCTGTGGCCTACTGTAGGCACAGTTCTGGCAGGTGACTAAAGGACGGTACCTACTGGGTGTGCTGTGGACTTGTACAGGGAAGATGATCGAGGTCTAGAGGTCACTGCTGCAGACCAGGCTGAGCTCGAGTTGAGAGACGTGCCTGCGTCCGCCCGGAGCTCTGGGACACTCAAGACATTAAAGAGATACCACAGACAGTATATTGGGGGAATGTGGTGTGACTGGAGATTAGAGACACTAAAGAGAGATCGTAGAAAGCATGTGAGAGGGCATGAGGTGTGGGTTGGTGGTAGAACACTTGTCTGCCTTACAAGAATCCGTGCCCAATATATACTATTAAATTCACTTTTCTCTACTTAAAATCAAACAAGCCTTCTGTGTATATTGTGTGCTCATTTTCTCCCATTGGTGTGCTTTGCTTGTAGTTCTAACTGTGCCTGCTGGTCAGGTTGCAGAGGAGACAATAATTGAAGAGGAAGAAGAGGAAGAAGAGACATTGCCATTGGTGAAGAGGCCGAGGATGGCAGAGATGGCAAACAGTGCTGAGGAAATGAAGGTACTGGATGAATTCTCACCAGTGGGCGGAGAAGGAGGGAAGCGGGTGCCATGGTGATCAGGGCTAAAGCCCTCTTTATTTTTCTGTCTTCCATCTGGGAAGTCCACATGCAGGGACTCTTACTGTGGTGCCGCCGATTGCTTTACAGGAAGGCAGTGAAAGGGAGCTACTGCAGCAGCAGCTCCAGGAGGCCAACCGCAGGGCCCAGGAGTACAGGCACCAGCTCCTCAGGAAAGAGCAGGAGGCAGAGCAGTATCGGCTCAGGCTGGAGGCCATGGCGAGGCAGCAGCCCAACGGCGTTGATTTCACCGTGGTTGAGGAGGTAGCTGAAGTGGATGCTGTAGTGATGACAGAAGGAGACGAGGTAGAAAGAACGGCACAAGTGATGAAGTCAGGAAGGACCACGGAGCCTCACACCAGCATTTCCATGGAAACTGTTTCATCCTAACTCTACGGCCACAGCGTGTGCTCGCTCATCTTATTCTTTGTAAGAAGAAAGTACAGACCGCAAGTACTGTGTACACATGAGACTGTCCTTCAGGTAACAAGGGCAAGGCTCACAGCCTGGGCCTGGGGAGGCTGCGTGTGCAGCTGGAAAACTCAGAGCCACTTTAGGGGCATCTGAGGGACCAAAGGACCAGGACCAAATCTCTCGGCTCCTATCATTGCTTTAACAGGGCCCTGGGCATTGTGGGTTGATTTTTTTTTTAAATAGTTCGCTTTATATCAAAAGATTTTAAGATAATACTTGTAATGCACATACACCAAGAGCCTTTAATAATTATCTCTGAAAATTTTCAAGTGACTTAAAAATTTGCCTTAGATTTATGAAACTGATGAGGTTGTAGGAAGCACCTCCTGAGGAACAGTGAAGGATGCCGTCCATTTCCAGAGGAGCAGGCACCCAAGTTCTCCCCGATTAACTTGCTGAGAGGAAGTCTCTGAGCCAGGCACACAGCACACACCTGCGGGGCCAGCACTCGGGAAGCCGCAGCAGAGCGCTTTCTGAGGTCAGCTTGAGCTAAGAGGCCTTCACAGACGGGGCCAGCTATGGTGGAGCATGCCTTCAGTCCCAGCACTCGGGAAGTAGACACAGGCAGGCCTCTGTTGAGTTTAAGACCGTGTGTCTACATACCAAGTTCCAGGACAGCCAAGGCTCCACAGTGAGACCCTGTCTCCAAAAAAAGCAGAGCAAGCTGGAGTGGAGTGCTGGGTCCGGAGCACTGCTTCCTTTCCGGAGAGCCTGGGTTCCATTCTAGCCCCGAATCCAGCTGCTCACAGTTACATGTGGCTCCAGCTCCCAGGAATCCTGCCCTTCTCTGACATGTGCATAACCCACACATATACATTTATTATATAAATAAAATTTTTTAAATTAATAACAAAAAAAAATAAGTTAGTTGAATGCAGTGGTTCACACTTTGGGAACCTACAACAGGAAGATTGCTGTGAGTTTAAAGCCAGTTTGAATTCCACAGGTCAGCCTGGGCTACTGTGGGACCTTAATGCAAGAAAAACAATCAAGTGTCCTGGTGTGCACCTCTAATTCTAGTACTCAGGAGGTAGAGGCAGAAGAGTCTCTGTAAGTTTGAGGGCAGCCTAGTCATTAAAATAGGCATAGTGGTGCATCCTGTAATCCCAGCACTTGGGAGGTGAGGCAGAAGACCACTGTAAGTTAAAGGTCCACTTTGGCTTCAATAAGATCTTTCTCAAAAAATAACAACAAAAACCCAGACATGACCAGATAGAGTGGTGATAGCCTCCCATACCTGCACTTGGAGAGCAAAGGCAGGCTGGTCCTTGGGATTCTAACTAGCCTGGCCCACATGGTCAGTCCCAGGCTAGCAGGATTACTCTACCCTAACGAGGACTAGAAGGGAAACTAACCAACCCTGAGGATGTAGCTGTGGTAGGATGCAGTGCTCAGCTCAGTGTGCAGGGAAGCCCTGTGCGTATACAGTGAGGGTAGGGCAGTACAGGAGGACAAAGATGACGGCCATTGACCCCAGACTTAGCCCTGGAGAGAGGCTGTGCTGCCATGGGTAGTGCATGCAGAGCCACGCTGCCAGGCCCTGCTTCCAGGACACTATATGTTGTCTGGACTTTATAAAACTGCAGGCAGGAGGATCAGGTTCAAAGTTTTTTAAATTAATTTTCATTTGTTGCTATAACAGCATCTTGCTTCCAAACATCTATTTATATAAAATCAAGCTTAAAACTCTTTAAATTGCGGGGCGGTGGTGGCACACATCTTTAATCCCAGCACTCTGGGAGGCAGAGGCAGGCGAATTTCTGAGTTTGAGGCCAGTCTGGTCTACAGAGTGAGTTCCCGGACAGCCAGGGCTACACAGAGAAACCCTGTCTCAAAACACCAAAAAAAAAAAAAAAAAAAAAAAAAAAACTCTTTAAATTGTATAAAATTTGGCCAAATTTTCTATGTCACATGGGACACTGGTGCTTTCTGTAGCACTTAACATCCTGTCAAAAACAAAGGAGTGTGGCAGGGCATTGCTGCTTCTATTAGTGTGGCCATCGAGTCTGTGCCTACAGTGCTCAAGTGACAAAGGGCGGGTGTCACTGCCACAGTACAGCGCCACACACGGAGGCCTTTGCTGACCTCCCCTCCCTTACTCCATTCATTCTGTCTGCTCAGACACTTTTGAAATATTTTCAGTGCTAAGTTTTTGAGAAAGGGTTGGGGCAGCTCTCTCTCTCTCATCTGAAGTATGTGTGTTTGTGTAGCTGGACACAGTACTCATGCCTGCTAGCAGTCAGGAGCTACAGGGGGAGGTGGACATGAATTAAAGGCCAGCATGAATGACAGTGTGTGACCCTGTCTCAAAACTACAAAAGCAAGGCAGTTGAACATTGTGTCTCCTGCCTGTAATCCATCTCCACTCAGAGGGTCACTGGAGTCTCAAGATGAGACTTTTAGGCAACAGAGTGAGATCTACTCTAGGGTAGCATGGACCACAGAGACTATATATAGTCCAGGAGGAGAACTCTTGGATGTCGTTTTCTGGGGTCCTAGGTTCAATCCCCAGGACTGCAAAAACCAGTATTTAAACATTTTTTAAACAAGATGCAATAATGCACCTCTACAATCCCAGAACTGGGCAGGGGAGGCAAGAGGTCAGAGGCTAAGGGTCAGCCTTGGTGATTTCTCAAGTTTGAGGCTTGCTTACACCCTGTCTCCCCAACAAGGGAGAGTAATGAGAGCTCAGAGAGGGGGTGGGGGTGGGTAGCGGGTAACGTAGACTTGCTTGCTTTATTGCAAATTAGAAGAAATCAGAGGGATATGTGCCAAATACACATTTGAATGACTGTTGAGAACATGGTTTCCTGATTAGTGATCATGAGGAAAACATGCATTTTTAACCTGGGAAAAGCTTGGCAGTTAACATGGTTCTATTTACTTTGATTAGTGAAATAATTTGTTGCAGTGTTCCAGAGGTATAGAATCATTTTTGGTTCCAAATAGACTGAAAACATAATTCTCCAAATCACATTTAACAAAATTGACTATTAAAGGTTTATAGACAAAAATAGTCATTTTGAAATTAACCTTGACTGCTGGCACTGTGGCTTGGTCTGCCCACAGATCCAAGCATCTGGTTTATCTGGTATGTTGAGAGTGTTGTGGACACACAGGAAGGAGCTGTGTGCAGCTGTGGAGTCTCCTGTTTGCAGGACTCTTCCGAGCCACCCTGGGGATCAGATGGGGTGCTGGCAGTAAGCTGTTGGGGGTGGCTTCAGAGCCTTGGTAAGGAGAGGCAGCAAGTTTCTTTGTAGGTGGCTTTTGTTTGCATTCTTAGAGCACACGTTGACTTTAATTTCCTTCCTTCCTTTAAAGGAATAGGTGCTAATTCTGCAGAGGATAACCACACCTAACCACCTCGTTATCTTGAGTAGTAACTGTGGGGGTAGGATCTGTCCACCTAGTCCTCCCTTCTGAGCAGAGCTTCTTTCTACCTTTAGGGAGGACTGGTTCCAAGTCACTTTTGAACATGAGGTTTCTGAGATAGAAAAGGAGAGATGGACAATGTCTGAAAGAGGTTGGCAGGAGGGAAGCTCTCTTTTATTTACTGTAATAGATGCTTATCAGCTCAGAAAGGAAGCAGGCTTTACTTTTTGATTAGGCTGCTAGAGTGTGAGTGCGGGGTGGGAGGGCGGTTCCAGCCGGTTAGAGATTAAGTATTGCATAGTCAGGCACTGAGGATGCAGAGCTAGAGCCAGCCCAGGCTGCTAGTGCCCACTCTAACAAACCGTGCGTGGGCTCCGGTGCACCTGAATCCCTAGTCCTCTAGCAGGACGAGGCAGGAGGATCGCTGGGCTTGCTGGCTGCCAGCCTCGCCACAAAGGTGAACTTGAGGTTCAGGGAGAGATGCTGTCTCACGTGAATAGGCAGAAGGTAGTGAAGGCGGACACGACGTTCCCTTTGCCCTAGATATCTGAACCTGGACACACACGTGCACATACACTACACTCACATATATACAGCACACACAAACACAAATAAGTAGAAATTAAACATTGAATACATTGACACCATTCCATGACATCACATAACCTTCCAAGTCAGCCACTTTCGTTTATGGCTCTTTTAAAAACTGGGCTCCACTCTGTAGCCCAGACTGGCCTGGGACTTCTGCCTCCGCCTCGTGAGTGCTAGGACTATAGGGGTGAGCGGCTCCACCTGGCTTGGGTTGGTTGAGAAGATGACTCTTAGATCTTCTGAGTTAAGGCATCTCAGCAGATGAGTGAGAATCGCGCGGCAGAGGAGGTGTTGAGCTGCGACTGGAGCTGGGAGGCGGCCAGGCCTAGGCCTCACGGTGCAGCCGCTGCAGGGGACAGCGTTAAGTCAGGGCTGCAGATCAGTGCAGTTCATTGTAGACCCTACTTTTGCATCTTGGTTGTAAGAGAAAAAAAAAATGTTACAATTTCTGTTCTTCCTGGCTTCGGGAAATTCATGACAAATATATAAGTGTGCCTTCCCTCCATGTCCCCGCCCTGGGGAGCCACATTACTGCAGACCTCATGGCTGGCAGGAGAAAGCAGCTTTCTGGGGTTTTTGCTCTGAACTCTGTGCCTTAAAAGATGCTTTTCTGTCCGATACATATTTACATTTTTTTTGTTTTATTTCTAAACAGTCTCACTATGTAGCTCCAGCTGCCTGGAGCTTGCTGTGTAGACCAGGCTGGCTCAAATGTATAAAATGGCCCTGCTTCTGCCTCCACCTCCCAGGTGCTGGGATCAAAGGCACCTGGCAGCAGACGGTTTTATATCTCTTTGCTGGGTGCATATTAGTGTATTTGTATGTAAATACATAATGGGTTTTCCTCAGTTTTCTCTTTGAGGTTCAGCTCTAAATTATCTGGGATAACCTGGAAGCTTTATTAAGTCACATAGAGCAGGTTTCTTTGAATTCCCTTGATCCAAGGGTGGGTACATGGGATGCTGCAGGGGTGGGGGGAAGGCTCTGGGGAGCACTGGGAAGGATCATCGTGGGAGTTGAGGCCCAAGGAGGTAGGCCGTGCTCGTGGGGAAGCAAGCAAAGGCACCAGGGGTCACAGTGAGCTGCCCGCCATGACCATGCGGTGACGGGTCACAGTGAGCCAGGCTCAGGGCACACACCTTTACTATCGGCACTCAGCAGGCAGAGCCAGGTGCATCTGAGTTCCAGGCCAGCAAGGGCTGTACAGTGAGACCCCATCTCACGTCAGCTTCCAGGAAAGCCCAGGTGAGGGGCTGTGGACGGACAGACGCCCTGGGCTCTGCATTCCCAGTCAGAATCTCATGCTGACAAAGAACTCCTTCTGAGAAGGCTGAACAGTCATCCCTGAGAAGACTGAGGTAATCATCCCTGACTTCAGCCACTTACAGTCTGTAAGAGCTGAGGCACATGGGGAACTCTAGTCAGAAGTTCAACAGTGAGCAGGAGTCACTTTTTGTCCCAATTTATTGGAGACCAGCTTGCTGCTCTCTACTCGAGCAGATGACTTTACGCCAAGACCACCAGCATGCACTTTAAGCTCTTACCTCTGTTTTGTGGGGGTTTTTTTTCTTCTTTGAATTGGGGTCTCACTCTAGCCCAGGTTAGCCCAGGACTCCCAGTACTTCTTACACCTTCATTCCCCCTGTACTAGGATTACAGACGGAACCACCATGCCGCACTGGGTCTAGCTCCAGCTGCTGTGTGCCTCTACCCTTTTTGGAGTTTGTATTCCTGTTACTCTCTTTACCAGGAGACCAAAAGCAAGGAGGATGTGAATTAGAATTAAATAACTCTGAGCCTCTGGTGCTGCCCTTTCAAAGGTTTTAACCTCTCTAGGGTTAGGGGGAGAAAGATAATTCCTCAACTCTATACAAGTAATTAGGCTTGTTACTAGCAGGAAATTGTCCCCTTCTGTTCCTGCCATCTCAGGCTCTTGTCTTTGGACGGCTTTGCCAGGCACTGGAACGCGGTCAGTCAGCCGGTCACCTCTAATCTGTGGACTTTCTCTTTCTCTCCTCCTTCCCAACCACATATTTCCTTCTGAGGTGATTTGTTTCTGAGATTTAACTAAGTTATACTCTGTATTCCCACTTAGTTTCTGACATCTTGCTATGTCAACTGTTACGGTAGCACCTCTGCTCCCTGGCCCAGTGTGTCCTCTGCCAAGGCCGTGTAGGAGTGGGTGTCCCGGGATCCTTTTCACAGTGTCCTCTTGTTTCTCAAGTTGTCTGGCAGCTTTATGTACAGTAAACTTT
Organism: Apodemus sylvaticus; assembly: GCF_947179515.1. NCBI lineage: Eukaryota > Metazoa > Chordata > Mammalia > Rodentia > Muridae > Apodemus > Apodemus sylvaticus. The sequence goes on from NC_067475.1 coordinate 68,693,977, forward strand.
CAGGAAAACATGTTTCCTTTTTTTGGATAAAACTGATGAGCAAGCTTCTATGTCCATGTGTGTGGCTGCACATCTATGTAGATATCCCTATGTAGATCTATGGTATACATATGTAGATCTATAGTATATATACAATTTTGTACTATCATTTAAAATAAAGACTTTTCTTAATAAAATGTCAGTGTTGTTGACTTCTTTACACCTTGGTAGAAAATGTCCCTACTGTCTGCTACCCTGAGCCAGTCCAACTGGGTGTGGTGCAAGCCTGCAAGGCCGGCGCTTCACTCTGGCCTTGGTTTCTTTTTTATTTTATTTTGAGACAGGGCTTCTCTGTGTAGCCTTAGTTGTCCTGGAACTCACTCTACAGACCACACCGGCCTTGAGCTCAGAGACCCCCTACCTCTGTGGGACTATATGCACGCACCACCACACCCACTGACTGCTTCATTCACGTGTGAGAAACATCACAGTGAAGGACGCTAAGTATGAACAGGACTAAACAGTATTGCCACCATCTTGGGGCAATCAACTGTGCCCCTTTGCTGCCCAAAGATCATTCCAGCTGGGCGTATTGACAGTTTGACTGCCCTGCACTGAGAGAGAGAGGGGCATGAGGGTCTCACCTGATGTAGCTGGCTCCTTACCACCTATTGTAGGTAAGTGTGAAAGGCCACCCCTCAGGTGCCACCCCTCACCCCTAGGTGCCGCCCCTCACCTGTGCTCGGGAGGAACACCAGTTCACTCGTGGTTTGCCACTGGGACCTTAGAAGGCATTTTTAGCAGCACTCCCATAGAAGCAGCTCAGCGTTAAAATCTCAGTCCTCCAATGAGGGAGGAAGTAGAGCCAGGACAATCCCAGAAAGCCTGAGGGCCTCCTAACTTGGCATACAGAGTAGCAAACCTGAAACCCACAATTGAGCTATGGTACACATGCGCCCATACTCACATTCAAACCCAAGCGTGATCATACAAAATAAATACTTTTAATGAAAAAGGCTGGAGCACTCACTCAGTGGTTAAGACCACATGCCGCTCTTCAGCGGCCCAAGTGTGGCTCCCGGTGCCCACGTTAGACAGCTCGCAACTGCCGGGAACCCAGCAGCAAGGGAGGCCTTTAGCCTGGAGGCACCTGCTCTCACATGCACATATCACACACATACACAACAAATTAATCTCTTTAAAGATGTTTGACTCCTGCCGGGGCTGGCCGTGCAGCTAGCTCTGGTGGTGAGCGTATTTGTCTACTATGCACAAGGCCCTGGGCGTGAGCCTCATGATATCATAAGATAAGGCATGGGGTGCACGCCTGTAAGCCCACACTCTCGGGTGGAAGCAGGATAAACCCAGGGCCGTCCTTGGTCATAGGCTGGAGGGAAGCTGAGGATGTACACTGGCATGGCACACGTGAGGCCCTGGGCTCAGTGTCAGTGGGGGTGAGGTGGGGGTAGGAGGATGACACGAAAGACAAAACCACAAGCTAAGGACCTGCATTCAACAGCTAGCTTCTTAGCTGGTGCGGTAGTGCGGCCCAGCCCTCAGAAGAGAGGCAAGAAGGGGCTGAGGCCAGCTCCTACCTACATCTGCAGGCAGGTGCGCCAGGTCAGTAAGTAGGAAACCAAACTCTCCCATGAACTATGCTCAGGGTCGGTAGATTTCCCTTTGGCAAATATGTATGGCCTGCAAATACCACACAATAACCTTGAGGTTACTGAAGCACTATAGATATGATCATCACTTGGCGGAAGGGGAAAGTAGGAGCTTGAGGAGCCTTGAGAAACAAAGAACAGTGTGTTGAATAAAAGCCTGGTGAGAGAAATCACCAGGCAGTAGGGAGGTGGGGTGGACGAGAGATAGGAGTTCTCTGCACGGGACCTTAGCCGAAAGGCAGAGAGCACGGGACAGCGGAGAGGAAAGCCACTGGATGCCTGCTGTGCTACAGACATTCTGTGCAAGATGTTTATTAGATTCCAGAGTAAGTTATGGCCATGGGTAGCTCCTGAGCACAAGCACGGGGCTAGTCGGTGCCTAACCAGACCTAAAGCTTAGAAAGCTATGGGAAAGCCAGACAGTGGTGGCACACGCCTGTAATCCCAGCACTCTGGGAGGCAGAGGCAGGCAGATTTCTGAGTTCGAGGCCAGCCTGGTCTACAGAGAAACCCTGTCTCGAAAAAACCAAATCCAAAAAACCAAAAAAAAAAAAAAAAAAAAAAAAAAAAAAAAAAAAAAAAGAAGAAGAAGGAAGGAAGGAAGAAGAAAGAAAGAAAAAGTTATGGGAAGCCCTGCACCGGAGCACATGCTTTATTAAACCCAGCACCAAATTTGATTTCTAGCACCCACTTTGGTCAGTTTACAACCACCTGCAGCTCCAGGGGATCAAAGTCTCCTCTGGTATCTATGCAGGGTGTATCAGTACATACTGATAGTTACACATGGATACAAATAAAATAAATCTGAATGAGTTTTTTGTTTGTTTGTTTGGGTGGGTGGTTTGGTTTTTTCAAGACAGGGCTTCTCTTTATAGCCCTGGCTGTCCTGGAACTCACTCTGTAGACTAGGCTGGCCTCGTACTCAGAAATCTGCCTGCCTCTGCCTCCCAGAGTGCTGGGATTACAGGTGTGTGCCACCACCGCCCAGCCTGAATGAGTTATTAAAATGGTTTCATCTTTTTTTTTTTATGTGAATGGGTAAGTTTTGCCTTGAATGTGTGTCTGTGTTCCGCATGTATGTGCATGCAGTACCTATGGAGACCAGAAGAAGGTGTCAGATCTCCTGGGACTGGACTTACAGACCCATCTGGGTCCTCTGTAAGAGCAGGCAGAGCTCCTAACTGCTGAGCAGTTTCACCAGCCTCTTTAAGAAAAAAAAAGTTTAGGGAAAGTTATAGTAAAGACGGGATGTTGGAGAGAGAGACACCCCCCCCCCCACCCCGTACTGTGATGGTTGGCACTGACTGTCAACTTGACAGGACTTAGAATCACTTAAGACACAAGCTTCTGGGCATGCCTGTGAGGGAGCTTCTGGATTGGGTTATTTGAGGTAGAAAGACCCACACTAATGTGGGTGGCATCACTCCATGGGCTAAGGTCCCAGACTGAATAAAAAGGCTTGGTGGCAAAGCGCCTTTATTGGCTGAGCCAACTAGTTGGACTGCTTTAGACATCCAAATTCATCTCAAATTGCATTTAAGGAACTAGAGGTGGGGCTTGAGAGATGGCTCAGCAGTTAAGAGTGTATTTACTGCTCTTGCAGAGAATCCCAGGTTTGATTCTCTGCATGATGGCCCATAACTATTGGTTAACTCCAGTTGCAGGAAGTCCAGGATATGACATCTTCTGCCCTCTGCAGGCACCAGGTATACACATGGTACACAGATGCATGTAAGCAAAACACTCATACACCTAAAATAAAATCTTTAAAAATGTTTTAAAATCAGAAACAGGCCAGGGAGATTGCTCGGTGGTTAAGAGCACTGGCTGTTCTTCCAGAGGACCCAGGTTCCATTCCTAGCACCACATGGCAACTCATAACCACCTATAACTCTAGTTCCAGGGGATCTGATGCCCTTTTCTAGTCTCTGTAGAAACCAGGCACACATGTAGTACGCAGACATACAAGCACACAAAACACAACTACATGTAAAAGCAAGTGGCACTTTAAAAAGTCAGAAACGAACATAACAGACGGAAATAAGTATCGGTGTAGAACTCCTCGGGCTCCCTCTCTTGAGGTCACCCTGGCTTCCATGAATTCCCTAAGTCACCACTCCTCCGAAGACAATTTCTACCTCCAGTTTCCACACCCAGTGAGCCTCTCTCTCTCTCTCTCTCTCTCTCTCTCTCTCTCTCTCTGACAAGTCTCACTATAATCCAGTCTGTCCTCTAATTCACAGCAATCCTACTGCCTCAGCCTGCTGAGTAGCTGGATCACAAATATATGTCACTAAATCTGGCTTTGTGTATATAACCTTTCTTTCTCCTTTGTTTCTTTCTTTGTTTCTTTGTTTCTTTCTTTCTGTCCATCTCTCTCTCCCCTTCCTTCCTTCTTTCCTTTTTTCCTTTCCTTTCCTTTTTTATCTTTTCTTTACTGAAATAGAGTCTCCTGTTTCTCAGGCTAGCCTCAAATTCAGTGCCCAGCATTATCTTGAACTTCTGATCCCACATCCCTCCTGGTGCTGGGATTACAACCCCTGCATCTGTTACCCAGTACTAGGATCAAACGCAGAGCTTCAGGCTTGCTAAGCACGCAGTCTGTCTGAGCTGAATAACCTCAAACTTAAGAAGGAGTCAACAGTTCTAAAGGGTCATCTGCTGGGTCAAATGGCAATGATTCATACCTGTGTGCTCCAAAGCTTGGGGTGGCAGCGGTAAGACACAACAAACTTGAGTAATAAATAGCTCGGGCCCTTGTGACTCTGCCCCTAAAGAACCCAAGATGCCGAACAGCTTTTGAAGCTCTCTTGATTGTGGAACCTTTTGAGTCTCAGGTCCCCAAAGCCTTAGACACCTGATGGCTTCAGCCTGCTGAGGCCCTGCTTTCCCCATAATCTCCTAGGATGCCTCTGAGAAATTAGCTCAGAGATCCCTGAGGATGAGGCTCCTGGCATATCCTGCTTTTCCTAATAACAAAGCAGACCGATATTGTGATGTTTAAAGACTGCCTATTAGAAGTGGAGACGTACACACACCCGTAATCCCAGATCTTAGGAGACAGAGGCAGGAGAGTCAGAAGTTCAAGGCCAGCCTGGGATACATGAGACCCTGAAAAAAGCAGAAACAAAACTCCGCCAAGCAGATGTTTAAATTGAACTTAAAGGATGTTTGTCTGTCTTTCCATTTCTAGCAATAATGTCTACAACTATCCCTTAATTTATTATCCACTATTATAATCTGCCAGGAGAAAGTTTTCATGAGTAAAAAGGGATTGCTTCTTTGGTGGTGGCCTATGTTATTTTGGGCAAATAACCATGTTCTACAGAACACTTAACTGTGGGCTTTGGGGAGATGGTGAGGGAAGCTGTGTTGCCCAAGCTTGCCCTGGCTTCACAATGTTCCTGACTCAGACTCAAGGGAGTGAGGTAACAGAGGCCCACCACACACCTACCTAACCTGCTTGGTTTAAGCCTTACAAGTCTCTGTTATCCTATGTTCTTTCCATTCCTTAGAAAAGAAATTGAGACCCGGGCATAGTGGCACACACTTTTGATCCCAGCACTTGGGAAGTAGAGGCGGGCAGATTTGAGTTGGAGGCCAGCCTGGTCTACAGAGTAAGTTCCAGAACAGCCAAAGCTTCAGAGAGAAAGTTCATGTTTATGGGATGGGGTGGGGGAGGGTGGGTGCTTGGAGAGGTTTAGTTAAACAACAAAAGGTTTCAAGGAAGGGCTAAAGACTTGCTTTTACTACAATACAGTTGCCTTCACCTGCTCTGAGCTCCCAGCTAGAGAAGTGAACATTCTCTTCAAACCACTGATAAATGAACAGAGCAGGACATTGAACTGTAAACTGCTGCTGCCCTCAAAGAATCCACGACTAAAGCTGAGCTGTGGCTTCACAACGGCATTTATCTACACCTGGGAGGGACCTGGATTTGTTGGGGAAAAACTATGAGTACTGAACAGAGATTTTTCATCATTATTTCCTAAATAGATGGTACAACATATATTCACACTGGGAAGCTCACAGAACTTGTGAGTCTACGGCTGCTGGAGGTCCATTCAAGAATAGCACCTACCACACACTAGAGGACAAGCTTGTTTCAAAAGAACAAAAACAAAACATGAGGGCGTTTACGTTGCACTAGGCATTGTTAAGTAGCCTAGAGATGACTTAAAGTATACCACAGGCTGGGCATGGGTCACATGAAAATACCATGCCCTTTTATATTAGGGACTTGAATGTCCACAGACTTCTTATAGATGTGGTAACTGTTCTAGAATCAATCTCATATAGACATTGGGAGATAACTGTACTTTCTTTTCTGTGGCTGGGTCTTTCTCTGTCGCCCTGGCTGGCCAGATCTTCCTTATGTATATCAGCTCTGTGCCTTCCAAGTGCTGCAGTCGGTTTAATTCTTTACAAATCTGCTTTTATTTGGGAGTTGATTTTGGCTCTCATAGTTTAGACCAATCTCAAACCTGTTATTTGAGCAACCTTTTCTCCTGTTCTGTCTTCTTCCCTCTTTCCTGATACCACCTTACATCATAGCCCCAGCTGCCCTCCAATTTCCCAGACCTCCTGCCTCTTTCCAGAGTGCTGGAATTCTAGGTGTGCGCCACCAACCATGTCTTGTGATGCTTGGATTAAAACTGAGAGTTGTCAGTACATGCTCACCATGCCTTCTACCAATGGAGCTGTATCCCAGCCCTCTCTCATCTCTTCAGGATTTGTGAGAGAGATTGGGGGGGGCTGCTCACAAAGCACACATGTGGACGTGGGGGCGATCAGTTTAGAGAGTTCTCTTTCCACCATGAGCTTCTGGTCACTAGACCAGGCAGGCAAGCACTTTACCTGCTGAACCATCTTGTTCTCCCTCTCCATCTTTTGAGAGGGACTAGCTCTAGCACAGCATTCAGGATCCTCATGCTGCGCGTACAGGTGTACCCCGCATGCTGAGTGTACAGGTGTACCCCGCATGCTGAGTGTACAGGTGTACCCCGCATGCTGAGTGTACAGGTGTACCCCGCATGCTGAGTGTACAGGTGTACCCCGCATGCTGCGTGTACAGGTGTACCCTGCACTGGCTAGCATGCTTCGAAGAGATTAACCGGCCAGGTGACTGAAAGAGACATCTCCTCTTCCTTGTCCCTCAGCACTGTTTAGGACACTAGCACCAGTCCATTAAGGTCCCCAAGGAGTAACAAACTGAACCTGACAAAAAAGGTCCAGGCTAAGAGATGTTAAATCCTGAAGGATCCTGGCTTAACTGAACTGCGTTAAGACACATAAGGGTTAAAAAACCTCGAAGGAGAAAAATATCTCTAAGTCGAATTTATAGTACAAAGGGAAACTGTCTAGTAAAAGCTGACCACAAAAGTTGGTATACACAGCCTAGTGAGACAGGAGGAACCACCATTTCCGGATTTCTCTTTTACAAGCATTTGCACATTATAGTACTTGAGCCTCTCGACCCTATTATTTCAGAAGCGAAAGGAAGCTTAAGGCAGTTGCCATCCCAAAGGTAAAGATGAAGAGGTAAACAATACACTTAGAACTATTGGCCAAATGGTTCTCAGAACATTCAAGCAACCAGAGAACTGGGGGCTTGCCCAGCCGCAGGGTTGGTCGGACCTCTAGGAGGCGCCAACGGGAAGCGGCCTGGAGCTGGAGCAGAGCAGACAGCGTCGACACGCGCTGCCAAATTCCCTCAAATCCTCCAGCGCTGCCAGCACCCACGCGAGGCTTTAAGTGGTCCTAGCGGCAGGGCGGTGGGTGGGACAGGCGTTCCGGGTCATCCCTCCCTTTGATCCCCAGGATACTGTGCAGCTCTCTGCAGCCAGAGTCCCGGAGCATCGCGATGGACACACTTTAGTCTCTCCGGCCCTGGAAACCAACCAACCCTCGCCTGTTCCGGGGCGCATCTTCTGCGGGCTTTTGTTGTCTGGCTTTGCAGCCTACCGCTCAAGCACCCCAAATTCTTCTAAGCCAAGTTCTCTCTCTAGGACAAGATTTGCTGATGTGAAATTCAAATCACGCAGCAGCTTCGTTTTATTTCTCCAAAAGTTCCCTCTCCCACCCCGTAGTGTAGGCCGTGGAAAGGTGCCTGACCTCTATCCGGAAACGTGCGGGGCGCCCTTCCCAGCACCCCGTCCGTACCGCTGCTCCCCTGGGCCCCGGCCCATCCCGCACACACCAGGTCCTTTGCTTGCCTCCTTCAGGAACCCTTGCCTGATTAACCCCGGTGGGACACCCGCCAAGCCGATTGCTCCGGGGACACCTGGGGGCCGAGCTCAAGCGGAGGCAGACTTTCAGGAGCACCGGGACCCAAAGGGCCGGCGCTCCCGCCCTCCTTCCCCTCCCGCGCCGCGAGGAAAGTCAGGCAGCGGCTGGGGGACAGGGCTGTATTGGGAAGCGGGGGCTCCTACACAGTAGGAGGAGGCACGTCCCGGCCCCGGGAGGCCCGAGGACTCTGTACACAGCGCGCGGCTCCAGCCCCGGCCGGCCCGCCCGGGGCTCAGTCCGCGGGAGTCCGGAGCGGCGACTTAAGGCAGCGTGGCTGGAAGGGAGCGGGGAATGGGAGTCGGCCAGGTCCCCTGAAACGCTGGCGCTCCGAGCGGCGAGCTCCTCGCCAGAGGGCAGGGGGAAAGACAGTCAATAAATAAACCGAGGCGAGGGGGGCCCCGGGAGACTCTCGGAGTCCGGGAAGGCCGGCGGCCTCCAGCGCCTCGACGGGCGCTAGCAGCTTCTGTCAGAAGTTAAAATGGCCGCCGTGCGGGGCGGGCTGCGGCGGGGAGGCGAGGGGCGGCTTGGGCGACAGCGGAGACTTCACGTCCACCCTCTTCAGCGAGCGGCCGCGGTGGCCGTCGGGCCGGCCCAGGTACAGGAGGTGCCGCCCGGGCCCCCCGGAGTACCTGGCCGGGCCTCCCGAGGGGACTCGCGTGAGCAGGCCCGGGGGCGCCCGGTGAGTGGGGAAGGGCACCCTGCGGCTGCCGCCGACGCCCAGGCGCGGAGCCGGGGCCGAGAGAGCAGGCCGGCCGCTCGGCGCCGCGCGCTTGCCGTCGGGCGGCACGTCGAGCCTCAGCGGCGGCACGCCATCCCGCGGCATCGGGCTGGAGTCCACGAACAGGGCGGCGCCGGGCTCCGAGGCAGGGGGCCGGGAGGTGAACGGGGCGGGGGCGACAGGTTCGCTGCCCTTCCTGGGCGGCTGCGGGCCGTGCAGGTAGCGCAGCAGTTCCTCCAGCGTGGTCACCTCTACGGCCTGCCCCGGGCAGCCAGGGGGCGGCGGCCTCACCAGCACGCGCGGGGCGGGCCCGCCCGCCGCGCTGCAGCCCCGAGAGCGGCCTGGGCCCTCCGAGGCGTTGTTCCCGTTCTGGTTCCACTCCCAGGGACCCCCGGAAGCGCGGAGGTGCTTCACCGGCAGCTCGGGCGTCGTCTCCGGGGTGGGCAGGCAGGCCAGCTCCGGTGGGGATCCGCCCTCGGGCGGAGGCAGGAAGGTAGTGTAGAGCTGGGGCGTTTGCGCTGCATCTCCATCCTTGGGCGGAGGCGGGGGCTCAGGACCGCCACCGTGCAGCCGCGCCAGACTGCGAAGGGAGAGGGGGCGCGGCAGCCCCGGGGTCTCGATGTCCTTGCTCCGGCGGCGGTTCGCGCGACGACAAGCACAGGACACCAAGAGGCCGGAGACTGAGGCGCCCAAAGCGAAGGCGGCCGCCACACAGGCCAGGAGGAGTGGGATGGGGATGGATCGGGAGGCTGAGGCTGGGGGAAGGTCCCTGCGCACGCCTGCCGACCGAGAGGGAGGGAGGAGGCTCAGCTTTAGGGTAGGTGATGCACAGAACAGGCACAGGCGAGGCCAACAGCAAGTTTTCATGCTGCCTCTCAGCTTCACTCCACAGTCTCAGGATTCCTAAACACACAGGCTAGAGCACGGGTCTGGGGTATTCCCCATACCAGTTGTAGCCCCTGTAGCCATGCCAAGAATAACTGCCAAATTGCCTGTGCAGGGCACTGGCTGGGATGTCCAGCTGTGGTGAAGGGAGGTTCCAAACAGGCGTTAGTGGGCAGCAAACACCATTCAGGACCCGGCTTAGAACTCTGAGACAGCAGTTCCACACTGCAATACTGTCCCTCCCAGGTGATCCCCTTACCCTGCGTGTGAGCTCCAAGAGTGGAAGACTGGGGCCCTGGGTGGGCATCACTGGGGGAACTGGGGGTCTCAGGGGAAGGGCCAGGACCCAGAAGCACTGGTAACAGAGACCAGGTCAGAGCCAGTGAGACGTTTGCTCTCCACCCGTGATACCACCGAGAGCCCCCCACCCCTCTGGAACCCAGGAGTCCACAATTCCAGTGTCTCGTCTGACTGTTCAAGGTCTGCTTATAGCCCGAACGGATTTGGTTGCTAAGAAACAGAAAAGGACACTGAGGCCAGAAGACTCACCGTAAGCAGAGTCTCCAGGGCCAGACTGACTCCCCGTTGCCCCGTCTATGAGAGAGAGGGTAAGAAGGAGGGAAAGGGGAAGTTTCATGAGGAACTGAGAGAGGTAACTGGTACAGCTGCTGAGAAAGGCGAATGCCTGAGCCTGGGATGTTGTCAGTCGCCATCACAGTCATCTGGATGTGTCTGCGGCTGCGGCTGCAACTGACCCCTGGGTTTACCTTCGCAGTCACCATGCTCCGTGGATTCCTGGTTCCTAGTCAGATCCACATCAGTCCTAGAAGGAAGAGGAGGCGGCTCACTGTGGCTCTACACTTCGCTCTGCACTCTCCTCAGGAGCCCCGGGGGCTTCTCACTTACCCACCAGGTCCCCTGATATTCACACAGCCTCTGAATCGATGCCATCCACAGTATGGGTCCAGAGAAGCCAGGCAGCTCCTAGGGGAAACTGAGTTGTGTGGGGCTGCTACCCCTGCACTCACCAGTGCCCTCTACTCACTCTAGCTATGAGAGGCTCCCCCACCCCAATATTTCCATCCCATCCACCCCAATCTGCTCCAGACTACCCAAGGTACCCCACCCTCTCCTCCATTTCCTTGCCCTCCTGAAGACTCGGGGATTTTTCTGAGCTCCTACTAACCCAGGAAGTGTAGCCAGGCAGCTCTAACCTTTGGTTCCTCTCACCTCTGACACGCTCCGTGCCGGGCACAGCGGCTGAGAGAGAGGTAGACGATGCATCCAGGAAAGGCCACAAAGAGCCTGTGGCCCTCAGAGTCCAGCTCCAGCCCTATGATCCGCCGCGCAGCTCTGGGGGACCGCTTCCCGCTGCACCTAATTTGATGCCATAAGCAGTCAGAATGGGGACAGCAAGGCTGCCTGTCCCCAAAAGAGTCGATGGGAAGAAAGAAGTGATAGGTGGAGAAGGTGCGCAGAACAACTCAGCACAACCCATGGGACCACCCTACCCAACAGTGGGGCCTTCTCACCAAGTCCCTTTCCCTACCTCAAGCCTCTAATTCTGCCAAGCCAGCACTGGAGTACCCAACCTTTGCTCCATCCCCACCCCCTGCCCCCACAAAGGACTCACCGGGCATGGCTGTAGGCATCAATCTCTTCCAAAATGATAGGCTCAGGTCCCACAAACTGTCCTCCGGGAGGTAGCACCTTCAGCACTGTCCCATCATTGGTACCAAGAAACAGGACTGTAGTATTTCTGTGGGGACCAGCCGTACCGTCCACAGCTACCTGGGTCAGCAGCGCCCTGGAGCGATGGATAGGCTTCAGGTGAGGACAGCTCTCCTGCCTAGTGACACTCGGGAGGTTCCAGGGGCACCCAGATGCCCTGCTGCCCACTCTTACTGCTGTACAGGTCCTCACCCGACGGATTCACCTCATGGACGACACAAGAGAAAGAAGGGAGAGGCTGAGGGCAGGAGGCGGAGATCACCTGCTAGTCAGAGTGAGGAGTGGCTGATGGGTGGCGGGTGGCACAGCGGGGTCCAGCAGCGGGTGGGCCTTGATGAAGAGCAGCACGTCGTCAGGCAGGTCTTGAGAGGACGGGAACAAAGCAGCCGCACCCACACCTGCACAGGACCCTGGCCTGGTGGGCACATGGGGAGGGCAGCCTTAGGGCGGAGACCTGATGTTAAGTTCTGGGCCCTTCCCCCCCGCACCTCCCTCCCCCAGGCTCAAACATGGCCCACTACCTTTACCCCCTGCAAGCAGACACACTTGCACTATTTCTTCCCTCCCCTGTCCTCCTTTGTCCAGCCCATGCTTGTTCTTTGGGCCAGTGGCCTCCTTAGACCCCAACATTAAGAGCAGGAATTGCTTCTGCCTCCTCCATACTGGGTACCTGGGTGAGGGGACCTTGTCCTCAGACACAGGCGCCCAGGCCCCATCCAGACTCCTCTGCTCCTTGAACCTTCCCTCAAAGCCACGTTCAATATCATCTAGGTAGAAGGCGCAGACTGCAGACCCCGGGATGCTGAGGGAGCCAGAAAAGATGCAAGGTAGATGTTGACAGGGACTGCACAGCTCCTGCCAGGTAAGAAGCGACAGCTGCCCTTCGTGCACCACGTTAGATAGAGGCAGTTAGCAGTGGGACGGCGGCCTCAGGAGGGAAAGGGCAGCCAGGACAGCAGACTGGCCCTGCTTGCAGCCTCCTCCTCAGGAGGCATGAAAGGGGTTGGACGCTGGGGGAGGGGCAGCACTAGCTCACGTAATCCGCCTGCTACCAACCTGTTGGTCTGAGTGGTGAAGACCCCAAAGAGAGCGGAGCGGCCATGCAGGTTCACGGGCCCAGTTAAGGACTGTAAGACGTCGAAGTAGAAGGTAGAGTCCCCAGGGACAGAACAGTTGAGCCTCAGCTTAAGGAAGGATGTCCAGTGGCGATCCAAGGCCCGAGGCGAGCCACCCGTGTCACGCTTACACACCCGGGCTACCCGGGAAAACTGCACCTGGAGAGGACAGTGAGCCACACGTCAGCTGGCTGAGCTGCACGGTGTGATGTAGGAGCGCCAAGAGACAAATGTCAGGGTCACAGCAAAGAAAAGAAACGATATAGCAGGTCCCTCTGGGTCACGATAAGAGCTGGAGATGCAGAGTTGTGTGGGAGAACTGCCTAGGAATCTGTCCCCGGTGTCAGCTCCTTACCCTCCCCAGACGGGCATCCTCCACAGAGACTTCTCGGAAGAAGAAGTACACATGCTCTCCATGCTCCAAAGCATAGACAAAGTGTGGCTCTGTGGCAGAGTGACAGGAAAGGGCATCTGTACCTGCGCAGGGACTCAGGCCCCACAGTCCCGGTGTCCCCAGGCAGTCTCTCGCCCCAGGATGACTGACCTCGCAGCCACTTGGAGTCGTACTTTGCAGAACGGAGTGGGGGCTGAGGTCCAAGACTTCTGTAAACTACAGCATCGCTGGCCTGGAAATCTGCCGCTGTGGCGGAGTACAAACTGCCCTCTGGAGAGATGAGAGCGCGGGGTCGCAGAAAGCTCAGAAGCTGCAGCTTGTCTCCTACTGCTGGTCCCAGACCCTACCTCAACCCTCCCTCAAGGACATTAGGGAGAGACCAAGGAGGGAGAGGAGCTGCCTCCAGCCACACGCCGGCCTCTTACACGCCCAGGTGCACACCTGCAAAGATGGCCACAGTGGACTGGGTGGCATCAAAGGGGCATCGGGCCTGCCCGCTCAGCTCCTCACCCTCCTGCTGCAGAGATGTTATCTGGGGAAGCAGATTCCTGTAACCTTGGGGAGGTCTTAGAGGCTGGCCCTACAGCACCCACCCACCCACCTCCTCTGCAGCCTGTCTGCACTCCTGCACCCCACACACGTCCATTCGCACCCCCACGCCCATCTCTTCCCATCAAACTGAAAGCTTATTTTAGATTCTGCTCCCCGTCCTCTTCCTCTGTACCCCGTAGCTGCGGCACATAGGGCTGAAGGAATTTGTTCCACAGGCAAGGAGCGTCTGCGAGTCCCAGGGAACAAGAACACGGATGTAGTTGTAGCATTCGTCCTAGAGAACCCAAAATTCTAGGTCAGCGACAAGCCTGGAACTGAAGTGAGGGGTCACGGGAAGTAAGGCTGCGACTCTTGAGCCAGTCAGAGCAATGTGGCTAAGTCTCAAGCTATTAACTAGCCCTTAGCCTTCAGCAGTTAGCCTTTGTCCCGAACCTCCCTTTTCTTTTTCCTGGGATATGTGAAGGGAACTAAGCAGGATGAGTTCTCCTCCCTTTGTCTGGGCAGGGATGGGAAGGGAGTAGGAAACAGTCATGGCGGCGCACTACCTGAAGGCAGTCCTCGCCTTCCCTCCAATTACACTCCACTCCTCACCGTCAGCTTTCCCCGGACAGCACAATTCTCCATATCTTGGCTCCTCCATGTCAGAAACTGCAGGAAGAAGAGAGGTCATGTGGCCCTGGACCTCTCCTCACATGAGGACTCCTCCTAGGTGCCTTCTTCAGCCCCCAGGACCCCCGTTACACCTTTCCCAGCTTCGACTCCCTGCCTGCACCTCCTCGCATACAGCCCCTCACCTTGTTGGGCACCAGCCCCTCCCCTTCTTCTTGGGCTTGAAGATCGAAGGAGAAAACGTGATCCCTGAAGGGTAGGTAAGGGGGGATCAGAGCTGAGCAGAGGCGCCCTGCCTGGTGCTCAGCCCCTCCTTACCCATGTTCCCCAGCTCAGGGCCAAGCCACACACGGTTGGTTCCTGCTCCCTAGCCTCCCCACACTCCACGCCTTGGCATTGTCCTCTGGGTCCAAGCATGTCCATGTCCCATGGCTTGTGCACCTGCATGTGTCCCCTGCAAGATGCTGCAGTGGCCATGCAGGTCCCATGTCTGCCCAGGAGCATGCATGTCTGCCCCACAACGGTGCCTCGGCCATTTTACCGGGCAGCCACAAGCAAGGTCCGGTTCAAGGTCAGGAATCTCTGAAAGTCCAGGCCAAGTTCCGCAGCCACAGCATCGTCCTCCAGGCCCCGGAACCAGGATGAAGGAGAGGTACCTGGGGGGGTAGAGTGGTACCCTGAGGATGGCAGCTGAGATAATACATGCTTCCTACCACACAGATCCCAGCCACGAGGAGAGGCCCAGAATCTACTACTCAAAACAGTACCAGTAGCTAGCATAATGGTGCACACCAGCACTGGGGGAGGCTGAGAGTTTAAGGCCAGCCTTAGTTACATAGCAAGTGTAAGGCAAGATGCTATCTCGAAAGAAAGGAAGGAAGGAAGGAAGAGAGAAGGAGAGAGAGCCAGGACATTGAGATAGTTGTGAGGTTAGAGCTGCGGGGGTGCTTGCAGGCGGGCCTGATTACAAAGCTCACACAGTGGAGGCAGAGAACCGATTCCCAGGTCGGTCGTCTTTTAGTCTCCACTCAAACTCTATGGCGTTCACACTCCCGCCAAATAAGAACTGTTAAACAACAACAACAAACCACCACCTTTTCATCAGGCACTGTGTGAGTCACTTGATTTACCTTAATATATTATTAGCCTTATAGGTAGGAGCTCACCTTGGCCCCATTTCAAGGCTTAGAGCACTGAGGGATTTACATGACCACCACACAGGCAGCAGGGTCTGTCTGACTCCGGAGGTGAGCCAAGTTCCTTCTTAGGACCACCTTTGTATTAGAAAGTCCCTTTCAAGGGCCTGGAGATGGCTTAGTGGTAAGGGATGCACTGCTCTTCCAGAGGTAGAGTTTGATTCCCAGCACCCACATTAGGTGGCTCACAGCCACCTCTAGCTCCAGCTGCAGCCAGCCCCTCCTCTGTGCGCCGTGAGATTAAAACATCCCATTCTGCAGGTCAGGTCTATAAGCAGGGCGGTAAATAACTAAAAATACAGCTTCAAGAACGCCCTGAAACTGACCAGATTCAGCCGGTCCCCTCCCTGCCGGAGTGAACAATAAAAGCTGAGAGTCCTCCTCAGAGGAAGAAGCAGAGCTGCAAAGAAGCCCGCCTGCAGAGACCCCTGAGGCCTGGGAAGGACTGCAGGGGGAGAGAGGCCAGCAGCCAGTGTGGTGCACCCAGTTCCCAGCTCACACGCTATCGTCCACACTGGGGTGGGCTTGGGGATGCAGCTGTCTCTGCGTCACTCCTGTAAGTGACCCCTCACGCATAGTTCTGGAAGGGTCCCCAGTAAAACTTATTGGCTCTAGGGGCAGTGGTGGCGTACGCCTGTAATCCCAGCACTTGGGAGGCAGAGGCAGGCAGATTTCTGAGTTTGAGGCCAGCCTGGTTTACAGAGTGAGTTCCAGGACAGCCAGGGCTACACAGAGAAACTCTGTCTTGAAAAACAAAACAAAAAACAAAAACAAAAGGACAAAAACAAACAAACAAAGCAAAACAGGTATTTGTTCACCAAGTTTGACTTTGGCAGTTTCCATACTTTGGCCTTCCTATCTGGGTTCAGTAGGTGTATTCTGTCTCCCCAGGAAAAGTTTTGTCACACAACAGCTTACACACACACACTCATACATAATCAAAGCACCTGCTTCTGCCCCTCTTCGAGTCCCCCTCAAGACTTTTCAACACTTTGCCATTGTGACCAACTCCATTGTCCACCTGGTCTGGGCCTAAAAGCTTCAGGTGGTGGTGTTTATGGGGGAGCCCTGGGGTTCACAGATGATGAAACACTAGAGCACTGGGAGCTGCATTAGATGTAGTGTTTGTTACTCTCACCTGTCCCCCAACAGTCAGTCCTAGTAGCCCAACTGAAATAAACCTAAGTCCAACATCTATAACACAGGCCTGAAGAGATGAGGAGTTTTCTCTGGTTTCTACCCTGGTGAGACCCAGGTTCTCTGGTGGACAGAGGAGAGGTAAGGGTGTCGGGACCACTGACCTGGCACAGCACTCCACTGTGGAGCTAAGAATAACACAAATATAAAGTGCTTAATTTGGGCCAGACAGTGTTCTCAGGACTGTGCCTCATTTGCGTTCATCTACCACCTCACTTAATGTCTGAGTAACAGAATGAGGTTTAACACCATGAGTATCTTCCTTTTACTAATGTAGAAACTGAGGCTAGGAAAGGTTAGAGAGCATTAACCCGGGCCACAAAGCCAGCGAGCTCACCCCTATGAGCGGGGGTTCATAGCTGCTTTGGTTTGGTCTGGCTAAGACCTTGCATTCCTTATGTCTGTCTATTGAGACAGGGTTTTTGCTATGTAATCCCCACCGGCCGAGAACTCGCTACAGAATTCAAGCCGTCCTCAGACTTGTAGCAGTCTTCCTCCCTCAGACTCCCAAGTGCTGGGCCTGGGAGCAGGCACCATCACATTCAGCTGGAGGTTACAGTTTTAGCCGCCTAGCAACACTACCTCTGAGTGAAGACACAAAGCCGGGGAGGAGACACGCGTGGCTCCAGCTCATTCCACTGGCTTGCTCCCCGTGGCCTGACCATTCTCTTAGCTTCCTTAAGACTGGGAACATCCCGACTCCTTGCCTCTCCAGCATAGGGGTCTCATTCTCTACTTGCATCCCCCCCCCAAGAGGGTAAAGTGGGTGGGGCACTTACCTTGAAGGTCAGAGGTCAACAGAGGGATGGGGTCCTGGGGAAAGGCCGCCTGGGTGTGGGGCAGTGACAGCAACAGCAGCAGCAGCAAGGGCATGGAGTGGGGGGCACGGGGCATCCTGTGCGGGGCAGCTCGAGCCCCAGGGGGTACCCCTCACCCATATGCTGGCCCTGGAGCAGGGAGACAGAAAAGTGGGGGAAGGGACTAAGCTCTCTCCCGGTCGCAGGCAGACTCCGCCCCAGGTCTATCCCCAGGAGACCCTGTGGGGTGGGCGAAGAGCCATCCTGCCTCACTCCCAGCCAGCTGTCACTGTCACTCAAGGCCCTTCCCTCTCCAACTGGCCCAAACTGGTTGGCGTGACCCCCAGGTAAGGACAGAACAAATCCTCTGCCCCTCCCAGCCTTTCCTCCTCTCTCCTGCCTAGGTCTGGGACATTCAGTAGGTGACACCTCCTGGCCCCCCTTGTGCTAACCCCTTCTCAGCTATAATTAGACATTTAAGCCTTAAAATTATAAATAGTGACTCCTTGGCACTAGGAGAAGGAAGAGGGCACCAAGTCTGCCTTCCCCTCCCCTCACAGACCCCCACAGCACCCTGGGAGTAATGCAGGCACTGCGCCCAGGCAGAGGCAGCTGTGCGGCAGCCATGGTCCTGTCTAAGGCTGAGAAAGAACAGAAGGAGAGGGACAAACAGCCTGGGGTCACTGACCCAGCGGGAGCTCCTACTTCAGGGGCCGTTCCCACTGCTGAGGAAGAGGCTGGACAGAGAGGGAGCGGGGTGTGCGTGGGGGGGGCGTCTTAGCCAAAAAAACGAATCTGCATCAAAGCCAGATCAGAGGCTAAATTTAGCTCTGGCTGCAGCTGTCTCCTCGACCACTGGGCCCCCTCCCAGCCTGGAGCCCCCTGTTGCCTCCCTGGCTCCTAAGAACCAATGCACGTTGTCACTGGGGAGAAGAGCAGACCCACCCCCTATGCTGAGCGAAGGACAGAAAGCACGGGTGAGAAGAAATGGCTGAACGTGCCCCGCTTTCCCCTTCTTGCCTCATCAGGCTGCCTCTGAAATTGAAATATAAATAATTCAATGACAGGCATTGTAGCCCAAAGTCCAAGAAAAGATGGATACGGTGAAAGGAACGCTGAGACAGGTCTCCTTCCCACCCAGCGGCCTCCCCCAGCCAGCTGGCCCTGACTGTCCCACTGATGGAGGTGCATACCAGCTTCCTGCCTTTCCTGGAAACTCAAGTGAGGTGCTGAAGAGGCTCCATTAACCAGGTCGGGAAGCTAGGAGTCCTTTCTTTTGTGACAGATCACAACAAGTCTTAGTTGTCCATTCCAAGTCTTCTAAAGAAGACTCTGGGCTTACAGGGCAAGCCCCCTTCCATCTCTCCAATAATTTCACTCTTGAAGCCAGGACCCAAGTGTCCACCCAAGCCCAATCTAGCGTCACTGGTGGGAAGGTTGACGTCAGGTGGGGCCCCAAGAGAGCTGGAGGAAGGGGCAGGGTAGAAACACCTAATGATGACCCCCCTTCCCCAGAGGCGGAGCACTTAGCTACCCAAGGACCCCTCCCTTGAAAAGCCAAGTATCCCTCCCTCCCCCAACCCATGTTTCCGGATGCTGGTACTCCCAGGAGAGAAAGGGACACAGCTTGCCTCCTATGCTCTCCTACCTGCCCTCAAGTTGCCCTGGGCAACTGCTATCTTCACCCTGAAAACAACTTTGTTCTCTGGCAAGTGGGGAGACCTGCCGGACCCTCTTCCCGGGCTCTGGCGGGCCTGCCTCTATCCCCTGTGCTTAGGCGTTGGCGCTTTTCCTTACCTGGGGTGGTGGGTCCTGTGGGGATGAAGAGGGATAGGAGCCCTCTGATCTAAGGGAGGAAGGGACAAAAGAAGGAAAAAACTAAATCACATCTCCCTTACCACATCTTTTAAAAGTAAATGCGCAAATTCTGGGAAAAGCTGTCAAAGCCAGTGTCCGGGAGATGTTAAGGGTGGGGGGGTGCATTTTGTTTGGTTACAAAATGAGGGCGGCTTCACACCGGAAGATATGAGGGTAGCTTTTGGCCTTTAGCCAGAAACTCCTGGAACTGCAGGACTAGTCTTGGGGAAAGGGTTGCCTGGGAGTTGTGGGTCCTGATGACCACTCCCATGTTAAAACCTTCAGCCTCCAACCGCCTTGTACAAAAGCTCCCTAGCTAGGGACAATAGAGGCTAATTTGCATCTAATTTGCATGCTCTTCATTTCCAAGCAAACTGCTCTAATAGCAAGTACCTTCATCCCCTTATTTCCTCGGAGAGCAGGGCTTCCCTCCTACCTAAGCCCTCACACTAAGGACCCCCAACACTCGCTCACTTTCCGCTGGGCTGGGTTAGTCCAGCCTCTAAAAACACTTGGTTGGCCTTGTCCTTGGCCCACTAGACTCGAGTATGATACATCTTTAAGAGGGCTTCCCATAGCTGTTTAGGGGAGCAACATCTGGGTGGCTCCCATCCAATCCCTGGCCTGGGGACAGGCATGCTGTGACCTGGAGAAATCCCAAGGAGAGACCTGGCCTTTCTTTCTCCTTTTAGGTCCTCCCCTTGATAGAAAGATGAAACAGCCAGCCCCCTTCTTTCCTCTTAGCCAGACAGCCACCTCTGGGGAGTGGCCGAGGTCACAGCGGAGTCTAGAGGAGCAGGGGAAGGAATAGGAAGGCAGGCCGGGGACAATAGCAGGAAGCCATAGACACGGTTGCCCACCCCTGTCCACCTTCTTCAGGAGGTTCAGGTTTGCACCAAGCCTCAAAATCCTTTTACCCTATGCTTCGCTCTCAGTCACAGTCTTTGTACTTACCCTCCCTCCCACCCACCCCCAACGTGGATAAACCAGGTGTCTGGAGCTTCGCGTGCGCTTAGCGTGAGATGGGCCCGAGGCCAGGGGCTCGACGTGTCTCCCCCTCACTGGATCCGGGGCTCCGAGGAGGGGCGGGTAGCAGCGTCTGGGCCGGGACCGGGTCCCAGAGCCACGTTAGCGGGAGGAGGGGCTGAAGGGGCCTGCAGGCGCAGATCAAGTGGGAATGAGATCTGGGTTTGGGGGACGGAGGCGGGTCTCTCAGACTAGGGAAACAGGGCTAGAGGCTGAGGGCGGGCCCTAGGCCCGGGCAGAGTGGGTAGGTGAGCTAGGATGCTGTCGCCAGGCCCGCTCTCCTCCGTGGGAGAGCAGTCTAACAAAGCCCCGGGCGGAATGAGGTGAAGCGTGGAGGTGCGCGCGGGGATGCTTCCCTGGCCCTGCTCCTGGACTCTGCCCAAGCCGACCCTTCCCCCTAGGAGTGCTCAGACTCCAGCCTGCACGGGGACGAGGACGCAACCCTGACACCGAAGTCCAGAATGACTTGTCCCCCTTCTAGTCCCCGCAGGGGCGTCGAGGTCTACTTCTCCACAGGTCTTGGAGCCTCAGTTTCCCGAGGGAGAGGCCAAGGTGTTGGGCTTTCCACCCTCTGCATTGTGCGCGCCTCAAAAAAAAAATACCCCTTCCGTGACCCCCAATCTGGCGGGACACGACTACGACCTACGACCTACGACCAGTCGGAAAAGAAGCCTACACCCTGCGCCCATCAGTGCAGCTGGGCTCGGCCACTGCTCCTCCTCCACGCACCCTAACTCTGCCAGACACAGGGCGCGCTGGACCCACTCTAGTCGCTGTGACACTCAGGAGCTTGACTCCTTCTTGCGGCGCTCCTGTCCCTCCCTGCCGCTACATCCCTACCCCAAGGTACTTGCTCCGAGATCCGGGTCAGCAAGGTCCAGGGAGCAGCAGGCGGCCCCTAGCTCCGCGCAGCACAGAGTTCTCAATCCGTGGTTGGGGCTTCGGCTAGATGCGACGAGCGTCCGGTCTGGATCGTGCTTAAATTTAGGCTCCAGGGCGCTGTCGGGTTACGAGAGCCTTGGGTCCGAGCAGGAGTCACTATTCCCGCCGCAGATCGGCGGAGGAAAACAATGCGACCGCCCGGGGCTCTGGGCTCGGCCCCAGCCGCCCCGCCCGCCTCCGAACAAGGCCCGCCTCCGGCCCGCCTCTCGGTCCCGTAGTCCAATGGGATACTAAGCGGCGGGATAGACACCGCCTCCTCACCACCTCTTCACCAATAATAATACAGGAAGGAGGGGCGCCGAGCGCACGGTCCACCCAGAGCTAAACCGAGAGGGTGAGCCTGAGACCAGAGTCAGGCGCAAGATGGAAAGACCCACGGACTATCGCTGAGACGAGGACATAAAACACACGCACACAGACAGGATGGTAGAGAAGAGGTTCCAGACAGAAGTGTCACAGGAAGGAAGACAACACGAGAAGAGAGACAGGAAACCAGGGGGCCTCAGCTGGGCTGGGCTGTCAGAGCCTGCGCCAATCTCCCTCACTTCCATCTGCGACTTGGGCGACCCTGCTCTCCAGGGAGTCTCCCACCTTGTCCCTCCGCATTCTCCTTCCTAAGCTTCTGCCTGTGTCTCTTCTGCATCCCCGTGTGCTTTCTCTGGTTCACGTTCATCTTGACCCCAATAAGAAGGCCTGCATGTAGTTTAGGAGGCCTGAGAAACGAAAGCATCCTCCTCCTGCTTATCCTGTGCCCATCATCTCCTCCCCACCGACCTCTACAGTCTGAACAGGTCAGCCCCGAGCCACTATGCCAGGAACGAAGAAGTCTGAAAGCTATACGCTGGCTGTCAGGAAACAGATGGTTGACAAAAGAGGACAGGTAGGAGGGCTAAAGCTCAAAGCCAGGTGGAGACCAAGACGAATTGATTCAGAGAAAAACAGAGATATCAAAGGGAGAGAGAGAACAGCTACCCTGACCCCATAGATGCGAGATTAGTGTGTCCCACTTCCTCAAAAGGCTCAAACGGCAAAACTGCTCCTTGTCCCCAAGGCCGAGGGACCCCAATAAAGGGCCTTTCATTTGGGGAATGTCAGGGAAGAGGAAGAAGAAGGCTTCTTCAGAAAACACTGCTTCACTTCCACCCTGCCGAGATTTTTCCTTGCGTGGGGCTGGGACAAAGGCTATTTTCAAAATTCCCTGGAATGTAGGTGGCCCGGGAGACACTGATGTTCTAAGATAGTGTTGTCTGAGTGGGTACTTTACCCACGGCTTGGTCTCTGGATTAGAGGGGAAAATGTTGAGTTGTCCATTTCTACACCAGCCTGAACTGAATGGGGGAGAGGGTCTAAATAGAATAAATAGATGGCCAAACAAACTGTCCTGCAATACAGTTCACACACAGACTGGACAGTGAGAGTGAAGACAGACTCCTAGACTTAAGGTCAGAGGAAGCAACGAGATAAACAGAATGAGAAAGAAACAATAGCAACACACGGTTAACTGCCGAGGAGCGCTGGAGCCACTTTGACTTAGCAGACAGTGAAACTATGGAACATAGAGCAGGAAAAAAAACTCAATGAGTAAAAGCATTTGTTTACTTCTTTCAAAAGTCTACGAGCCAAGATGAGCACCAGAAACCATGGTGGAAGGATAGACCCAACTCTCAAAAATTAGCTCTGACCTCCACACATACTGTAGCATTTACACACATCGCACACACAAGCAACAATGATGATAAATAAAAACTAAATAAAAAATAAAAATTAAGGGCAGGCATTGTGGCTTATGCCTTTAATCCCAGCACTTGGAAGGCAGAGACAGTAGAACTCTGAGTTTAAGGCCAGCCTGGTCTACATTTAAGAGTACCAGGACAGCCAGGGCTACACAGAGAAACCCTGTCTTGAGAGAGAGAGAGGGAATTAGAGAATGTTCTGAAGGTTGTAAAGCAGTTTTAGGAGAGAGAAACATAACACGAAGAGGGTTAAATGTTTCCTACCTTCCAGCATGGGATTTGGACATTCATTCAAATATGAGCTTACTGGATAGGTTACTATATGTGGATTAGAACCAAGTCCTTAAAGTTTTAAGAAAGATCAAACCTCAGTTTGGTGCAATACATATTAAACAACTCAAGCCCAATTGGTTGTGGCTTATTATCTCACATTTAGAAATATGACTTTCATGGCTTGGAGAGATGGCTCGTGGGTAAAGGCATCTGCTGCCAAGCCTTACAACCTGAGTTCAATTCCTGGGATCCACATAGTGAAAGAAGAGACTCAGCTCCCGCAGGCTGAGCTCTGACTGACATAGATGTGCTACATCACACACACGCACACGCACACACACACACACACACACACACACACACGCACACGCACACACATGCACACACATGCACACACACACAGACACACATGCACACACACACATGCACACACACACACAGACACACATGCACACACTCACATGCACACAGACACACACATGTATACACACACACATACACACACATGCACACACTCACACACATGCACACAAACACACACATGTACACACACACTAAAACTGTTTTTGAGTTCAGGAAAAGTTGAGACAGGGTTCCTCTATGTAGATCTGGCTGTCCTAGAACTCATTCGGTTATGCACACATAACATTTTAAAAAATCTAAATAAACTACAAAGAAACTTTCAAAAGTAATAACAACAAGCCGGGCAGTGGTGGCGCTCACCTGTAATCCCAGCACTCTGGGAGGCAGAGGCTGGCGGATTCCTGAGTTCAAGGCCAGCCTGGTCTACAAAGTGAATTCCAGGACAGCCAGGGCTACACAGAGAAACCCTGTCTCAAAAAAACCAAAAACAGGGAAAAAAAGGAAAAAAAAAAGTAATAACAACTCAGATATCCTCCTGCCTCTGCTTCCAGAGTGCTGGGATTAAAGGCGGTGCCACCATGCCCAGCTGTGATAAAACATTCTACAAGAAAGATAATGACCACCATGGTTGGGGGGGGGGCAATGTGGCTCAGTTGGTGGGGTACATACACAAAGCTCTGGGTTCAATCCCCAACATCTGTGACCCAGGTGTTGGTGTCGGTCTATACTGTATCCCCGCAGTTATTAAGTAGAGGCAGGAAGATCAGAGGCTCAAGATTATCTATCACTATCTATTTGAGTTAAAACAAGACCTACAGTTTCCTAAGGATTAAAGAGCAATGCCAGGCAGGGCTGGAGAGACAGCTAAATGCTGGCTCCTTCAGAGGACGCAGGCTCAGGCTCAGGTCCGGGCACCCATATGGCAGTTCGTAACCACGCACAGCACCGGCTGCAGGGATTACACACTTTCAGATCTCTCTGGGCACCAGACATACATGCAGGTAAAACACCTTTACATGGAGAGTATGTAACACACACCTTGAATCCCAACACTAGGGGGCAGAAGCAGGAGGATCTCTGTGAGTTTAAAGCCAGCCTGGTCTACATGAGATCCAGGATAGCAAGGGCTGCATAGAGAGGTGATGCAGCCCATCTCCAAACAAGTAAACAAGACCCAACAAATCAAAATAAAAATGCTGCTCAGACATACAACATTTTAAAAATCTAAATAAATTTCAAAAAGTTTTCAAAAGCAACACCCCAAAAGCTAATTATGACAAAACTATGTGGAGCTCCTGTGGAGCATGTGGAGTCCTGCAGAGGGGTTCAAGGCCAACCGTGCAGTCTCAGTATTTCCAAAAGAAGATAATGGATACATTTTAATTACGGTTTTTTTTCTCAGTGCTGGAAAAAGAAACCCAAGGCCTTGATATGCTGAGCAAACATTCTAATTCTGACTTTTATTTCTAGCCCATTGTAGATACTTTATCTTGAGGGGCAGGGAACTTTGATGGGAGTCTGCCTGAACAAAGGAGAAAATGTTCTTAAACGAGGACAAGGTTTAAATAAAAGCTTTTACTTGGCAAGTAAGCGCAGCGCCTGGAGTGTGGACAGCAGAAGGTCCCGTGCGGCTCGTGTGTGCGAGACACTGGTTCTGAGTAGGGAAAGGAGCGAGGAACCTGGCTCCAGGCGCAGCACGGTGGGCTGGGAAAACTATTGGGAAGGAAGGAGTGGGCATGACCTGTCAAATGTCTTCTTCTTTCTTCTTGCTGTTACCAAGGAAGACAGTGGGGCTGGAGAGATGGCTCGGTGCTTAAGAGCACCGACTGCTCTTCCAGAGGTCCTGAGTTCAATTCCCAGCAACCACATGGTGGCTCACAACCATCTGTAATGGGTACTAGCTTTCAGATATACATGCAGACATACAGACAGAGCATTGATATGAGTAAATAAATCGGGGGGGGGGAGGGGGGACAATGGGATGAGAGTGAGAGAGTTGGCTGGTGGCTAAGAGCTCTGGCTGCTCTTGCAGAGGACTAGACTGGATTTCATTTTCCCACACTCATGTGGCAGCTCACAACATGTGTAATTCCAGTTCCACAGGATCTAATGCCTTCCTGTGACCTCTGTGGGCATGCACAGAGTTGCACATACATTGATGATAAAACATTCATCCACATAAAAATAAAATACACACTTTTATTTTGAAACGGTGGGTGGGGTGGGTTTCTATGTAGCTTTGGCTGTCCTAGAATTCACTATGTGGACCAGGCTGGCTTTGATCTCTGAGATATCTGCCTACCAGACTCCACGTGAAGGTCAGAGCACAACTTCTAGAAGTCGGTTCTCTCCTTCCACCCTGCTGAGGCAGGCAAGGTCTCTCTTATTGGTGCTGCTGTGCTGTGAGGTCCAGGCTAGCTGGCTTATGAGCTTACAGGGTTCTCCTGTCTCCTGTCTCCAATGCCTTGGGAGCGTGGGCTCCAGGCGAGGTGCCTCTGCAGCCTGCCTTTTACTCGAGCCTTGGGAAGCTTAGATCAGCAGGGCTGTGTGGCTAGCACATCTTCTCAGACATATGCTTATTCCCATTCGAAATGGAGCCTCGCATACCCCTCCCCTCCCCCACTGATGAGCTTCCCAACCCTTCTGCCTCCCTTAATGCCAAGCTAGTAGGTATTAATTGTTAACACATTCGTTGAATAAATTTGTACTTTCTTTCTACTTAGGAACATAATTCTACATCTTTAAATCCATCTTCTTTTATTTAACTGAGACCGAGTCTCAATTTGTTGCTCAAGGTGACGCCAAATTCCTAGGCAGGTTTAAACAATCTTCCTGCCTCCTTCACCAGAGTGGCCAGGACTCCAGCAGCCGGCCATTGCCTGCCTGCGGCATCCATACTTTGAAACTGTTTTATTCACTGTAAGTACAAGTTTGGTGGTAGGGCACTGAGACAGGTCCTCACGCTGTAGCCCTGGGTGGCCTGAAGCTTTCTATGTAGACCAGGCTAGCCTCAAACCTCAGCAATCTTCCTGTATCAGCCTTCTGAGTGCTGGGGTTACACTTGTGCAGTACCAAGTCTAATACTGATAATAATTATTGTAAGAGAGACTCTGGCCCAGAATTTGTGGTTTTCCTCTCTGTCGCTGCCTGTGAAGTACTGGGATTATAGAGTAATGCCACCATCTGAGCCCTTTATTTTTTTATATTTATTTTATGTGCATGTTTTAACTGCATGCCTGCATGTGCAGCAGATGCATGCAGTGCCTGGGGAGGTCAGAAGAGGGAGCTGGATTCCATGAAATGGAAGTTATAGATGGGTGGGGTATGAGTGGAGGGGACTGAACCAAGGTTTTTTCTGCAAAAGCAGCCCAGTGAGTGACAGCCCATTCTTTCCTTTATTTTCAATACTTTCCTTTTATTTTTGTTTGCTCATTTGTTTGGTTGTTATTTTCATAAGACAGGGTCTCACTATATGGCCCTGACTGTGCTAGTTCTACTAGAGTTCTCATAGAGTTCACTATGTAGACCAAGCTAGCCTTGAACTTAAAGAGAGATTTGCCTGCTTCTGTTACCCAAGTGCTGGGATTAAAAAGCAAAACCACTATACTATACCTGGCATTTCTTTTCCACTGACATCTTTCCTTCAGAGTGTGTGTGTGTGTGTGTGTGTGTGTTCCAATATCTCTCATGAAATTTTAACACTTGCATGTGATCCCTGCATTTTGGAGGTAGAGGCAGGAGAATCAGAAATTCAAGACTAGCCTGGGCAACATGAGACCAGCATTTAAAACATACATCAAAACAGGGCAGAGTCATTCATTCCTGTAGAGTGTTTGGGAGTCTGAGACAGACAGCAGGACTGCTGGGAGTTTAGGGGCAGCCTGGGCTATAATGTGAAGTCCAGTTTCAAAACACACAAAGGCTGGAACTGCATGTCAGGGCTGAAGTGCCGCCCAGAAAACTCGAAACACTAGGTTCGACCCTTAACGCCAGCCAGGAGAGCCGTCGGGACTGCAGGTGGCCACAGTGCTGGCTGCGGCTCTGACACGCCAGAGCCATGAGCTTGACCGCATCTTGATCCGAACCCACGTTTCCTGTGTGACTTCCGGAGTCCTGCGTCCTTGCTGCATTATTTTCTGCATTCTCAACAATCCTGGGTCATTTTGCTTTTTGCATCCACCAGTCCCCAGAGACTGTTGTCCTCAGGGCTGCCAGTGACCCCTGGTCACAGTCAGCTCTAAAGCCTTTGTCCCTTTGTCCTCTTTGTGGCATGTGACCCCTCTGACCTCAGCTCTTCTTCTTAGAAGTTCTCTCCTCTGTGACCTCAGAGGGTTCTTTTTCTCTTGACAGAGACAAGTAGCTTAATAAATATTTCTCAGATCTGTGAATGGCTCCCCAAACCTCTACTAAGTGTGGGAAGTGTGGGTGGTCTCTGAGGTCACATCTTCAGGCACCCTCTTTTGCTGTGCATTCTCTCCAACTGAGATCATACCCACCCCCAGTTACAATGACAGTGGTATTCCCAAGAATCCAAGTGTCCAATTGAGATAGATCATGGTTTGTTGAGTATGTCCATTTTACATTTTTGTTTTTTGTTTTTTTGGGTTTTTTTTTAAGATTTATTTATTTATTATATGTAAGTACATTGTAGCTATCCTCAGACACACCAGAAGAGGGCATCCGATCTCATTACAGATGGTTGTGAGCCACCATGTGGTTGCTGGGAATTGAACTCAGGACCTCTGGAAGAGCAGTCGGTGCTCATAACCACTGAGCCATCTCTCCAGCCCATTTTACTTTTAGTATGTATTCACCACTACCACACCCTTTGCTCCCAGCACTCAGAAGGCAGAGGCAAGTGGATGTCTGTGAGTTTGAAGCCAGCCTGGTCTACATAGTAGGTTCCAGGCCAGCCACGCCTACATAGTGAGACTGTCTCAAAACACCTAACTAAATGAAAACAGGAAGTTTGCCCTTCCTGTTCTCCATCATGACACAGGATCAGGTTGAAAAGGAGAACCTGTACAGGAACTTCATACCCACAAGCACAGCCTCAAAGTCTGTGTGGGAAAGCAGAGACAGACACCAAAGCTAAAGGCACCAGCAGGTCCTTTGGCATCAGGATAAATGAAAAGATCGGTGTTATCTGCACTGAGGGTCTAGGTCCGATGAAATCCTAGAGAAAGCTCTGAAGGAGCTGAGGGAGGAAAAGACAAAATTCTCAGAGGCTGGAAACTTCAGGTTTGGTGACCATGGGCTCACTGTGCATTGGGATCCAGGGCTGGGGTCTGTGTGGTGCTGGTGGGTCAGGTGTCAGCAGACAGGCCAGAGTGCAGGACAGGTTTCGGTGGAACCAAACGCAGAACCAGCAAAGCGGCCATATGCTGGCTTCAACGGAAGTGTGACGAGTTGTTTCTGGCAAATAAATTCAATCCAAAAGGCCAATAAACTTTTTTCAAAGAAATGTAATAAATGAATCAAAACAGGAAGTTTGGTTAAAAAAATACAACAACAGCAACAGCAGCAGCAGCAGCGACAACAAAACAGTCTCACTCCATAGTCCTGCTGGCCTGGAACTCACCAGCCATTTGTCTATGTAGCCACACTGATCTTATCCTCAGAGCAAGCGTCCCTCAGCATTCAGGAAGCTGACCATACATCCCTGCGCCCCTGCTCCCGGCAGGAAGCCGGTCTCCCGTCTTCTTTATCCCTAGCACTCAGTTATAATGTCTGGCAAGCAAACGCAGAGGAGTAGGTAAATGCATCAAAGACTAGAAGGGACTTGGTGGGGCGGGGCAGATTACAACTGTGCACTGGCTCCGGCTCCATCAAGTTGAATTCCCTCAGGACTGACGAGAGAATCATCGCACTATGCTGAGCCTCAGCTAGGGTAAGGACAGGCCGGTGATGGATGCCACACTCGGGATATGGTAAGCTCTGAGTTCAGTCTTTAGCCATGAGTCTAAGGCTAGCCTGAGCTACATACAAACAAGCAAAAATCAAATGATGGGTTCTACTTAGTGCTCCATCCGCTGCCCTTTTGCAGCATATTTAATAAACCCCATTACTTTAAAAATTTAAAAACAAGTGCTGGGCCGTCCTGACTCATACCTTTAATCCCAGCACTTGGAAGACAGAGGCAAATGGATCTCGGTGAGTTGGAGGTCAGCCTGGTCTACAAAGCTATGGCTACAGAGAAACCCTGTTTTGACAAAACTAATCATCATCATCATCGTCGTCGTCGCAGTAGTAGTAGTAATAATAACAATAAATAAAAACAAAGGCTATCATAAATTAACTTTATAGACATAAATTGAACCACAATGCTTAGCCCTTTTTCCTTTGAAGCAGGGTGCCGTGTAGCCTGAGCTGTCTGGAACACACTAAGGAGCTAAGACTCCGGCTGATCGTCCTTTCTCTACTGCCAAGAGCCGGCAGCACAGGCTTGCAGCACCATGTTTCTTTAATTTACTCGAGGTAGCATAAAATCACCCAGGAACACGGGAAGGACCCCAAAGCCTAGAATATCTGTAATTAATACCATTTGCTCCTCTTATACATGGCTAAAACGTTTCTCTTCTCTTCTCTAAGATAGGATTTCTTTCTGGTCCTGAAACTCCGTCTGCAGACCAGGCTGGATTCAAACTCAGACGTCTGTCTACTTACCCCTACCTCCTGAGTGCTGGGATTAAAGGCACAAGCCACCACTGCCCAGCTAAAACATTAGCTTTCAATTGTTTACGTTTGTATCTTCCTAGTCTTCCTACATTGACTCTAATTGTTATCATTGCTTTGCTTTTTAAAAAAATTTATTTTTATTTATGCATTTTATGTGTATGGTGTTTTGTCTGCATGCATAGCTGTATACCGAATGCATTCCTGGTGCCCTCAGAGGCCAGAAGAGGGTGTGGCCAGATGCCTTGGGATTGGAGTAACAGAGGACTGTGGGCTGCCGTGTTGGGAACTGAACCCTCTGGAAGAACAGTCAGTGCTCCTAACCAGTGACCCATCTCTCCAGCCTGTTCTCTGTTTCTGAAAGCTCCTCATTACATTTTAGTTTACTGATAATTATACACTAGTTCAGATACTGATACTTACTAGTATAGTGGGTATGCATTAGTATAGGGGCTCAGGAGGAGCTCAGTGGAAGGGCATTTGCCTAGCACACATAGGCCCTGCGAGGCACACATAAGGTTTCCCAGCAAGGCAGGGAAGAAAAAAAGGTGAGGCTGTGATGGTGCACGAGGCTGTGGTGGTGCACAAGGCTGTGATGGTGCACGAGGCTGTGGTGGTGCACGAGGCTGTGGTGGTGCATGAGGCTGTGGTGGTGCACGAGGCTGTGATGGTGTACACTTCCAGCCTCAGCACTCTGGAGGCAGAAACAGGGGCCTCTGGGAGTTCAGGTCCAGTTTGGCTACACAGTGAGATACTGTCTGGAAAAAAAAAATCAAGCCCATCCCATGAGAACATTATCACGCAACATAACTGTTATCTTGCTACCATTTCCTGTCATTTCCTCCTTATCATCTTGATTCATTCTTTGAGTGTGTATGAGTGTGTGTGTGTGTGTATGTATGTGTGTGAATGTGTGTGTTCATCCGTGTATCTGTGTGCAGGTACATATATAGAGCCCAGAGGTCCACCCCAGGTGTCTTTTACTGAACTCAAACTCAGAGAGATCCACCTACCTCTGCTGCCTAGTGCAGGGATTAACAGTCTGCACTACCACACCTAGATTACCCTTATTTATTTAAGACAGGGTCTCCCGTTGCCCTGGACCTAACCAAGTGAGCAAGTCTGTCTAGCCAGTGAGCCCCAGGGTTCTCCTCTCTCTGCTCCCCCAGTGCTGTAGGATCCATGCGTACTAGCTGGTCATTTTGTTTATTTTGTTTTGTTTTTCAGACAGGGTTTCTCTGTGTAGTCCTGGCTGTCCTGGAACTCACTCTATAGACCAAGCTAGTCTCAAATTCATAGAAATCTGCCTGCCTCTGCCTCCTGAGTGCAGGGATTAAAGGTGTGTGCCACCCCCCCCACCCCCCCCACCCCTCACCCCCCCCACCCCCCCCACCCCCGCAGTTTTTCTGTTTTAGATATTGGTTCTGGGGATTGAACTCAGTTTACCTGACAAGGAGTTTACCAAGCTGAGTTTGCAAGCAGCCCTTACCCTGGGCATTCTGAACTTTGTCTTTCAGGAAGCATTCACTGAGCAGGATAAAGCATGGATGTCTTTATGTCATGGTTCATAGTTTACTATGACCCCACAGAACCAGGCAGTGGTGGCACATACCACCCAACACTCAGGAGGCAGAGACTGATGAATTTCTGAGTTTGAGGCCAGCCTGGCCTGCAGGATGAGTTTCAGGACAGCCAGGGTTATACAGAGAAACCCTGTCTTGAAAAACAAAAAACAAAAACAAACAAACAAACAAAAAAAAAACAAAACCACCACCACCAACAACAACAAAAGAAAAGAAAAGAAAAAGTAAAGTAAAGTTGTGAGCAAGGCAGGAGGACCCCCAGCAGGACCCCAGCATTGCTCTGGTCTCCACACTTGCTGGCACACACACACACACACACACACACACACACACACACACACGCACAGGGAGCTGTGCAGCGCTGGAGACTGACACAGCCAAACGCACACAAGATAGCCTAAGGACAGGAACTTCTGCCTGGTGTGGTAGCACACACCTGTAATGCCAGAATTCACTGAGAAGGCAGAGGCAGGAGGATGGTCTCTAAGTGTGAGGCTGGTGGTCTACACAGTTCCGGGCAACCAGGGCTATTCAGAAGCAAGGGAATTAAGAGTTTTGATCTGATCCCTAAAATGAGTAGGAATTCAGGGAGCAGGAAGGAGGGAGAGGCTGGAAGTTGATGAGAGTTCCAGGCAGAAGTGTGAGGACCTTAGCGCAGAGAGAAAAAGGCAGCAGGCGGAAGACTCCGCAGTGCACCCTGGAGGAAGCTGAAATACCAGCATGGCTAAGAACACAAGAAGAAACAAGTTGTGAGTGGTGGTGGTGTGTGACAAGACTTTTCCCGGGGACACAGAACACACACATCTATCACCCCAGCTAGGAAGTCCTCCAAAGTACAAACAGCATCAAATCCAACTTGGTGGACCAATGAGTTTTATTAGGGTTATTTATAGAAATATGAGCGAGGGGTCACTTATAGGAGCAGAAATGACACAAAGACAGCTGTATCACCAAGCCCACCCCAGGATGGGTGACAGCTCACAAAAGCTGAGACCTGGAGCACAGGGCAGGTGGCTCAGCAGGTGACAGAGTGTTGTTGCAGGTGCCTCAGCTGGTCCAAACCTCTCCCAGCTCAGAGCTCAGCACATCCGAGCTTTGCAGCTTGGCTTCCTTCTGTTGGAGAACCGCCCTGCCATTGCTTTCTCCTTGCAGCAGCAAGGACGGTGAATCTGGTCGATTTCAGGGAGTTCCTGAAGCTACTTTGAGTTGTTTGCTTAAGGAGCTTTCTACAGGAAGTCATGTTTCAATCCTCAGAGGAAACTATTACACAGTAGATGGCAAGGCAGGAGGACTGAGTTCAAGGCCAAGCTAGGCTACAAAGAGAGACCTGTCTCAAACAATCAAAAACAAAGTTAAAAGACAATCTAGAGGGCTGGAGAGATGGCTCAGCAGTTAGAGCACCAAATGCACTTCCAGTGGTCCTGAGTTCAATTCGCAGCAACCACACGATGGCTCACAACCATCTGTAATGGGATTTGATGCTCTCTTCTGGTGTGTCTGAAGCCAGCTACAGTGAGTGTACTCATATAAATGAAATAAATCTTAAAAAAAAAAAAAAAGGACTTGCTGCCTGATGACTGAGGTTAGATCCCCAGAACGTAAGAAAGGTGGAAGGGGAGAACACAATGCTGCCCTCTGACTTCCACTGTGTCCCAGCTGTGGTGCCTGCACACACCAGGCACACTAATAAATAATTAAAACCACCCCCAAAATTTCTTACTCTATTTTCATTCCCCCACCCCCCACCCCCCCACCCCCCGACACACACACATTTTTTTTTTCTTTTTCTGTCTGGCAACACTGAGAATAAATATCCCTAAGGCCTGGAAACCACCAGGGAAGATGAGCCCCACCACTCAGTTACATGCAGGCCAGAAGTATCCAGTCAGAAGTAGCCCAGCCTCGAATTCATATTGCACTTCAGGTAGGCCTTAAACCTGCCACCCTCCGGCCTGTCTTCCCTTCCTGGGAAGCTGGGATTACAGGCTCGTGTCACCAGGCTCAGTCTGTGTTCATCTTATTTTCTACCTAGATTATACATATGTCATGAAGATGACAATATACACGCACAATTCCAACGCTCAGGCAGTTTAAGACCTTAGGAGCACTGGGCAGGGGAAGGTGAGAGAGGCCTGCTGGATTACGGTGAGAGCTGTCGCAAAGCAGCGGGGAGATGGCTCCGTTGGCGAAGCGCTTGCCACCAGACACATGAAGAGTCTGGGCCATCAGCACCACGGGCCAGCCAGCGAGCTCTGTGTTCAGTGGGACCCCCTATTTCAAAAACTATGGTGGAGGGGCTGGAGATGGCTCAGCCGCTAAGAGCACTTCCCCCAAGCCAGGCGGTGGTGGCACACAACATAATCCTAGCACTTTGAGGCAGAGGCAGGCAGATTTCTGAGTTCAAGGCCAGCCTGGTCTACAGAGTGAGTTCTAAGGCAGCCAGCTCTACACAGAGAAACCCTGACTTGAAAAACCCAAACCAACCAACCTAACAAAGACCCCACTTTCTGTGTATGGTTGTTTTGTTTGCATGCCTGTTTGTGTGTGCAGTGGCTGAAGAGAGCAGACGGGTGTGTGTGTGTGTGTGTGTGAGAGAGAGAGAGAAAGCCCCTCTGGAACTGGAGTTCTAGGTGGGTGGTAGCAGTCACATGGGCGCCCAGACTCAAACCTGGCCTCTCTCTGCAAGAGCAACCCCTCCAGCCCCTTGGTTTGTTTTGAGACAGGCTCTCACTGTAGAACCCTGCCTGGCCCGGAACTCCCAGAGATCTGCCTGCCTCTGCTTCCCGAGTGCTGGGATTAAATGCATGCACCTTCGCACACCACAATAAGATTTATAATTTATGTAATATTTGTCTGTTTCTATGTGCACATGCTCGTCGGTGGCCATGGCGGCGTGAAGAGGGTGTCGGGTCCTCTGGAGCTGGAGTTGCAAGCTGCTGCAACTACACTTGGGTCTTCTGGAAGAGCAGAGGGTGCTTTCGATCACTGCCCTACCCGCGTGTGTGTGTGTGTGTGTGTGTGTGTGTGTGTGGTGTGTGTGAGTGTGCGTGTGTGTGAGTGTGTGTGTGAGTGTAAGTATGTGTGTGTGTGTGTGTGTGTGAGTGTAAGTATGTGTGTGAGTGTGTGTGCGCGCGTGCGCGTGTGTGTGTGTGTGTGTGTGTGTGTGTGTGTGTGTGTATGTGTGTGTGTGTGTGTGTGTGTGTGTGTGTGTAGCTGGTCTGTTTGCTGCTTTGTACCTTTTTCATCCACCTTTTCCATCCCCCTTCCCACACTTTCACCCTCGGAACACCAGATAGGAGAGAACAAAGGATGGAGAGGAGAGGGGGCGGAGCTATCCTTAGACTATTGCTGCTGATAAGAGGTGTCAAGTTCCTTCGCACAAGTCCGACCTTTGCCTTCAGGATATCTAATTTCTTGTTGTTTCTTCTTTGCACAAGACTACTTAGCAAATCTTGGCTAACAGCAAACGGCAACGACAACTCAGTGCCCCTCGGGACCCCTAGCATTTATATACCCGCGGAACCGTCCCCAGAATTCCAAAGAGCACGCGCCTGCTGGAGCACAAGGCAAATAACAGTCGCTGCTGCAGACGACACCTGGAAGCAGCTCCGCATCCCTGCTTAGGATTCAAACAAACATATTCTTATATTTCTGTTTTTTAAAGAAACTAGAATTCAAAAATTGTCACTCAACTGTGTGTGCATGTGTGTGAGTGGCTGTCTTCCTCCACCTTATATCTTTTTAAATTATTATTACTATTATTATTATTATTATACTCATTCGCCTTACATCCTGCTTACTGCCCCCCTCTTGGTCAATCCCTCCCTCCACTTTTATGGTTTTGAGATAGATCTCTCCTTGAATCTGGAGCTAATCTATTTTGCTAGACTATCTGGCTATCAGGTGCCCCCCACCCCCACCCCCACCCCGTCAGCCTCCCTCACAGGTCTTACCTATGTGCTCTGCCTTGCCTGCCTGGTGTTTTAACTAGGCGCTGTGGATCATGCGGGTGGCACACCTCTTACAGGGTGAGTGCTGAGACCTCATTTCCATGGACATTTATTTATTTAAGAAAAAAAAAGTATCAGGGAGATGGAAAAAAAAGTATCAGGGAGATGGCGGCACACACCTTTAATCTCAGCACTCAGGAGGCAGAGGCAGGTGGATCTCTGCAAATCTGAGGCCAGCCTGGTCTACAGAGCGAGTTCCAGGAGATAGATTCTTGCAATTGCTCATTACTTGCTATGTACACCAGGCTGGCCTTGAACTCACAGAGACCTGTCTTCCTCTGCCTCTTCAAGGCTGAGTCTAAAAGTGTGGTGCTTTTTATTTATTTATTTATTTATTTATTTGGTTGATGCTGATAAGGGATGGACCAGACCACTTTGGGCACGCTGAGAAAGTAATGGGATAAACATTGTTCTTCTATGACCCCTGCACCAATTCCTACCCTGACTTCCTTCAATGACGGATTATGATATGGAAGTGTAAGCAAAAAAACAAAACAAAACAAAAACAAAAACATAAATCCTTTCTTCCCCAAGAACGGTGTTTCATCATTACAATAGAAACACTGAGACAGTCGGGTGGTGGTGGCGCACGCCTGTAATCCCAGTACTCTGGGAGGCAGAGGCAGGCAGATTTCTGAGTTCGAGGCCAGCCTGGTCTACAGAGTGAGTTCCAGGACAGCCAGGGCTATACAGAGAAACCCTGTCTCGAAAAAAACCAAATCCATAACCGCTGAGACAGGCCAGTGAGACTATACCTCAAAGGCAATGAACCAGACCAGGCTCCTGAGGATGACCTCTTCTGAAGGTCCTGAGTTCAAATCCCAGCACCCACATGGTGGATCACAGCCATCCATAAAGAGATCTTGATGCTCTCTTCTGGTGTCTGAAGACAGCTACAGTGTACTTTTTTTGTTTGTTTGTTTTTTAGATTTGGATTTTTTTGAGACAGGGTTTCTCTGTGTAGCCCTGGCTGTCCTGGAACTCACTCTGTAGACCAGGCTGGCCTCAAACTCAGAAATACGCTTGCCTCTGCCTCCCAGAGTGCTGAGATTACAGACATGCACCACCACCGCCCGGCTACAGTGTACTTACATATAATAAATAAATAAATCTTTAAAAAATTGTATTGTTTGTATGTGTGTGCATTCCATAGATATAAACCAGGAAGAGACCATAAGGTATTAGATCCACTGCAACTAACCAGTGGTTATGAGCCACCAGATATAGGTGCTGGGAATAAAACGTCATCTGGAAGATCAGCAGGTCACTGAGCGATCTCTCTGGAGACCCCCTAATCAGTTTTTAAATTGCTGAATCCCAAGGCCTCTTTTAGGGTCCTCATTCTGTCCTGAAGAAAACTATATAGTTAACTCCTTTAAAGATTTGTGTCTGTGTGTGCCCGAGTATATGTTCAGGGACCAAATGTATGCAGGTGACTCTGAACACAAGAAGAGAACGTTGGAATTCCTGGAGCTGGAGTTGTAGGTTGTTCCTTTTCCAAGACAGGCTCTGTGTAGCCCTGGCTGGCCTGGAGCTCGCTCTGTAAACCAGGCTGGCCTTGAACTCAGAGACCTGCTTGTCTCTGCTTCCAGGGTGCTGGGATTAAAGTTGTAGTTTTGCCTCACTGGAGACTGCCGTCATTTCCCAGCCCTTTCGCCGCTGTTCTGCGCTGTACTCCGTCCTCTAGCGTTTTGGCTCGATGCTGACACCTCCTGGTCACGTGTGGTTCAGCAGCCCTAACCTTGGCACCTGCCTCCTGCCAGTACTGAAGGCTGGGACAGTCTGTGCCAATCTTACTTCCAGAGTCTGAAGACGCTTATATAACGCTGTTCGACTACACCGCCCGATGCTCTTCATCACCCCCCTCACTGCCTCCCTCACTACGATCCGGACTCTGCACGGTCCTCAGGACCACAAGAATATTAGACAGCAGGAAAGAAGCGGACTGTTTAGGTGGAGGTGTGGAACGGGTCCCTGCCACCTCAGAGCTGGTGCTTCCTACTGAATTCCATTCCTTCTGACCTTTGTCTTATTTCTAGGCTGCTCTTGGGACACTGGACTTCTTGGTGACAGTGGTGATGAACCGGAGGTGGAGTGTGTGTGGGCGGGGCTTGGGGTGGGGCTAGACCAAAGGGCCTCTTAGGAGCTTCTCCATTCTGCTAGATCTCAGAACCATCCAAGGCAAGACTGGCACCCAGCACGGCAGGTGAGGCCTGGCCACGACAGAGGGCGGGTTTCAAGGGGACAGTGACGGGATATCCCGACCCGTTCACCCTCGCCTTTCTTTCCGTTTTGTGAAACTCTCGCTTGTAGAATTCTTGGTTCTCCCTCTCTCCCCAGAACCGTTGTAGTGTATTCAGTGGACCGAGCGAGGCTATCCGAGCGCGACCCGGCTTGGGCTGGGGGCTGAGTCTAGAGCTGAGGGCTGGAGGTGCACGCGGGACGAGAGATTTTAGAGATTTTTAGAGAGCTAAAGTCATGGAAGTAGAGTGACGCAAAGTGAAAGCTTAGCTAGGCTAGAGGTTCAGGGGTCACCTAGGGGCTGGGACAAAAAGGGTGAGTGACATAGCTACCCTGAGAGGACTGGGGACTTAGCTGGAGATGGCAAAGGGGGCAATGGGGAGCCCGGTACACAGAGGGCGAGCCGGGAAGGAAAGCGGGCTCCTGTCGGACCGTCCACAGGGCAAGGCAGAAACAAATCAAGATGGCAGGTTCCCATTGGAGTGATTCAGGCGCGGGAGAGGCCCCTGGCTATCCTCCCTCTGAGAGGGCTCCTATTTTCATTTGAGGGAGAGGGTGAGGTTGCTCCTCACTGCGGTCACAGCCACATCCTGCAGAGCCGGGGAGGGGAAGTAAGAAGCAAAACAACCAGAAGTGCAACCACAGCAGAAGACCCTGTCCCCGGGCACAGGACATACCACCGGGAAGGCCTCGTCGGCCTGGCCAGCCTGAGAGCCTACTGCCACCCAGTCCCCTCGGTGGTGGGCTGTGACTGGCAGCACTCCTTGGAGAGCGACTTTGGAGGGATTATTTGACTTGTAGCCTATTTTATCTCACATTTTGTTTATTTATTATGTATATGTGTGAGTAGGAGCAAGAGGTCTCCCTGGAGCAGGAGGAGATCGTGAGCATCTGTTGTGAGCTGAGACAAGGAGCCATCTCTCTGGCTCCTCGAGGCCTGTTTTCAGCATTTACCAGGCCAAGCTGCTTAAGATCTCTTAGTCTTGCCCAGAGGTGGCAGTACACACCTTCAATCCCATTGCTGAGGAGGCAGAGGCAGGCAGATCTCAGTTCAAGGCTAGCCTGGTCTACAGAGCAAGTTCCAGGACAGCCAAGGCTACACAGAGAAACCCTGTCTTGAAAAAACAAAGAGTTCCTTCAGCCTGGAGATTTCTCACTGTAAACAGGGCTGTCACCCTCATGGAGTTGGTAAACCAAGGCAGTCTGTATCAAGCACCTGGCACATAGGTCTAACAAAGCCAAGTGGTCTAGGGACCTAGCTCCCTCTCTTCTTTTAAGACTTTATGGTACTCCCCCTGACAGGAGCTTTGGATCTCAAGCCTGGGAACAGAGGGGCGCTGTGCAGATGTCCTGTCGAATGGGCGCTGCCCTCTCCACCACACATAGCCCCCTGCCCCGTGCCCACACTCCTCCGCCAGGGCTCTCCCTGCTCCTCGCGGCTGTTTTGAAGACACAGATGTCTTGTTTATAGCACTGAAGGGAAAAAGCAGAAGCAAGGCCTACAGGACGGAGGGGCCCAGGGGACAGGGAAGACCAAGCAGGAAGAGCAGTGAAGAGGAGGAAGGGCCATTTTCCTCCTCTCTCTCATTACGCCCGCTGCCTCCTCTAGGGACTCGTCACACACCGATCCCAAGCACCATGGAGTCCTTCAGCTCCAAGAGTCTGGCACTCCAAGCGGAGAAGAAGCTGCTGAGTAAGATGGCTGGGCGGTCCGTGGCGCATCTCTTCATCGACGAGACCAGCAGCGAGGTACTGGACGAGCTTTACCGCGTGTCCAAAGAATACACGCGCAGCCGGCCCAAGGCGCAGCGGGTGATCAAAGACCTCGTCAAGGTGGCCGTCAAGGTGGCCGTGCTGCACCGCAGTGGCTGCTTTGGCCCTGGGGAGCTGGCTCTGGCTACACGATTTCGCCAGAAGCTACGGCAGGGCGCGATGACGGCACTTAGCTTCGGGGAGGTGGACTTCACCTTCGAGGCTGCCGTGCTCGCAGGCCTGCTCGCCGAGTGCCGGGACATTCTGCTGGAGCTGGTGGAGCCCCACCTCACACCCAAGTCACACGACCGCATCAGACACGTGTTTGATCACTACTCTGACCCCGACCTGCTCGCTGCCCTCTACGGGCCTGACTTCTCTCAGCACCTTGGCAAGATCTGTGATGGGCTCCGGAAGCTGCTCGACGAGGGGAGGCTCTGAGGCCCCGGAGCTCAGCACACTGGACTTAGCAAAATGACTGACCGGGAAATGACACATCGGGCGTTCTAACCCCACACAAACGCTTCTCAATCCCCTGGCTTCAGTCTCTCCCGAGAGAGCTCTTGACACCGAGGCCGCCCACACTCCAAACTGCTGCTGGTCAGAGCTGAGAGGCGGCTGTCCCAGCCAGTTCAAGGAAACAGCTGACTGAAGAAGAAGTGAAACTCGATCCACTTCTCCCAGGAGGGCTGCCCACAACAGGGGACCCTCTTCCTCCACAAACCCAAGGAAGGGGACACTAAAGGCCAGACGCAGGGAGGTGGCCATCAGGGGCCTCCTGGGTCTCTTAGAGTTGGAGGCAGCACTTGGACACATACAAACACTGTGTTCCAGAGCTTTTAGAAGGAGTTGGGGGAAGGGAGGCACAGGGGAAATAAAACCACTAAAACATGCACAGGGCTCACTGTTTAATCTCTCCAGCTCCACACTCAGGCTAAACGCAGAGGAGAGGTCTAGAATAACACTTCTCTCGCCTTGCCCCACTCCTGAACAGGAGACTGCAGACTCCCAGCACTGAGCCACCAGGCCTGTTTCTTTACTTGAGGAACAAAACGACAAACCTCAGGTCAGGTACAGACTGCAGGTGACTCTGAAGTGAGGAGCAGGGACAGGCGGGCTAGGGTGTGTGACAGACACCTCTGTAATTGTCCTCCTGACCCCTGAAGCATTGTGCACTCTGTGGCCCCAGCAAGAGGAGTGGGAAGAAGGGGGCTTAGTCAGTCCCCGCCCCCACTGCCTTCTCAGAGCCAAGGGGTGGAAAAAGGTGTAGGGAAGTCTTAGTTACAACTGCGCCCCACCCTTTACCTTGGGATGCCGAGAGACTCGTGCAGCCAGCCATGGTC
Organism: Apodemus sylvaticus; assembly: GCF_947179515.1. Taxonomy (NCBI): domain Eukaryota; kingdom Metazoa; phylum Chordata; class Mammalia; order Rodentia; family Muridae; genus Apodemus; species Apodemus sylvaticus. Next base: position 68,734,903 of record NC_067475.1, read on the forward strand.
CCTATCTTCAGGGATGTGGAAATCCCCCACCCCTTTTCTCAGTTAAGGAGAAAGGAGTTAGATATAGCAAATAAATATTACTTCAATATAGCACCAAATAAATTAGGTAAGCTCACTGGAGATGGGGAGGGGGCTCTGCCTCCCTGCTCTAAGGCCCGGGAGTGGTCAAAGGGACAGTGAGGGCTTAAAAGAGCCTTTGAAGCTAAAGGCTCACTCTAGACTCAGCCCAAGAACTGGGAAGAGGTCTGCTCCCACTCCCCACGCTTGCCAGTAAGTGTCCCCAGCTGGGGCGTGAGGCAGGCTGGGAAGCTTTGCCAGAGCTCACCTCAGCCTCCTCCCCCCTCGGCTGCTCCTTCAGCACCTGCTTCACTCATCAGTTCTGGGGCCCTCAGAGTTTGAAGATTTCATCTTCTTGGTCGCGCAGTGTCTGGGTCCGAGACGTCCTGGTGAGCGGCACAGGACCTAGCACTGCTCGCTGCTGCATGCGAGGAGAGCTCGAGTAGAGCCCGGCATCCTCCTCAGGTACCCTGAGGACGAGGAGGGGAGACAGGGACAAATCAAGGCAAGAACCTGAGAGTGGACCAGTGTGGGGGGGGAGGGGCGGGGTGCCTCCTTCTGTTTCACAAGTTGGATGGTGTCTCAGTGTCTTCTGGGAAATCTGCTCCTACTGGTTCCTCACAGTCCCGGCACTATGAGTGAGAACGGAACCCACAGGACCTCTTTCCCACGGCCTCACCCCATCCAGACCCACTGGCTCCTTCATGGGTTGAGACCACAGGGGAGAAAGGCATGCACGTCAGGCCTTTGGTTATGCATTATTTGTGACTAACTAAAAGAAGAGTCCATGCAGGGAGTTAGTGGGGGGAGGGGGTCAGCTGGAGACTCACCCACTTTCCTCTTTCCTTAGCTTCTGGGCAGCAGCCTTCTTTGACAGGCTGATCTGTGAGTCAAGCTTCTTAAGGAAATCAGAGGCAGAAAGGTCATGGCTGGGTGTGGAGGTTTCCTGGTGAGCTCGGACGCCTGCGCCATTGGGCCGACCTAAACCTGACCCTGGACCCGTCCTCTTCCCTGAAGATGAACCAATCTCATCCTTACTCCGGCATGCCTCTTCCTCTTCATCGTTTTCCTCCTCAGAATCCAAACCATTAAATAGGTCTCTGGGCTCTGTCAGGATGGGGATGTAGAGTGTTTTCTTCAGGAAGATGGAGTCGTTAGTATAAAGGCGGTTGGTACGCTTAATCTGTTCCATCTTTTAAAAAAAATCAGCCAAAATTAGTATCTGACAGTAAAATCCACCAATCTCATATAGCATATCAAGTTTTTTTGTTTTTTTTTTTCCGTCGTTTTCACTACGTAGGCCAGGTGACTTTCAAAACATTTCTGGCTTAGTATCCCAAACTTTTCTTATTGCTGAGTGTGGTTGAAGACACGTGGACTTGGGGGCAGGTCAGGAGGCTGTGCCAGGGTTTATTATGTGTGTGTGGCAAGCACTTTGATTATCTGAGTTAGCAAATGAGCCGTCCTCCCAGGACACCAACTCAAAATGTTTAAGTAACTGTGCAATTTTATTTGACTCCACAAAAAACTAGCTAAAATATAAAGAGCTGATATTAATCTTGTTTTATAATTTTCATACTTTTTAGTCGTAAGATAACTTCACATTTTAAAAAATTATGGAGGTGGGGGCCTGAGAGACAGCTCAGCACTTAAGAGCACTGACTGTTCTTCCAGCGGTCCTCATTTCAATTCCCAGCACCCACATGGTGGTTCACAACCTTCGGTAATGGGATCCAACGCCCTCTTCTGGTGTGTCTGAAGACAACTACAGTCTGTAACTTGTTCCAGGCAATCTTCTGATCTCTATAGGTACCAGGCACCCCTATGGCACATGGATATACACACAAAGAAAACACTAAAAATAAATTGTAAATAAAATTTTAAAAAAGCTAAGCCAAGTACGGTAGTTCTGTTCTTTTCTTTTCTTTCTTTCCTTTTTTCTTTCTTTCCTTTTTTCTTTCTTTCTTTCTTTCTTTCTGTCTGTCTGTCTGTCTTTGTTTTTGTTTTTTTCTTGACAGGGTTTCTGTGTATAGCTCTGGCTGTCTTGGAACTCACTCTGTAGACCAGGCTGGCCTCGAACTCAGAAATCCGCCTGCCTCTGCCTCCCAAGTGCTGGGATTAAAGGAGTATGCCACCACTGCCCGGCTTTTCTTTTTCTTTCTTTTCTCTCTCTCTCTTTCTTCTCTCCCTCTCCCTCTTTCTCCCTCTCCTTCTCTCTCTCTCTCTCTCTCTCTGAGACAGGGTTTCTCTGTAGACCAGGCTGACCTCAAAATCTGCCTGCCTCTTCCTCCCAAGTGCGGGGGAATAAAGGCGTGTGCCACCACTGCTGCATCTGAATATTTACACCGTTGTTTCTTCTCTACTCCTCATGAGAATTTAACTTACATGAGCACATCAACAAACCTATGCTTTGTCTCCAGAAAGAGTTACCTTAGGCTTTAAGCATGGGAATTTGTCTAAATCCAACATTTGTTTGTATGTAATAAAACAGGATATAGACAGGAAGGCCACAACTTTTAATGCAAGGTATTTGTATGCCCATCAAACCTCTCCTAGGGGTGACCTGAAATACGTGGAGTATGTAGAGGATACTTGTTTTGTGCCTCTGCAATGAAAGCAAAGCCAGAGTGGAAATAAGAACCACAGAGGGGTGCTGGAGAGATGGCTCAGCGGTTGAGTACACTGACTGCTCTTCCAAAGGTCCTGAGTTCAAATCCCAGCAACCACATGGTGGCTCACAACATCTGTAATGAGATCTGACACCCTCTTCTGGAGTGTCTGAAGACAGCTACAGTGTACTTATATATAATAATAAAGAAATCTTAAAAAAAGAAAAAAAGAGAGAACTACAGCCGGCACTGTAAGGAGCTCTACCACTAACAGTCAGCTCTCTCCTACTTGCCATGAAGGTTTGGTCACGACATTTTTTCCCCTGCATGGCTGGCTAATAGTATGGGCTTCAGAGTCAGAGAAACCTTACTCTGACACAGAAGGGATTTGACCTTGATCAAACTGGTTTATCAGTCTTGAGTTGATAGGGACACAAGGTCCAATTAATGTCTGTAAGCCCCGCCCTCACTCTCCTCCCTCCCCCACCATCCACAGGCGCTGCTCCTCCCTCTGGGAGAGTTGGGCAGATCTGTCCCAACAGTGCTACACTGAGAAGTGAAAGCAAAATAAGAAAGAAAAAAACAGACCATAATATAATTTGAATAGTGTCAGAGGAGGCTGCTTAGCGGGCCCCCCACTTCCTCCTAGGGCTATCCAATCCTGGAAGACTCACCGTCACCCCGTATTTGAGTGCTAATCCAGCCAGGGTGTCTCCAGGCTCCAACTGATGCTCCAGGCGTCTTTCCCTCACGGGAGAGCAGGATGATTGTACCAGGCTTCCATAAGAACGTGTACGGCTTCCGTGCAACAGCCCTGACCCCCCGAGGGGAGGCTGTCTGGAGGGAGAAGCCATCTCCTCACTGCCAAGACCTAGAGTCACAACTGAGGAAAGCCCAACTAAGTAACAGTTTAGCCGAACTAAAGGAAGGGATGTTCAGAGACTTCGTTTTCTCTTCTCTCGTCTCTCTTCAGTCTCCCCACTCTCGAGAGACTACATTCGTCCTCTTGCTCTTGCTGCTTCTTACCGAGCTTGCAGCTACAGTCCGTCTCTTAAGAAGTCTGCCAGGCCGGTTACATTTCTCCTTCCTCAAGCCCCTTACCCATAAATATCTTCCCTGAGTTGTCAGTCGCTGACCAGGTTGACTTTCGATGCCCCCTCCCCAACTCCTCGCAAGCCGGATCTCTGACCTTTGAACCCTAGACACCCTCATCAACACTCTTCCCTCAGTGTGTCCCCACATCCAACAGTTGGGACGCCGGGAGCCCCCACATCCTCTCTGTTCCAAATAAGGCCCACCCAGGTAGGTTGTGGCTGAGGAGTGCGAGCCTGAGGACCGCACGAGTTGGCAGTATATAGTCCACTGAGATCCCAGCAGCCTCGCTCCACATCAGGAGGGTCCCACCCTGAAATTCCCGCTCCACATACAGGACCTTGGGTCTCCGAACACCTCGATCTTTCGAGATGTGAGGGCCTGTGTCCAGGTGAGCGGTGTGCTCTTCAAAAAAATAAAATAATAAAATAAATAACCAAAAGACTTCATTTCCCAAAAGGCACAGCGTCCTCAACGTATCATAGGAAATGCAGGCCCTCAGGGCGCTGGAGGCGGGTCTTCCGGCTCGCGCGATGCATGCATGGAAAAGCGTCCCCGGAAGTACAGACACCCAGAAAGAAACCGGAAGTAGAGGAGGCGATCGTGTACTCTTCCTACGGTGGCCCAAAGGAGCAGCAAAGTAGGCGTAGGAGAGTTTATCATAGTCTCACAGTCGCGATGTCTTTTAAGAGGGAAGGGGACGACTGGAGTCAGCTCAATGTGCTCAAAGTAAGCCCTAGTGAGAGTCCGATCACCTTCAGCCACCCTGTTGCTTTGTTTTGTTGTTCTGGCGACATCTAGAGGAGGGGGTTGGGGACCACAATTGGTGACCCCTTCTTCTACCCTATAATCTGCATGCCCCCTTGCCAAATCTGCATGCCCCCTTGCCATTTGACTCCTTCCCCATATTATTTCATTCCCATCCGTCCCTCTTATTCATTTATTCTATCCTGTTCCCTGCAGAAACGGAGAGTTGGGGACTTGCTGGCTAGTTACATCCCTGAGGATGAGGCGCTGATGCTGCGGGATGGACGGTGAGAGCAAAGAGTGACTCAAGCCCAGGGGTCAGAGGCTCAGCAAGCTTTTGTCACTAAGGAGTTCAGGAGTAGAATAGGGCTCTTTGTCTGGAAGTGAAATGGAAGGGGTGGAAATCTGGAAACCTGGGAGTTGGTGGGGTGCTATGACAGAAGCAGGGCCTATTCACCATAGCAAGAACACCCCGACTGCAGGCTCTCCAACACGCAGCATACAGACACACCACACACACAGCGTTCACTTCTCTTCCCGTTTCCGCAGCTTTGCCTGTGCTATCTGCCCGCATCGACCAGTGCTGGACACCCTGACCATGTTGACAGCCCACCGTGCAGGCAAGAAGCATCTGTCCAGTAAGTATCTGAGAAGTGGGGAGGGGGGCGGGGATAGAGAATAAACTCTGGACGTTTTGGCAAGCCACCGGGCGTTGTGCAGTTCATTCTCCCTTGCTTTTCTTCTCAGGTCTGAAGCTTTTCTATGGCAGAAAGCAGTCAGGCAAGGGAGCAGAGCAGAATCCAAGACAGCAGAACGACGTGAAGACAGAAAGCAAAGGCGAGGTGAGAGGTTGAGGGGGCGGCCGGTGTTGTTCAGACAAGGCTATACTGCACACAACAGGCTTAGGGGATTTTTTTGCTTCTAACAGCTTTGACTCTGTCTCTTCATCACCAGGCTCCTTTGTTAACCCAGACTCGAATAATCACCCAGAATGCTCTACACAGAGCCCCGCACTATAACAGTTGCTGCCGCAGGAAGCACAGGTCGGTGGAATGGGAAAGCCAGGAGTGGAAAAATGGTAGAAAGAAATAGATGACTTTAAAGTTATTACTCTCCAAATTGTATTCTGAGAAATACTAATCTTGTGAAAATGTTTTTTAAAAAGGATTTATGATTTTAAAATAAAATTTTAGCAGATGGAATACTGTAGCATGATCCTACTTAAAAATAGTAACACTAGCCGGGCGGTGGTGGCGCACGCCTGTATTCCCAGCACTTGGGAGGCAGAGGCAGGAGGATTTCTGAGTTCGAGGCCAACCTGGTCTACAGAGTGAGTTCCAGGACAGCCAGGGCTACACAGAGAAACCCTGACTCAAAAAAACAAAACAAAACAACAACAACAAAAAAAATAGTAACACTATTTTTGGTTAGATGGCTCAGTGGTTAGGAATGCAGGGGACTCTTCCAGAAGTCCCGAGTTCAATTCTCAGCAACCATATGGTGGCTCACTTCTGATGCCCCATGTAGTTTTGTACATGTAGACCGCACTCCTATATTTATTAAAAATAAATAAATAAATACATTAAAAAAGGATAATTGGGGACTAGAGATATGGCTCTGTGGTTAAGAGAACTATTGCTCTTCCAAAGGTTCTAAGTTGAATTCCTAGCAACCACATGGTGGCTCACAACCATCTGTAATGGGATCCAATGCCTTCTGGTGTGTTTGAAGACGGCTATGGTGTACTTACATATAATAAACAAATCTTTTAAAAAGAGAGAGATTTGAGAATTGTAACATTAACAGGGCATGGTGGTACACGTTTTGTTTGCTTGTTACTGAGATAGAGTCTCTCTTTTTAGCCCTGGATATCCTGGGACCCTGCTATTTAGACCAGGGTGGCCTCATATTCACAGAGATCTGCCTGCCTCTGCCCCTCAAGTGCTGGGATTAAAGGTGAGCACTCCTATGCCTGGCTTTGGAAAATCCTAAGACAAAAATTTAGAACTATATATTAGATTCTCTAAAATTACAGAACTTATGTAATGTCTCTCTAAATTGAGGGAATTTATTGTAATGACTTACAGTCTGCAGTCCAACTAATCCAGCACTGGGCAGCTGTGGATGGGAAGTCCAGGAATCTAGTAGTTGCTCAGTCCCATGAGTTTAAACTGGTCTTGTGTAGAAGTGGGTTCCAAAGATGTTCTGGCAAATACGTGCAAGCAGTTGAAGAAGAGTGAGTCTTCCTTCTTCCAATGGTTATGTAGGCCCCCAGCAGAAGGTGTGGCCCACATTAAGGTGTGTACCACACTGGGATCTGGGACTTGATTTGTCCTAGGCTGACCTTGTACTCAGATCTGCTTGCCTCAGTCTCCTGGAATTAAAGGCATATGCTAGCTTGCCTGGGCCTAAGTCTTTTTTTTTTTTTCTTGTGGTTTTTTGAGACAGGGTTTCTCTGTGTAGCCCTGGCTGTCCTGAACTCACTCTGTAGACCAGGCTGACCTTGAACTCAGAAATTTGCCTGTCTTTGCTTCCCAAGTGCTGGGATTAAAGGCATGTGCCACCACTGCCCTGCAGGGGCTAAGATTTTCATGGCCACTATGCCTAAAGATCTCCATGCCAAGATCCAGGTCAGAAGCCTGTGTCTTCCAGCCTCAAGATCTGGATCACAAGTGTTCCCTCCAATTCTGGATTGTAGTTCATTCCAGACAAAATCAAGTTGCCAACCAGGAATAGCCATTACAAAATATTACGCTAGTTTTCCTCAAATTTCTTTTTTTCCCTTTATTTTTTATCTTATGTGCATTGGTGTTTTTCCTGCATATATGTCTGTGTGAGGGTGTCAGAGGTGGAGTTACAGATACTTGTGAGCTGTCATGTGGGTGCTGGCAATTGAACCCAGATCCTCTGGAAGAACAGTCAGTGCTTTTAACCACTGAGCCATCGCTCTCGCCCCAACTTTTCTCAACTTCCTAATTTCAAGGTCTTTCATATGTAGAATATTTAAGATCTTAAGGAACTGGAGCCAGGCAGTGGTAACTCACACCTTTAATCCCAGCACTTGGAAAGCAGAGGCAGGAGGATTTCTGAGTTTGAGGCCAGCTTGGTCTACAGAGTGAGTTCCAGGTCAGCCAGGGCTTCACAGAGAAACCCTGTCTCAAATATCAAACAAACAAACAAAAGTTGAAAGGAAATCAGTTTCAGGCCGCTTTCCTTGATGGTTTTACAACCTTTGGTTCTTTCTCCCCCAGACCCGACGCCCCTGCCCCCTCTGTCTCCAGCTCTCCCTTGCCAGCTCCAGAGGTCGGACTCCAGAGGGCAAAGGTCAGTAAGGAACCTGAGCCTGGGGAGAGATCCGATGCCAAAGAGTCAGCAGCTCTCCTGGCCTCTGCACCCATGAGCCCCTCGAAGCGGCGAGTCCTGAATCATTACCTTACCCTGCGAAGGTGAGTGCTGGATCGAGTTCCTCAGGCTCCTTCTCTCTTCCCCTGACCGGCCTGTTTTCAGACCAATCCAACTGCTTTTTTTCTTATCACCAGTAACTTTTTTAAAAATTGTTTAAAATTTTCTGGCCTGGCAATGATGGTATACGCCTTTGTTCCCAGCACTTGGGAGGCAGAGGCAGGCAGATTTCTGAGTTCAAGGCCAGCCTGGTCTACACAGAGAGTTCCAGTTCAGCCAGGGCTACACAGAGAAACCCTGTCTTGAAAAACCAAAAAAAAAAAAAAAAAAAAAAAAAAATTGTATTTCCTCCCTCCCTTCCTTGTATGCGGCACTTATGCAAGTCTGAGGCGGCTTTCGGGGCTGGCTCTTTGTTCCTGTGCTGTAGGCTCCAGGGATGGAACTCAGCACATGAAGTTTTTTCTTTTTTCTTTTTTTTTCCTTTTCTCTTTTCTTTTTTTCCAAGACAGGGTTTCTCTCTGTAGCCCTGGCTATCCTGGAACTCGCTCTATAGACCAGACTGGCCTCGAACTCAGAGATCTGCCTGCCTCTGCCTCCCAAGTACATGCGCCACCACTGCCCGGCCCGAAGCGTTTTCATAAACCTCTTCCCTGACCAGGTCTGTTCTCTTGTACTTGCAGCTCTGGATGGGTCCCAGATGGACGAGGTCGATGGATAAAGGATGAAAATGTTGAGTTTGACTCCGATGAGGAGGAGCCCCCTGGCTTCCCCTTGGACTAATAATAATAACTTCTTTCCCCATTTGTCCTGCAAATAAACTGCGGCGGGTCCTGGGGGCACACTGATCCTTGTTCAGTCTCAGGATTGCAAATCTGCTCCCTCAGAGGCTGGCCACTCCTTCCCTACAAGGTACATGGCTCCCCATACTTCTGGCCCCTCCCCCACTTCTCAAAATCTTGCCAAATGTCAGCTGCTTTCAGACCGGTGCCCTATTAATAAGTCTGTCAGAAAGAGGTCGCTGCCCTTCATGGAGTCTGAGTCCTTCCCCGCCTCCACTGATTCCTTTTCTCTTCAGACCACACGTGGACTGTGGCACTAAGGGGCTCTGGCCACCTCTGTCTGCACTTCTGTCACAGAGGACTGAGGCCAAGTACCCTGTGGAGAGACTAAAGCCTTCAGCAGATTTATGGGGAACACAACGGACAGAGCTCCCCCTCCTCCTCGTAACCTGAACCTCCCTGCCTGCCTGCTGATCCCCAGAGTATAAATAAGCTCTTGATGAACTGGCAGTAACCCTTGGGGGGCAGCGCCAAGATTCCCACCCCAATCCAGGCAAGGAGACAGGCGGCGTGAACAAAAGGGAGTTTATTTACAGGAAAGGAGAGAGAGATGATCTGTGTGTCCCGGCTCTCGGCTCTTGTGGGTAAAAGGAAGGGTGATGTTATCTCTTCTTTTGCTGCCGACCTGGAAAAGAAGAACGGTAAACGGAGCTCCAGCTGTTGTTTGGGCAAGGGTGTGTTTCTTTCCTTTCCTTGGGCAGACGCATAAGGTGCTGCCTCCTGCCACCTGATGGCCGTTCCGTGACACCTGAAAATGAGAGGACTCTAGAGCTACCATCACTCCAACCCCCCACCCCCACTTCTCTGTAGGTGTGTATCTGGGGGAGAAGGACTTTTCTATCTCCCTGCGATTCGCTCTGAGTGTGTTTGCCACCACCCATGCATTTGTCGCCACGTGTGCCTTCGGGGTCTACACCTCTCGGCAGCTGCCCTCTCCTCTGCACACGGGTCTGCAATGACTCACGCAGCTCATTGTTCCGGGTCATGGCGTGGGCTGCCCGAGCTCGTGGTCCTTGCTGTGTAAAGTGGTACCCGAAGCGGACAATAGACGGACACTGCTCTAGCACGGTGGCCATCTCCATCTCTACCGCGTCACCAGGCCACTGGCGCTGGAGGATGGATGGAGGAGTGAAAGCCATCAGAGATGTGTGGCCACTCACCGCCCGGCCGGCCCGTGGGCCTCTGGGAAGTTAAGAGGCTCCCAGAGAGCGCTGATTTAGCTCTGCCCTCGGACCCTGAGCTTCCCTGGGAGAACTCGGTGGGTGTTAGCTGAATGAAGGCCGGGAAAGGGCCGCTGACCTGGTTATCCACACGGAGCTCAGTGAGAGTGGCGTTTTCCCGAACCGCCTTTAGCACAGCCATGAGCCCTGTGCTGCTGATGAAGTTGGACTCGATGTTCAGGCTCTGGAGACTGCGGTTCTCACGCAACATGTCAGCCACCGCCTGGGGGGTGGGGACTTGGGTTAGGGGAAGGGGCCAGTTCCACAGGTGACGGGAGAAACAATGGGAGCAGGAGGGAACGGCTCTTTGAAATTGCTTGAGGAACTGAGGCAGGAGTAAGTTGCTGGTGGGATGGAGCGCATTAGAGAAGCCTGTTTGGGGGGATGTGACCTTGGACCTTTAGAGCCAGGACCCAGGGCAGTAAGGGTAGGGATTTGAGGGTTGCCACAAGAAAACATGAGGATAGCACCCCCTAGTGTGGCCCTTGCAGGGGTACATGCCAGGGTATAGGAAGAGGACTGGGGACTTCAACTAGCCTTACATTGGCGATGGGGTCACCACTCTTTGTGGCCACCAGACTGAAGCTCCGGACATAGGTATTAGTCTTCATTGCTTCACACAAGTCACTTAGCACAGGTATCGGGATGTCCTGAGGGGGGACGGGATGGTGGGCTACGGACTCATATTTCGTCAGTAGCTATTCCTGTTTCTGTTTGGGTTGGGAGTGAAATACCTGGATATTATTGAGGTTCACCTCCTCCAGCTCCTTGTCATTACTTCGTACCCTCTTTAGCATCTCCTCAATGTTTGTGGGATTTGGGGGTTCATCTGGTACTGGTTTATACTTGTCAGGCTGTACAACACCTGATGAGGAACAGAGCAGAAAGGAAACCCCAACATATCCCACACCATACCTCCCTACTGGCCCCCTGTGTTCGTGCACAGGTCTCACATTTGCAACCTATTGAGAGCACTGGGGGTGGGGGTGGGGGTGGGGTGGGGTGAGGGCGGCCATGTTTCCCAGGGCACTCACTGCTAATGCCTTCGGTGTTGCAGATCTCTCCACTGCAGATGGCGTCATAATACTGCTTGTTGCTCATGAGCGTGTACATGCCCAGGATAGCTGGTGAGGGTCAGCAGAGGGTCAGGAGGTGAGGCCTGCACAGCCCTGCCTCCTGCCTCTCCCTGCTAAAGCACTTTTAGAGCCTGGCCTTGCACTCTTGAGGAGTTTCTCACCCTCCCTCAGCTCCAGGAGTTTCTTTCATAAGGCAGTGACTTCTGAAAGAAGAGAGGGCCCAGAAGGCCCGTGGGAGCCCTGAGAGGGTGAGCTGTGTACAGAGAAGATCCTCGGGCCAGTTTCAGGCAGCTCAGCTCTGCGTCCATCCATCTGCCCTCACGAGCCCTGTGAAACTGCTCTTTGAAAAGTTACAAACCCTTGCCTGGGCCTGTTAGTGATGGTAAATGCCTTTAATCCCAGTACTCAGGAGATAGAGGCAGGCAGATCTCTGTGAGTTCGAGGTTAGCCTGGTCTATAGAGTGAGTTCTAGTACAGCCAGGACTACACAGAGAAACCCTGTCTCAGAAAGGAGAAAAGGCACTGGCAGAAGCTTTCTGAGACAGGGTGTCCCGGCTCAGGCCTTTCCTAGCCCATCCCCCCTTCAGTGTCCCGCAGCTGCTCACCTGCAATGTCACACATTTCAGCATCTGTAGCATGGGACAGTGCCTCCTCCAGCTCAGGCTCCAGTGTAATCTGTTCCTCTGCCGGGATTTCTCGCTTAGGCTCAATAAAGGGCTTTCCTGATAGGGAGATGAAGGACAATTCAGGTAGAGGTGATTTCTTCCAAGATGGTGGCTCTACCTTTACCTTTTCCATATGGGGTCAGACTAGATCACCAGTGTACATCAGAAACCCTAAATTGTGTATATCTACAGGACTCTTTGGTCCTTTCATCCTCCTAAGAATTGAAGCGTACAGGCTGGAGTGGTGGCAAATGTCTGCGATCTCAGCATTTGTCAAGCTAAGGTATTTAGACTGCTAGTTCAGGGCCAACCTGGGCTACACAAGGAGCTCCTATCTCAAAAATCAATAAATGGAACAGAATAAATTATCATGCAGCTGTCCAAGGCCTGAGTCCCTGGCAGATAGCTGCTGGAAACAAGGAGGCACAAGAGACAGCCGTTTGGTCCCGGGGCGTAGATGGTAGGGCGCTCATACCCTTCTTCTCGCCAGTGTAGGGCACCAGGTCGTCACGTTCTTTGACTTCCAGCGCCTGCTGCTCTAGGTACTGCAGTAGGGCATCTCTGTCCAGCGGCCCTGTTGGACTCTTCTTTGTCTGGTCACGTTGTCTCAGTCCAGCTGGCAGGAGCATGTTCTTAGGGATGTTTGGGGGAACAAATTAAGTTCTGAAAGCCTGGTCCTTCGGGCTTTCAGGCCCTGGTCTTAGCTACCAAGGCCACCCCTCACCACATATGAAGGGACGCCCTGGCCCTGGTCTCAGCCGCCCAGTGTCCATCCCTTCCCACGTATGAAGGGACGCCCTGGCCCTGGTCTCAGCCGCCCAGTGTCCATCCCTTCCCACGTATGAAGGGACGCCCTGGCCCTATGTTCCTACCTCAGGGTCCATTTCTTGTAGCTCACAGTCCAGCTGTTCTAGCTCCTCAGGGCTCAAGGTCCTTAGGATCTCATCTTCATCTATGTCTCTGTATTTCTCCAGTTCCTTCTGATAGGATGACATGGTGGCCCCTACCCCCTCCCCACAGTGTGACGCTCACAGCCTGGGGGAATATGGGAAAAGTTGTTGGACGTGTATATACACGGAGGGCACAAAAAACTAGCCATAGTTAGACACTGACCAAGACACCTTGGAGGCTAGAGTCTCCCGGGGATGGGAAGATCAGATTGTTCTGTTAGATCCCCTCCCAGTTCCTGCACTTTCCAGCCATCCTAGATGGGGATTCTAGTCTCCAGGCTGGGTCCGTCCGCCACCATGTGATAGGGAAACCTGGCGGCACCCTCTCCTACCTTACCCTTACCCGGCAGTGTCTCTTGCCCTGACACAGCTGCTGGAGGCCCTGCCAGCACAGCTGGCTCCGTGCCCAGGTCCTATTAAAAGGTGGGAGGGGGTGGCAGAGAGCTTCAGGAAAATTCCTCCTCTCTTCCCCATTACCCAGGCCTGGTGGTGGAAACTGGTAAGCAAGGAGGCTTGGCTGGGCTAGAGTGGTCGCCGTTTATGACACCCTCACTTTCTCCTTCATCGTAAAAGACCAAGATCTCACTTTCTGTGTTAGCTAAAAGTCTAAATCAGAAGGGAAAGTAAGGCTTAGAAGCTAGGGCACTTCCAGATTGGGGGAAGGGGAGTGTGGCCTCAGAAGGCATTCAGTTGCCATAATCTGTCACCAGAAAGGTGACACTGGAACCCTGGGTAAAAGGAAAGAAAATGTCTTCTAAATGAGGAGATGGGACGATAAACTTGCACAACCTTTCAGTGTGGAAAGCAGTCAAGCTCTGAATACACACCACGCTTAACATGGAAGGGGACCCAGAGTGTGAGACGCTGCCAGCAAGCCTCAGAGTCAAGACAGGGACATCCGCGTGCGCGGCGGCTGGACAGCAGACACACCGGCTCACTCCCCCGGCCCACTCTGCCGTCTCCCACCCAGAAGACCCCCAGTGCCCACCTACCAGTCCCAATGGCCACCTCTCACCTCCCTTGTCAGTTGGTCCGTCTGTTCTACTAGGGCACTGCCCGGTCAGCAGGAGGAGTCTGTGCCGGGGAGAGCGTGGGGACAGTGAGCTCAGCATTTTATTATTTTAGCTCTGGCCAGGTGGGGAGTGGTGGGAGATCACATATACACAGACCCCATACCTTGCCCAGCCCTGAGAGCCTCTAGTGGCCACTCTCAGCCATGACACCTCTTTTCCTGCAGAGTCCTGCAGAGGAGAATCAGGAGACTCCTGTAGGTGTAGGGCACCTCTCTGTTACAGCACCGAATGGCCGGTGAGGCATGATTGTGCCAGCCACTGTGCCGAACAGCCGTATTCCCTCGACGGGACGAGGAGACAGGACTGCTACAAGGCGGAGAGCAGCCTGAACTACATGGTGAGCTCAAAGCCTTGTAGGTTTTTTTGTTTTTCTTTTTTAAAAGTTAAAGGGGCCAGGCAGTGGTGGCACACGCCTGTAATCCCAGCACTTGGAAGGCTGATTTCTGAGTTCGAGGCCAGCCTGGTCTACAGAATAAGTTTCAGGACAGCCAGGGCTACACAGAGAAACCCGGTCTCAAAAAACCACCAGAAAAAAAAAAAGTTAAAGGGGCGCATGCCTTTAATCGAAGCACTTGGGAGGCAGAGACAGGCAGCTTTTTGAGTTCAAGGTCAGCATGGTCTACAAAGCAAGTTCCAGGACAGCCGGAGCTACAGAGAAACTATGTCCTGAAAAACTAAAAGAGAAAGAAAGGAAGGAAGGAAGAGGGTAGAGAGCTAGAGCCGTCTCAGGTGGTTAAGACTGCTGCACAATTGTGAGGTCCCTGTACCTACATAACAGGGTGGCAGACACAGGAACACTGGGGGCTTGCTTGAAAACATGCATCTAGGTTCAGAAAGAGAGCCTGTCTCAGAGGGATAGGTGGAATTACAGACAACAACCGCCCAGCCTCTGCAGAGGCACCCCACCCAACACATTCGTGTACACACACTTACAGTGTAAGGATTTTGTTTTGATATTTAACTTTGAGAGACTAGTAAGTATGGATAACCTAGGTAAGTGTAATAAAAATATGATAGATTTGAATGAAGGCATTTTTATGAAATCCACTACTTTGTAAGTATATGCTATTAAAAAAGACAAAAGCAGGACTGGCAGCAGTGGCG